>NW_008352479.1:2370583-2468546 GCF_000622305.1 Nannospalax galili | reverse complement strand
CTCTTTTAGCTTCTGTAAAATGCTTGGCTGCTGCTTTAGACATGCCTAGACATACCCTGGCATGCCCTGACCCCCGCCTGCTATTCCCCACCCCCCTTCCAGGAAACTATAGATTAAGCAAGCCCGGGCATAAAAACTGCCCTATAAGGTAAAAACAGAGACTCCTGGCCCCACAGGTAACAGTCAGCACATTCCACAGCCCTGAGAATAGCACCTACCAATAAGAAACTTCCAGGGCTGCATCTTATACATCAAATCGGTTTAAAATTATGTTGGCGTGTGGGGGCTCCTTGAACCAACCAAAATGTATCTTCGGTATCTCCCCCCCCCTTTTGTCTAAAACTTATAAAAGGCTCCACTCTCCCTTACTCTGGGCTCTCAGCACGGATCCGTTGAGTTGGTGAGGTCTGAGAGCCAGAGCTTAAGTCCGAATAAACCATAAACCTTTGCTTTTGCATTTTGGTGTGTTGGGCCCTCGGTGGTCTTTTCGGGGTGCAGTGGATGGGGTACAACACTCTGCCTCTGCCTTCCCATTGCTGGGATTACAGGTGTGCACTGCCACGCACAGCTTCAGGGCTTTTTTTTTTTTTTTTAAGTCTTGTTCTTTATTCTTTTTGAGACAGGGTATCAGATAGCCCATACTGACTCAAACTCACTCTGCAGTCCACAAAGACATTCAACTCCTGATCTTCCTGCCTCAGTTTCCCAAGTAGTAGGATTATAGGGGTGTGCCACTATACCCAGCTCTGTTTAAAAAAAATATTTAAAAGTGACTTGTGGGCATCAAGTCCTTTATGCTTTTTATTTTTATTTTCTGAGACAGGGTCTCACTCTATAGTCCCTTCTAGCCTCAAACTAACAGCACTCCTCCTGCCTCAGCCTCCTGAGTGCCTAGGGCTATAGCTATACATGTGCAGCTCCTAAACCCTTTATCTTAATCCTCTGATATGTGTGCTGGATAGCTTTAGTGTCAACTTGACACACCTGGGTTGAGGGAGCCTCAACTGGAGAATTTCCTTCATTGGACTGGCCTGTGGCCATGTCTGTGAGGCATCTTCTTGATTGTTGTGCAATGTGGGAGGGCCCAGCCCACTGTGGGTGGTGCCACCCCTGGGCAGGTGGGCCTGTGTTGCATAAGAAAGCAGGCTGAGCAGGGGCCAGGGGAGCAAGCCAGTAAGCAGTGTTCCTCCATGGCCTGTGCTCCAGCTCCTGCCTCCAGGTTCCTGCCCTGAGTTCCTACTGGGCTCCCTGATGAACTGTGACCTGGGATATGTAAGCTAAATAAAACATTTCCTCCCCAAGTTAGTAGTGGTCAGAGTGTTTTGTCACAGCAATGGAGAAACAAACTTAGGACAATATGTATCACCCAGAAAATAGGACAGTTATCACATGTTCACAGTGTCAGTACTGAATGCAAAAACTTGACATAGTACTGAAAATTTTCCTGTATATCCAAATCTCTCTGATTGGCCCAACATTCCTTCACAGTCTCTTCCTGCCCCAGATCCAATTGATCGTGAACTGCCTCATTATCCTCCTGAAACCTAGAACAATTCCTCTGCCTCTTAGGAGATTTTCTTTCTATATCATTCTCATGAATTCTGTCTGCTCACTCCTTCCCACCTGCTCTGTTTCCTGACTGTCTGTACAATGTGACTAGATTCCTCCCGTGTATGCCAGCCATGCTCTCCCGGCCATGACAGGCTATGATCCCTAGGAGCTAGAATCAGCATTTCCTTTGCACTGCTTCTTGTCGGGTGTTTGGTCCAATGTGGAGAAAGTAACTGAACTGAACCCACTCCTTCACACTGCCACAGAGCCTTCTCTACTCACTCAGCCCTCACCAGTTGCTCCCTCTGCCCCCAAACCCCAGCACCTCACTTCATGTAATGCCCCTCCCTGGAGAGGCCTCTTTGCACTGCCAAACCCTCTCATCAGCCTTCTGCTTGGCCCTGTTCTGCCAGGTCCTTTTCAAGGACTCCACAGAACAGAAAGCCATACACAAGTTCTTCACCAGCACAAGACAATGCCTGACTCATAAGTGCTCAAAATGAATTAATCCAAAGTGTCTACTGTCCCTTCTGATTTCTAAAAATGGAGGTCCTGAAGATAGTGGCCAAGGTCATCACTATCAAATAGTCCCAGCTAATTAACATTCCTGATGCCACCCCTGAACAGTCTTCATAACATTCATAACATCCCCCAAGTGTTCCTGACTTAACACTCAAACCACATCCCACAGTGTGGTGTTCCTAACAGTCATGCCACACCCCCCAGAGTGTTCCTGACTAACATTCCTGATACATCTCCCACATCTCCATGATGTCACTGCTTTCAAATCCTGACGTAGCAAGTTTACCCTTTTCTTTCCCCTCACGGTTCCTCTGGTGGGTCTCTACTGCTCTTGGATCTTAATCTCATGATAGAACTCTATGGAAGTAAACTTGACAGCACCTATTTGTCGATTATCTTTGTGATGTGCACACCTATGTGGGAAATCTCACACGTGCAAGGTTTTTGTTCATTTGGTGCTGAGCATCAACTCTGCGACCATCAGCACTGGCTCAAAGAAATTTGTTCTGTTCAGTGGAAAGATATGCACAGAGCAGTATGCAGCCCTGAAAAATATGCCAAGTTCTAGTCAGGAACTTGTCCAGGGAATATTATTGTTGGCAGAAAGGGAGGATATGACAGATGCCAAGAATATACCTTTCACTTACTTTTCCCAAAGAGCTGAACACATTTCAAGTCTTAAAGAGATCTACCTCCTGAATGAAAATAAACACTTGAGGCCGGAAAGATAGCTCAGAAGTTAAAGCTTCCTGTTCTTGAAGGGGACTGCAGTTCAGTTCCTAGTATCCATATGGGGCAGCTCTCACCCACCTGTAACTCCAGGTTCAGGGGATCTGACGCCTCCCTCTGTCCTCCACAGATAACCCACATGCACACATATATACATGCTCATATGCAAATGCGTGCACACACACACACACACATGATATACATTAACACATCAGAACGCCAGCGTGGTTTCCATCATCTGAGCTTATTTTATTGATACTCATTAGTGAATAGAATTTTATTGTTGATTTTTGATGTATGATAACACACTTTTTGGTAGTGTTTGCTCAATGTTGACCACCTGTTTATTAACTATGCTAAGTACCGCAGCCTCTGACGTGCCAATTTTATAGTTACGTCTATTGATGATGGGTGGCTCCCCTGACTGCGTGAAGTGGTCCATTCAAGTTCATGGTTGTCAGATTCCTTTGTTATTCTACCTACTGCTTCAACATACATTCAAATAAAAAACATATAAGTTACTTGGAGTAACTGCACACCTACAACGGCGAGGAGAGTGGAGGATGTGACGAACCAGCACGCTCCTGTTTGGAGAATAAATAGTCTGAAATGGTGGGACTGAAACTTGCTCCTTGAGGACCTTCCCAAAACATACCTGATGGACATAAGGTGGCCCTCACTAAATTGAAGGACACATCTTTTGCTGGGGATTGGGGTCCACATGGCAACTTCATGTACATAGGATGCTATCCTTCCACACATGTCTGGGATAGGTGGTCATGGAACACCACAAGGCCCAAATGTCCTGGGACCATAATAAATAATCCTCATGGGGTGGGACGCCACATACACACTGGCTGGAGCTGGAAGGGGAGCGGGGCATCCGCTTGAAAAACAGCACACATGGATAATAAATAAAAGTTCACAACTGAATCAGTGACAGTGACAGGACCAGGCCCCTCAGTTGCTCAAGCTTGTGTTCACAAGGAACTCTGCTGTTCCCAAGAGCAAAAAAAAATGGGACAAGGAGACACTGGGCTTATGGGTTGAAGGAAACTTCTTCCTCTGTTCTGAAACAAGAGGGTAAAACATGTGGGCACTGAGTGGCTACAGAGTCAAAACATGCTACCTGGGCTCCCTTCGGAGTGAGGACGGGGCCAGCCTGACCAAGCCTGACCAACCTTGCCCCAGGATGTGATGAGGTTGCTACGACTCTACCCTTCTCCCTTTCCCATGGATTTCGTTAACAAGTGTTTCACCCTTGCACCCTTCCTTTCAATCCTTCTGTTCAGTGGGAACTGACTGCACATCAACGTGGCTGTGATACCGGGTCCCAGAAATAAGCTATGTCATTAGCAAGTCAGTATGCATGTGCCATTTGCATTTTGGTATCATAGAACCACAAAGAGACATTGCCAGTACCGTGATTTCCCTGCAAATAAAATAAAATAAAATGGAAAACTCAGTCACACAGAGGACACAGACAGGTGGCTGAACTGCATGGCGGGAGTGTAAATACATTCTTTTTCTTTCGGGTCAGACATTGGGCCTGAGAGCTGATTACAAGATACAGGATGGCTTCAAGTGGGAGGCATAAAAGAAAAGTCACGTGAAACAGAACCAACCATCCATCGAGACAGAGCAGTGGTGATCTTGATGAAGCTGGGCCACCCCCAACAGAAAGGCTCTCTGACGGTGAGTGGCTCTGTCAGCTGTCATGGGTGGGCGAGGAGGCCAGCAATACCCGGGCTATGGGTGTATTGTGACCTGTGCCGCAAGGCGACTGCTTGTGGAGTGTGACCCGGCAGTCCTATTCAGAATTCACCGGTTTCCTATCCATGGGATAAGAACACCTTTGGAATTTCAGTGCTTCTTAAAAACAAAGAAAGAACACCATCTTCTCTAGATGAGCTCGGTAACATCCTCATGCGAGTGACAACTGTGCAGGGACCTTCCTGTCAGACTGGGAACAGATGCAAGGTTGCCAAGTCCTACCTGCACATCGCATGGAGCTCCACTCCTCCCCCACGAGGAATGAGGCTGATTTGTCTAGCTCAGGAGAAGAAGACAAAGAAGGGACAAGGAAGAGAGCGCTCTGTGGGGGACAGGAGGTGCAGAGCAGATGGAGAACGCTGGTCTCCCGGAGGGCAGCAAGCCCCAGCCTCACCGCAAGCTAGTCTGTTTGGGGAGCTTAGCACCCATCAAGATGCCCGAGGTGAGGGTCACGGGAGCTCGCATGTGCATGCTGGACCCGACCATGGTGGGGAAGCTGCGGTTCCGTCGGATGCCACTGGGGAGCTGCAGCCCACTGGTGACACTGGGGCACCCGAGAGGCAGGCCCTCGGGAACAAGAGCCTGTGCTGGCCCTGGAGTGCCACAGAGGAGAGGTCCCTGATCCTCAGTCAAAGTGGGGACATGGGGTCGCCCCGAGTTCACCACTCTGGCCACCCCAAACCTCCTGACTTTGTCCACAAGGTTGAGGTTGGAGACTGACACATCAGTCTGGCTCTCGCTGCTGCGCACATGTTTCTTTTCCCGCACCTCTCTCAGGATGGAGCTGGCAGGCTTGGAAGCCAGGAAGTTGTCATAGGGAGGGCTCGTGCACTTGAACTCGAAGGAGGGTGGGGAGGCTGTGGGTGTCTGCATAGGCGAGTTTGGAGGGGTAGAAGGGATCACAGCCATCCTAGGGGTATAGGAGTGCAGGAGGGAGCCCCGGGCGGCCCTGTCCCAGCTCTGGGGGTCATACACTGCCGCAGAAATACCTCGCTCCTTCAGCAGCCACACCAGCCCCAGGGAAGTGCTCATGGTTGTGGTGGACTCACGGATGTTCGTGAAGGACTCAGCCAGGCTCAGTCTCCGGGGGGTACATGGCGTGGCCACTGGTGTGGATTTCAAGTGGCCGGTGCTGCCACAAGCTGGAGCTGGGGCTGAGTTAAGGCTGAAAGGAAAAGGGGGCTGGTTATTCATAAGAGAAGCCTGCAGGCATTATGGGAAGCATCAGTGGCCAGCCTCCTGCAGAGTGTGCAGGGTGAGCCCAGAATAGGAAAAGAGGGTAGGAGGATAGGTGTGCCTCTGCCACGTCCTGAGATGCACCTCTGTCTGCATCTGTGCCTCCTTCCCACCCATGGAGGGGAGTGGTCCCTTAGAGCTGTGGTTTAAGGTAACAGGCTACAAGTGGTTCCCTTTGGTAATCCCTGGCAGGTGCATAGAACTCTCTCCTCTGAGGATGAAGAAGCAGGCTCCAAGGTCAGAGAGTTACTCAAGATACTCTTGGCTAGTAAGTGGACAATCCAATGTTCAAACTAAGTGTGAAGTGGTCCTGCCATTGTCAGGACAGGAAGCAGTCAGCAATCAAATCATCCCAAATAGCACCTGTGTCATACCTTGATCTGTGCTGATTAGTTTTTGTCGACATAAATAAGACACCTGGGAAGAGGGAACCTCAATTTAGGAATTTCCTCCAGTAGACTAGCCTGTGGGCATGTCTGTGAGGCATTTTCTTAGTTGCTAATTGATGTAGGAGGGCACAGCCCATTGGGCTGTGCCACCCCCAGGCAGGTGGGCCTGGACTGTCTAAGAAAGCAGGCTGAGAAAACCAGGGAAGCAAGCCAGTAAGGAGCATTCCTCCACGGTTTCTGCTTCAGCTCCTGCCTCCAACTTCCTTCCCTGACTTCCCCCAGTGATAAAATGTCACTTAGAAGTGTAAGATGCAATAAACTCTTTCTCCCCAAGTTGTTTTTGGTCAAAGTGTTTAATCACATCAATAGATAGCAAACATTAACAATCTACCTGAGGCAAGATGCTAACAGGAACTACAGCTAGAGCTTGTTTTAGGAAAGGGGGAAAAAATGGCCACAGCACAGCCAAAACCAGGCAGAGCACATCTAGTCACTGGCAGCCCTTGGCCTCCTGATGGCCAGCACAGCACTCTCCCCACTACCCCTTGCTGCTCCAGCTCCCCTTCTCTGTTGCCCAAACTCATTGTGATGAGTAGAGTGACAGGCAGGGGAAGGAAGCCATGCCCCATGTTATCCCACAGACCTCTGTCTAGGAGCTGTGGAGCTCAAGGCCCACAGTATGTGACACTTGAATGACTAAAGCAGAAAGATGTGTTCATTCACCCATGTCCTGTTGACTGAAGACCTGTGAGGTAGCAGCAACCGGGTGTCCAGCTTAGAAAGCCACGAGAATGGGACAACAGGGAAAACTGTACTTTTCTCACAGAGCTGGCTTTCAGGGATCCCTGCCCTGCTTCCAAGAGAGGGCAGAGAGACAAAGGCCCACCCGCTGCCACCACCTCAGAGGACCCTCATGATACCTGCTCTAGGCTTTGGCTGGAGCTGCCAACATTCCTTCCAACAGGCCAGCTGGGTGGTCCCCAGGACTAAGGCATAGAGACCTCTCCACCTCCTGACCAGTGGAGGCCCAGATACTTTGGGCAGAGCATCAACCAGAAGAAGGCAGGGACCTGGGTCCATTCTGGAGCAGGCCTTTGGAATGACTAGGAAAGGGGCCCCTCCCTGGAGCAAGTGTAAGCTAGAGGTGCCATGTGGTGCAGCATGTAGGTAATGTCCCCAGTGGTTGGCCATCCCAGGGTGGGAAACAAGAGTAGCCCATCCCAAAAGGGAGAAGCTAGAGGGTGGGGAACATTTGGAAAAATGTGAGATTAGAAACCACAGCAGCTCCTAGGGTTAAAAAGGTGGAATTTGCAAAAGGCACAGGGAGGTTTTATGAAGGCTCCATGGAAGTCATTGGGAGGTAAAACACTTCTGGACTTGAAGACTTTCTTGGTGTGGCCATTCCTAGAGAGATTTTCCATTTTGTTTCCCATCAGCTTTCTTCCTACCTCAACCAAGTCAGTGGTTCTCATTCCTTCCTAGGCTTTTCTCGTCCCCAGTGGCCATGTTTGATTGACTTCTAGGGGAAGGCACACTGGGGGACAGTCTGGGGCCTATAGCCAAAAAACAAACAAACAAACAAAACACCCCACATTTAGTCACCTGGACCTAGCCTCTCGTAAAGGACAGCATTCTGTGGCTTTGAAAATAACCTCTTCTGAGCATAAAGTCACAGGGCCTGGAAGCCAGAGTCTCCCAGGGCAGCAAGAGAGACAACAACAAAGCAGAAATTCAGAGACCCCCCTGGGTGAGACCTCTGGTTAGGCCTTTATTAGTGCGACACCCAGCTGGTCTGGGGGTTTTAGAGGGGTTAGGGATAACAATGGTCAAGGCTGTGTTAGCCAGACACCACCACAGAGACACATCAAAGCCTGAGTCCCCAGGTTAGTGGCGGCCACACATGCACACACAGCTCCTTCAGCGTGGCCTTGCCGGAGCAGGCTCAGTTGGCCGTGTGCTCACCCCCTGCCTTGCCCGTGGGCTCAGCCTCTGCCCTACATCTCCTCTCAGCTCAACAGGGCATATGGCTGCTTCATTGTCCTCCTCACAAGACCTGTGGAGAATTATTCATAGTTTAAGGTGCTCCTTGGGGTGGCTACTCCCTCTGAGATGGCCCTTTTCACCCCCCCTCCCTGACTTTGTCACCATCCATTAACTCTTGGACCTTGCTTGACCATGTCACACAGAAAATGGCAAAGAGGGTTACTCTCCTATGTCCAGGAGACTATTCTCTTTTCCCTGGAAGGCACAGAAGGAAGCTATGTGGCTGAAATCAAGCCAAACAGACCAACCTCTCACCAGATGGTATGCCAGAGGGAAGCAAGCCACACTGGGTGTGTGGCTACATCATGGAGTTTTAACATGTTGGCCATTACAGATTGGCTGTGGTGTGTGGTTCCTGGAGTCCGCTCCAGAGGCACAAGGACTTCCACACAACACAGTAACTACCGTGAAAGATCACCATGCTCCAGCAGCAAGTTTTGGCCCAACAATTCAGCAGACTCAGCCCCAGGGCCTGTAGGAATGTTGGCTTCATCCCATTAAGGGAAAGCCCAAGAATTAACAGGACAGCTGATGGGAAGGCCAGTGAAAGGTGGGTTCCAGCCTCCCTACCTTGCTGGATCTGAATGAACAGGGCCTTGGTTCATTAAGAAAGACAGAACCCAGAATGAATGGCTGCAAATGCTTCCAAGATGCTTAAGTTGGCTGAGTTGGCTCTGTGTATGTGTGTGCATGTGTGAGTGAGGATGTAGGGACATGTGTTTATGCACAAAGGCCAGAGGTCAACCTCAGGGGCTGGTCCTCGGGAACCACCTATCTTGTGTTGAAGACATGATAACTGTCACTGGCCGGGAGTTCACCAAGCGGGCTAGGCTGGCTGATCACTGAGCCCTAGGAATCCACTTGTTTCTAACTCCCTAGCACTGGGATTACAAGCTTGTGCCACCACGCCCCACATTTTTCACATGAGTGCTGGGGATCAAACTTAGGTCATGTTTGACTGAAAGAAGTTTATGACTGAGCTATCTCTCACCCCTGGAGTTGGCTTTTCTTTTTTAGGGGGCAGGGGAGACACAGGTTCTTACTATGTTAACCCTGGCTGGCCTAGTAATTCCCTATGTAGACCACGCTGGCTTCCAGCTCACAGAGATCTGCTTGCTTCTGCCTCACAAATGCTGGGATAAAAAGTGTACACCATCATGCCCGGCTTATAGTTGGCTTTTGAATGAACATCCTGACTTGACTTTCATCAGCACACCTTGTGGGAAAGGCAGTACCCAGCCTTGTCCCTCTTCCACCCACCACAGAGCCAGGGGCCCTCTTACCTTGGTGTGACCCGGGTGAGCTCGTCTGAAGGATGCAGGATGCGGCAGGTGGTAAAGGTGAAGGTGGAGTTGGTCTGTGACATGCATTTCCCAGGGTGGTGTGCTAGATTGGGGGAAGGGAAGAGAAGAAAACACATTCCTTGCATCTGAGTAAACCACAACAAAAATGAAAATCCACCACTGCCCACCGCAGATGCAAGAGGCGATGAGCCACCTTGTAACTGGGTCTAGGCAAGGAAAGCGAGACACCAATGTTCTGGACTGAAGGCAGTCTCTCAAAAACAACCATATTTTTGAGCACTGGTCTGCAGAGCATGGGATCCCAGTTTCCGGCCCAATCCAGACAGGGTTCCTCATCAGAATTCCTGGGTCAGTAGTGGATCCAGTTCCGGAGGTAGGGGGGCAGGAGACAGGTCTCAGAGCTCAGATCTGCTTTCTTTGATGTCATTTGCTTTATATTGCTTTCCATTGGCAAATGGGTGCCAGCACTCTGCCCAGGAGATGGGGGTGAAAAGGGCAGGGAGAGGCGCTTGTACTTGAGGCAGGAAGGTTCACACAGCTCCTTTTCTGTTCACATAAAAAGGGGCTTGGGGAAGCTGGCTCCACTACTGTCCACCTGCAATCCTCATGGGGGGAGGCAGCCTTTGCGGACTCACCAACAACACAAAAGAGCAAAGAACCCAGGACCTCTCAGGCCATGGCTCCAGGACCGAATCTGGTCTAACACACAATCACCCTTCACCCTGCCCAGCACCCTGACTGCTTTCTTTTATGCAGTCTCTAGATATCCAGTTTCTACCTTCTGGTAGAGACAACAGTATCTCTTTTAAGTGCTCTGAAGTGTTGTTGATAAGGCAGCTGAAGACGGTGGTTGGAACAAAATAAATCTCAGGAGTGTTAGGCATGCATCAGAAAGCCAGTGAAGAAACAAGTGATAGAGTCTAGAAAGACATCATGATTGTCAAGGTCATCCTCACTCATAACTCAAGCATCAGAGAAAAAAAGGGGGGGAGGGAGATGCACCAAAACACATGCATGAAGTTATGAGATGGGCACCCACCCCACCACCCAGCCCTTCCGCAATTCAGCCCCCAGAGACCTCCTGGGAGCAGACTCAGGATTTCAGAGGCCAGGAGACCCAAGAGCCATGAAGATTCAAAGAGCGGTAAACTAGAAGCATCCAGCTCTTTACAGTAAATGTTCTCTTGGGTTTGACAGAAAGAAAAAAAAAGGCCAACAAAATAAAACAGTTCAGATCCACAGTTGGCTGTGTCTTAAAAGAAAATCAGGAACCAGATGAAACAAACATGAAAAAAAATGTGTGTTGGGGGTTAGGGTTAGAGACACACAGGCTGAAGGCAAAGGGACAAAGCAAGTGTACACAAACAGTAGTAGTGACTGGAAGAGCAGGGCAATGGCTGTGCCCAATGGCTTGTGTGATCCAGCTCTGTGTGTCCCATGAGAATTCTGTGGCAGCAAGTACCATGGCCAGCGCCACGACCACACAGGCAACTTAGCCACCAGACCAGACCTCTGGGCAAAATGGGAAGAAAAAAACACAAATGAAAACCATAAAAACGGCCTTTGTGAGCTGTTGCTTAAGCATCAGATGGGATGGTTTCAGAGCTCAGGTAACCGATGGTGCTGCGGAGCGTGAATAAAAAATGCAACAAGCTATGAAGAGAAGATAACCGAACAATCACGAGTCTTGGAGAGCGATGAAGTCCAGGAACAAAAGCAACAGAAGGCCTGAGGGGAGGGTTATTTGGGGGGCACAGAGGGGGAAAGCAGTAAACAGATAGTTAACACACAGTGATTTTAAGAGGTAGCACAGAAACAAAAAAAATCAAACAAGGCAAGGCTGGATTTAGAATTAAAAGTGTAGCCCCCATTTGAACACAAGGCCTGAATATGGAGTTTCCTCCCCACCACCCCATTAGCTATGCAATCTCCAACTGCAGCACAGAGTACAAGAACGTTGAGAGATGGGGTTGAATCATCAAAAGAAAAAAAAAAAAAGCCCATTGACTACAAATGGGTTTGGGGAAATAAGAAAAGCCTGCTAAAAATTTGATCCCCACTCCCCAGGAATAGTGGACAGCGTTAAAGACCAACAGGGTAAATGATTGTCAGAAGTGTCCAAGCCGGAGATTCGGCCCCTCCACAATACCAATGGGACGCCTGGGCGCACGAGCTCTCGGTGTCACCACGGACTGCCGGGACGCAGCTGCACCTCCCTTCCTTGGGACACAACATAGAGACAGTGAGTTTCCCTGGGAAAGGCTGGCCAGGATTCCTGCTGGTCCCAGACAAGCAAAAGGTTGGCTTCTGAAACCCCTAGCTACGGGAAGAGATCAAGTTCTAAAAGCAAGAGACACATGCTTGTCAGGGGGCTCAGGTTTGGCACTGACGTCACCAAGACCACTCTACACACCAAAGCCCAGTGCCCAGCTCTGTTCTGAGTTCTAAATGGTGTCCCCCTCACCTGTTTCACCTTGAGAACACCAAGGGTGGGGTTTCTCAGAGTGACCATTCCAACTTCTAGCTGACATTCTTACTGTTATCTCTGTCTCACTGCTGGAGGGCTTCCAGGCATAGTGAGGGATGGACAGATACAAGAATTCACTGCAGCCAGGCGTCTGATGGGCAGGTGCTGAGAGCTTCAAAATGGCTGTTAGTGACTAAGGTGGGGACCTTCGGGGGCAGAGCCCTATGCTCATACCCTTTCCTTTCTTTTCAGCTAAAACGTATGTTGCAAACTGGGCATGCACAGAAATGTGCCCTGTCTCAAATAAGTATGTGAGGACCTCCCTAATAAATTCCTCACCCTTCCTCTGTTGAGGGAGAGCATCACTCTGGACATGACCCTCCAACTCTCCTTGCCTGCCACAGGTAATAAATCTCTCTGTACTCTTTCCTGTCTTGGATGTGCTTATTGGGCTTTGCATTCACCAAGATGGAGCCCCCTGTGCTCTGTTACATTACCACTAGCAGTGTGATCACTTTATATAGGAATGAATTTTCCTTTCCCAATCTAAGAATTCTACTATATGCTATGTTTATTGTTCCTTCTCTGTAAGTTTTGAGGCTGATGGAAAAACAGGCAAGCTTTAAAGCCAACTAAACCTCAATTATTAGAGGTCTTCTAAGGGGATGAATTACAGCCAGCTGTACAGGAGAGCACAGAAAGGGTGGGGACCACTCTGCTCCCAGATGTGATATCTATGCTTATGCCTGGAGTAGAGGCACCTGTGAGTGATGCTGCCTGCCCTCCCCTAGGGCTCATGGTGCATCAGCCCTGGCACATCCCTAAATCTCCAAGAGAGCTGGGGAGATGCTACATAAACCACAGGTGGATGCTGTGCTGTGGAGTGCTGAGGCCTCCCTCAGGAGACAGGCCAGGTAGCCTGCTGCTTCCCCACAGCCCAAAGCACTGAAAGGAGAGACTCACAGGCTGGAATGCTCTGCTGGGACCAGAGGCTCTGCAGGGAATGGAAGATGATTGGGACCCTGCCCATCTGGCCACTCCCATTTGGACATCCATGCTATTCCACCTCTTTCCTTTCTCTGGGAAGGGCAACCTGGTAACATGTGTGCTAGACAGAACAGTAGCTACTTTCCTCTCTAAATGCTACCCCAGGACCCAGGCCTTAAAGTCCCCAGGGGAGCCTGCACAGAAGTGCTGAAGCCTGCCACTGCAACAAGTCTTGAGGCACACACCCATGTTATTTTACAGGAACCTTTGGAAGTGGGGACATGCTGGCCATGTCACTCTTAAGCTTTGCTTTGTTTTGAGACGTGATCCCATGCAGCTCAGGCTAGCCTCAAGCTCTCTATGGGGCTTACAATGACCTTGAACTTCTGATCCTGCCTCTACCTCTCAAGTGCAGGGATTATAGATGTACGATCACCACATCTGGTTTATGCAGAGCTGGGGATGGAGCCCAGGGCTTTGTGCAATGCTAGGCAAAGGCTCTACAACTGAGATACATGTAAAGACCCAAGCTATATTTCAAAGAGCTTCTAAAGATGTCAAAAATATTTTTTTTTCAAATGCATTTGAAAATCTTGGATAAGGGACCCATCTTTGCAATGCCCAGAGTGCTCTCTATGTTCTTTTCCCACTCTGTAGAAAGTGGTGGACTCGGAGGAAATAAAGGAAATTTTCTTCCTCTCCTTTTCTTCTTGACTTAATCATGTATTATAAAGCTTTTGTCACGGGATACAGACCAGCTGTGCAGTATCTATGAACTCGTGTACACACACACATACACATACACATACACACACACCACTCTAAATTCCATCAACAGTGACATCCAGGGCCAGCAAACAGAACAAACCTGCTGAAAATCAAAGTGCTGTCAGCAAAACTGAAAGGCTTGAACTGCATGCTAAGAACACAAGTGTTTGTTATGGAATGGCCAGCTGGTGATGACTCTGTCCTGCTCAGGGTGGGGAGGTGGGGAGGTTTCCTTGCCTGTCAGCCATGAGACACAGGTTCCTTTCCATGAAGGCCCAAACAATGCTTTAGAATTCTTAAAAAGACAAATGTCAGGGCACAGGAAGATGCTTTAAAGACTTTTCCTGTCACCTCGTACATATATGAAAAGCTCTGTAAACCTGTGTCTGACCAATAACTATCTTTTAATACAGATTCAGGATGAGGGATTGCTGCATCACCAATCGGAGTGGTTTCAGATGACTCTGCAGACTTTTTTTGGTGTTTTGGCATCGGGGCTTGCTAAGTAGCTTAGGCTGGTCTTGAATTCATGATCCACCTGTCTCAGCCTCCTGAGTGCTGGGACTACAGATGTCTAGCTTCCTCCTCCCTGCAAACTACAAGTGGCTTAAAACCATAAAGCATTATACAATTACAAGGCAAAACTTTTTAAGCCCTTAGCTCCAGGTTTCCCTTGGTAACTACTTTTCTCTGCTTCTTAAATGATCTTTTGGCACAGTTTGAGGTCTGGTCCTGGAGTTCTGTGAAGGCCCTTGGCTCTCTGCCCATCAGATCTCTGTCTGGCAGGTTTTCTGGAAGGTTTCATTGTGGAGACTGTGAAAAGTATCACAAGCCCTTTTTCTGGCTCTATATAACTCATTTTTAGTTTCTGCAAAATTAAATTTTCAACTCCCACTATATTAAACTGTCTTTGTGTGTGTGTGTGTTTGTGTGTGTGTGTGTGTGTGTGTGTGTGTGTGAATTAGGAGATGAACCATTTCACAGCATCCTGCCCAGAGAGCTAGACATGCCGCCAAGTGCCTCTAGGGAAAAGAGAACATTGTGAAAATGTCAAAAGGCCAAATGAAACATTCTCTTTGGATCTTGACCCACAACCAAGCAGGACCCCGTGCCTGCTGTCTTCTTGTCCTTTCTCTTAGAGCTGACCCTTAGGGGCCAAGAAGCTGGTCTGACTGGGCTAAACAGAGTTATTGTCTGCGAGTATTTACAAAGCCAGGTCAGAAGGCTCAGCTCCCATTCTTCAGGGCAGTGTTATTGGTCTGCTCAACTGAACCTCAGCACTCCTGTGTGCCCTCTATATGAGCAGAGCCACATGTAGATGCCCACTCTTCAATGAGCCACGTGGGAACTGCTAGTGTCCTGGAGGCTAGGAGTTCCTGTGGTTTGGGAGTAGACGATACCATAGACAGCTAGACACAGGGGCTTTGTTCTGGAAGTTTTAAACAGGGCCAAGTCTGTTCTGTTCACTTTGGAGGAATCAATTCTCCCCTCACCGCTGTACTCTGGGTTAAGCTGGCCTGTTCTGCTCAGCTCACCATATGCTCTTAAAGAATACCAGGGCTCTCTTAGCATGTCATGACCCAGGTGGATGTGTGCAACCAATCACTCTGTAAGGACTCAAGGACACAGAGCCAGAGCTGGATGGAAAGTGCTCCCATTCGTGTGTGTGTGTGTGTGTGTGTGTGTGTGTGTGTGTGTGTGCTGGGGGGGTGAGGGGGTAAGACATTCAAAGGAATTTCCCTCAGCCAAAGATGCTAGAAGGTCTTCCAGGCACATTGGCCTCAGGGCCAGCTTCCTTACATAAGCCTACCTGACTGCTTCTGTGGACAATGGTGGGACTGAGAGCATGGTGGGATTCAGGAAGGAGGGCTGGCTCCAGTGGGGCATGAGCTCTGTGACAGAGCTGAAGGATGCTCTGCTGGATAGACTGCTGTCTGGCTGTCCATGGTGAGTTACTCTTTTCCTTCCCTCACTCCTGGACCTGAGTGTCAGATAAGGAAGCGGCTTCTACCTCTGGTGACCCTGGGGCTTGGGGATGTGGGGGCATTCCCAAGTCTGTTTTGTGATTTCCACCTTCTACACTGACTTTAGGATCTCAGTCCCAACTGTAACACATCTTTACTGCAGGGGCCACGGGCAGATAAGGGGCTGTAGTCTGCATGAACTGATCTTGCTATTTCCTCCAGGTGTGCAACAGATAAAGTGATCTTCAACTAACTGCCTTTTCCTCTCTTTTACAGCTCAAGGCATTCAAGAGAATTCAACTGAGCTGGCCACCCAAACACCAAGCTACCAATTCACCCTAATTAATCCTTTCCCACAGGCAAATTGTCCCCCAAAATAATAAAGTAAAATTTAGAATACTGGCAAGACATGGTGATGACTATTCTAATAAAAATGTGTTTCCTGTGTGAATTAAGAACGTAAAGTGTGTCATTAAAATGAAGTAAAACTATGACCTAAAAATTGTTTTAAACAATCCATTTTAATCTTCTAAATCGTTTACAACTCAATAAGACTGAACCATCCTTCTTAAGACATGAGGTTTTAAAAACCATCAGATGATGCTTCAAACAATACAAACAAGTGCTTGAAAACCTTGATAAAGTATCTAATAGACAAATCTTCCCAGTCTCCCACCCCATACTATCAGTTGGAAGAAAAAAAAGGTTAAACACCTTCTGATTCAAAGTTCCTCCCTACAAAATCCTCCTAAGCACACAGCAGCTCCCGGGAACTTAAGTGTCAGGGTTCCACCGAAGCAGAGATCAGCCCAGTGAGGCATAAATCCCAAGACAGAGGAGCCCAGCACTTCCCACTGAGACAGATCTGTCTGAGACCTCCTGACTGTCCACAAAGAACTAGGTAGGGTATCCAGTATGATTCAGAGTGGCCACACATCTCGAACTTCTGGCATCAGAATATTTCTGTGGTTTCAATAGCGAGAAAGAGAGTCAAGTCACTGTGCACACCTTCCCTCTGTGCAAGGCTTCCAGAGAAGGCCTTGCTCCAGAAAATCAGCTCTAGAGAACTTTCTATAATGAGGAAACCTTTCCTAAAGAACCCCAAGAGGCCTAGATTAACTGTGCTTTGAGCACACATGTTGAGCCCAATCCTTCTAGAGTTTCTGATATAAATGTGTGTGGCTCTCCTCAAATTGAGTTGCATAAATGTCCTCAGCAAGAGAGGATGGGGGCAGTGGTAGACGGGCTCTAATCCACATAACCTGCTTCTCTCTCCCTCTGTTGGTACAGTGAGCTTTATTCTTTCTGAACAACTTCTCGCAGAAGCACCTGTGGTGCTTCTTTCAATTTTGAGGATCTACCTATAGGAAGGGCATCACAGTTGACCTTTGACACCTGCCCTTTCAGCCATGGAAATCAGCCAGATACTGGGGAGGCCTGTCTTCAGATGGGCCCTGGTGCTGATAACAGAGAGGGGAAGGGGACTGAAGCTGGCTGTCTTTTCCTTTAATGGTTGGTTTTGTTGAGACAGGTTCTCACTATTAGCGTAGGTTAGCCTTGAATTTGTGACCATTCTGAGTGTTGAGATTATAAGTGTACGCTACCAAGTCAGCTTGGTTGCCTTTCTTAAGTGTAAACACTACAGGACAAATATTCTGCACCTTTCACTTGGTAAATTAATTCTAAAATCTCCAAAATACAAATCTACATGTGACTTGATAATACCTCTAGAGCTGACATTAAAGAAAACAGTGGGTCCAAATCAAGTCCCTTGGGATTAATGTGGGGCTGGGAGGTGCCATGGAAAACCTTGATTGATTCCTGCCTTGGATTTCATGGTGAGTATTGTGGCCTCTACAAATTAAAATTACGGATCAGAAAGATGAAAATCCTTTCTTCAAACTCTGTGACCTGGGAATGTTATGAGGATGATAGCACTGGGGTAATTCACTTGAACTCTTCTTCCCCAGACCTCTTTTTCTTCCCAGCACAGTGAGTGAGGAGGCACAGGACAGACTAGGACAGACGGGACCATATGAGGTAAATAGTAACCACATGATCCTCAGAGGCCCTGGGAGCCCTGAGTATAGTTTCTATCCTAGTGCAACTGGGGCGTGGGCCAGTCCACACACTCACATCACGGCTCCGGTGCCTGAGGAGTGGGACAGGGATTAGACAGAGTATCTAGCATCCTCTTTGGAAGAGCTCTGTGACATCTCTTAGGGTGTATCTGGTTAAAGAGTGTCACTAAAACACTTTTTTAAAAACTACTTTGAGCAGGGTGTGGTAGCCCATGCCTTTAATCCCAGCACTTGGGAGGCAGAGGCAGGTGGATCTCTGTGAGTTCAAGATCAGCCTGGTCTACATAGTGACTTCAGGCCAGCCGGGGCTACAGGGAGATCCTGTCTCAAAAAGACCAAAAAGAAAAGAAAAAGAAAAAACTTTGAACACATGAAAATGGTAACTATGCCTTCAATTGTTAAGGCAAGTCAAAAGCTGAGTTGTCTACTAAGTCATCTCAGCTCTTGAACATTCCCCAGGCTTCTGGTTTTCACATGTCCTACGGGTAACAGTTTCCCATTTGCCTTTCTCATTTCCCTAAAATTGCCCAACCTGGCTCGACTTGGAAATCTCAAGGGACTTAAAGAATCAGCCCTTCTAATGCAGGGCCAGACACCCATAACAGGAAGGAGGGAGCCCATGTTCTCAGAGCCCAGTAACCCCACTTCTTTTTAGCAGCCTCTCCTGCCCTCCTTTTCAGAATCCTGCTGGTCTATACCACTCCAAGACAGGCAGGGGTGACCCCCATTTGTCACAATGTGGAGGTATCAGGACTCTGTTAAAAACAGAACCCAAGGATGGGAAGTCTTTCCCCACGTCACCCACACAGACGAGCGGAAGCTACAGACACAGAGCCACTACGGATGGTGCCCAGGACAGAGGTGAGCATGGCCCGGAGCTCTGCCTCTGTTGGGTTTATAGGACTTATGGACGCACCCTCACCAGACCCCTCCTCCTCCTCCTCCTCCTCCAGGCCCGCTGGCAGCTCATGCATCTCCTCTGGGGAAGCTGGAGGCAGGCTTGAGAAACTTCTGCTGCCTGAGACAGTCACGTGTGCTCGGGACCTCTCACCTGAGGTCTCCGGGTGCTGAACTGGCGTGGAGGTAGCTAGGCCCGTGAGAGAAATGTGGTCACCTGTGTCATCTTCCTCAAAGTCATTAAGGCAGTACACTTCATCCAGGTCAACATCTAGTGTCCGGAAGCCCTTGGTGACCACACCGGGCCGGGGGTCCAGGATGCCCCCCAGATGAGGCTGGGCCAGTTGCTGCCAGTGGTGAAGTGTGGCTGAACCTGGCAGGAGAAAGAAGATGGGGATGGAGGGTTAGTGTGCCCTGAGAGGGAAAGGTTTCTCACCCTCAAAGAGCTCAATGTGAACCCACCAGGCCTGAGATTGCACAAGGACCTCAGGAGGGACCAGGTCACTGTGGTTTGGCCCTTCCAACTGGACAAGGGTGCTATACCCTACTACACCAGTAGGAGGTACTACTGTAAGGAACCAACAATTTTGTAAAGCAAAATATGTGGTATGTACTGTGTACCAATGTTTGCTAACCAAGTATTTTAGCCATCTAATGCCAACCCTAAAATTTAACACATCATTTTACTAAAGTAATAGACTAAAGATGGCCAACAAGCATCAGAGGCAACTTGTGTCAACTGTATACAAATAACTGGGAACAGGGGCGACATAAGTTAGCCCAGCCGAACTAGCTTTCCGACTTCCCACCCTAGACTTTCATGAGAGTATTACAAAAGGAAAGGTCAGGAGCACAGGGAGGTAAGCGGGGGGGGACCTAGCACCTCCTTCACTTCAGAAGCTACAGAGGTGAGGAACTGGGTGAAGAGGTGTGATTTAAGAATACAGTAAGTCTGCACAGAGCTCTAAAGCAGAGAGCCGATCTCCAGGGTGACACCCTGGGGCTCAGGTGACAGTCTGTGAGGTCTGCAGTAACACAGGGGAAGAGTGTCCATGACAAGCCTTAAGGTATGATGGCACCCTACCCAGAGACATGCTCCAGGACCTGGTGTATCTGGGAAACCTGGGTACTGAAGCAGAGCCCAAGGACATCTTAGTGACTCTAGTGTGCTGTGGGTGCGCCAAGCTTCTCCTGGACAGGGCAAGCCTTTTGTCCTCTTGGAACACCTGTCACACCTCACAGGATGTCTGTCCCCACTTTACAGATAAAGAAGTTACTCAAAGGCACATGGCCACAAACAAGCATCTCATGTTCCAGACAGACATTTAGAGAGGCTCTCAGAGGCAGGAGACTGCCTGTTCAGGTAGCTTCTCTAATATCAGCACTCAGGGCTGCTTGCTGTGTGGGCAAAAATCCCTCCAAGTCATCCTGTTGGAATGAAGTTGAGGAACCACAGATGCCAGGAGCCAGCTGCTAGGGTCTTAGGAAAAATTTGAAAATTAGCAATTTCAAGTTCACTTAAAAGAAAAAAATGTACACACCATGAACCTAAAAAACTCAATACAAAGGTCCACATCCATTTTAAGGGTACACAATACACCGTGTACCCTCCCTAAGGAACCTGGACCTACTGAATGGAGCTGAAAAATGCATTCTATGCACAAAAGAAAAAAAAGACATCAAAGAGGGGGAGAAGGGGGGGATGGTGTCCATACCTGTGAGAACTAGAAGAGAAGTTCTCAACCAGGGACAACCCCCTCACACACCCAGGGGGAACAATATCTGCAGGCTTTTTGGTGGTCACAACTGTAGAAGAAGATGAGGATGCTAACATCATCAGATGCAGAGGTCAGGGTGGTGCTAAACATTCCAAGATGCTCACATGATCCCCACAGCAAAGAAAGTTTGGCTCACACAGCACCCATGCTGAGACTGGGAAGCCTGGCCCCAGAGCTGCAGTTCTTAACTCTGGTATCTTTTGAGACTCTGAAGGAAGCCACTGGTCCTAAAAAAAAAACGCGTGTAGCACGAACACTGAGCAAATGTGGCCAGGTAGTTGTAGGATCCTGAGCCCCAAGGTGCAATGCATCACTGTTTCAGAAAGCTAGCTGGTATCAGACAAGGCGGTATGGTGTGCTTCTGTGTGTTTACATGCAGCATGCTGCTAGAGGGATAACTGGAAGTCCTCTAGAAGCTATCCTGTTAGAGGACACTCTAACTTCATACTGTAGAAAGGAACCTACAATCCACTTTGTATGTAGTCCAGCGTGACGTTTTGAGTTACTGTAACCTAGTTGTAATTCAGATGGGACTTGGGAGGAACTTAAAACTTAGTGGCCTTTAGTGTATGTGAAACTCCCACTAGAGAGAGAGAGAGAGAGAAAGAGAGAGAGAGAGAGAGAGAGAGAGAGAGAGAGAACCAGAGTACCAGAGGCTGTAAGGAGAGGTACTAGCACCATGGGTCTCTGGCAAGGCTGACTTGAACAGAGGAACTAGACCAAACTTTGGAATGACTGGCTGCCTTCATTTGCCCTCCCGACAGGAGAGGAGATGGATGGCAGGTCTCTGGGGTGTTAACCTGCTGTCTTCTGATTGTTGGCTCTCTGAAAAAAGCACAAGCTTGGAAGACTCTAATCTTGTCTAGTTATTGGCATTCAAAGTGATGGGCAGTTTAAGCTTGGGTATTCTGGTTACAGCATCAATTCACTATGACATGTGTGTGTGTGTGTGTGTGTGTGTGTGTGTGTGTGTGTGTGTTCATTCACTCTGTTTTACACGTAGTACAGCAATTCACTGATCAGAACCACCCTGAGGCACAGATTCTCACTCAGACTTTACAAGTGGGGGAATGGAGGGTTCCTGAAGCTAAGTAACTGAGTTAGTGCTGAGCAAGTCAGAACATGGTGCTTTGCCAGGAACCTGGGCTGAGAGGGCAGCAGGGAAGAGATGGGGTACATGGACAGCAGGCCTGGCCTCCAGCTGGAGGGATAGGGTACATGGACAGCAGGCCTGGCCTCCAGCTGTAGAGATGGGGTAGATGGACAGCAGAGCTGGCCTCCAGCTGTAGAGATGGGGTAGATGGACAGCAGGCCTGGCCTCCAGCTGCAGAGATGGGGTACATGGACAGCAGGCCTGGCCTCTAGCTGCAGAGACGAGGTACATGGACAGCAGGCCCGGCCTCCAGCTGTAGAGATGGGGTACATGGACAGCAGAGCTGGCCCCCAGCTGTAGAGATGGGGTATATGGACAGCAGGCCTGGCCTCCAGCTGTAGAAATAGAATGCATAACCCACAGGAGAACATCCAGGTGAGACTCTAGAGCCCAGCAGGAAACACACTGCTTAGGGTTCCTCTGCCACCCTCAGAGCCCCTATCCCACTGCCCATGTGCTGGCTTACAGAAGCTCACCAGAAGAATCCTTGCGTCAGCCTGTTATAGCCGACTTGGGCCTGCACCTGTACCCAGGGTATATGTGGATCCATGTCTACCTCATTTCTACCTTTAGAAAGGGAAGGAAGGTGAAGATAAGAGATGGGAAAGTGAGGAGAATGTTGGGGAACACCACCTCTCCTCACCCTTCCACAAGAAGGGATGATCACAATCCACTGGGGAAGGACTCTGGGTTCTGGCAACAGTCTTAACCAGTCTCAATCCTCTATCTTTTAGACAGTCCCTCCCCCAACCACCCCCTCTCCCTCAGATGGACTCAAGAAACAAGTTCACCACGAGTCTTCTGAGTGGCGTAAAGAAGGCTATGGCAACAGTTGGAGTTCTTGCATTGCCTGAAACTGCCAAGGAAATTCAACACAGGTTCAAGTAAAAGATGATCCCAAAAGGCATCCAAGATGGACTTGGATTTTTAACCCATGCTTGGGAGTCCCTTACATCGGAACAGCCAGGCTTTATTGGGCTTAGTGACCATTGGCTACCCTGTGTGTGTAACTCCTTTTGTTTGCATGATCACTCCACTGTCTCCATTTTACCCCATTTTACAGATGAGGACACTGAGCATCTGGAGGGAAAGTCACTGGCCAGAGGTTGCATTAAATAGCAAGTGGCCCATCTAGGATCAAAAGGAAGGCTAGCTCCAGTGTTCATTCCCTGATAGTCTCAGTGGGGAAGACGCCTCCCACAGCCAAGAGCAAGCCCAGTTGGTGTTTGTAATCACCGAGTGGGTGTTTTCTATTCCATAGACATGAAGGCCATCTCAGCTTTGACTATGATCTTATGCCAACAGTGGGGCTGTGCTTCTCGGCCCCAGGGTTCCCAGAGTCCAGAGCCTAAGCAGAAGCCCTCTCACCTCCCCACCCTGTGGCCTCCATGCCCTAAACCACTCTGTAGGAATTCTATACACCTCCTGGCTACCTGAAAGACTTCAGTCTTTCCATTGATAATGGGAGCAAATTTAAAAGTGAGTATGAATCATACCTCATTCAGAGCAGAGCCCAGGCTGCCTCTTCCCTCTCCTTCAGTCTCTTTCCCCAGCCTGGCCTCTTCCCCATGTCCAATACAAAGCAGGAGAATCTGTGCTAATTGTCAACTTCCCATCATTTACTCCACTAAGATCTGCCCAGCCACATGAGAACAGGCAACCAGGCAAGGAAAGAGGTGAACCTTTGTGCCCCTGATTGGCATGATGACCAAGTTCTATTGAATAAGAGAGATTATGGAAGGAAATGTAATTCTGGTCACTGTCTCTTCCCCCTCCTTTCCTTGCACACCCTACTGTTCCCTCTAAAAAGCCTTCCCATAATCACAGAAGGGGGAACCACATCTCCATATGTCAGAGGGGCACAGGGGCTTAACAGAGTACAATCCTCCTGATAGTAAGCCCACAGCGTGAGCTTCCCCAATTACACACTCATCCCTGCACTTGGAAATTCTATCCTTGTTGTAAATAAAGAAGGAAATACAGGAAAAGGAATGGCACCGTCTCAGGCTTTTTAAGGTGGATCTCTCTCTCTCTCTACATGTTTGTTCTTCACCTGCTCACAGTCTGTAAGGCCGGATGAGGCGATGAGCACATTCTTCACACATGGCTCACAGCTCCTCTGACACAATTAGGAGATGGCAAGGTGGATGGAACGGGAAGAGGAGACGTAGATGGAGCACACTGGTTGGCTTTGTGATGATCCCAGCCAATGGTCTCCAGGGACTGCACCCCAGGTACCTTTACCTGGACTGCTGGAGATAAAAGAAACACTACCAGTGTCTCATTGGGCCAATGGAAGTGGAAGTAAGACCATGACCCCAGCATGTGGGTCCACATCTTAACACTGGTAACTGGGTAACTGGGCCCCTTACACTTGAGCACCTGACTGAGGAGCAGGTTTGACATGCCTGAGTTTGAATAAGCACCTACAGGATGTCAGGCACAATGCAGCATGTACTATGTTTATTCCTCACCACAATCTTGTTTGACACCCATCAGCCTACATCACAAAGGAGGGAAACAGCTCAAAAGGAGGGCTAACTTCCCCAACACCACAGTTACAGTGTACAGAAGCTAAAGCCAGCAAGACTTCTATGCCAACACCCCACCTTATCAGAGTAACCCCAATAACACAAACATTGATTGTGGGGGCAAAAGAAAATATTAGTTGTATTTTAAGACAGAAGTCTGAGAACTACAAAATGGAGCCAAAAGGATCTATGTCATGAGGCTGTGTTACAGGCCATGGTGATAACATGACTTTTTAATGGCAGTAATTTAACTTCCTGAGGACCAGGGTGCTATAGATGAAATTCAGCTTTCAAAGTTGAGTGGGATTTCTTCCTATTCTGTTAACTTGGCCTAAAAATGCTATAATCCCAGTCACAAGGTTAGAAGAAATCAAGAAGAATTGGTCAAAATAAATTTTTCAAAAATCTCATTCTGTGATGTACTTGGAACATGAACTTCAGAGCATGTTTCTGGGTGATCTAATGAAACATAGTAAGATATGGAGAGAGACAGAGATGATAAAAGTCTAATAATCTTTGGGAGACAAAGGAAACAAAAAAGAAAAGAAAGGCAGAAAATAAAACTGCAGAAATGGAAGATTTTATTCAAAGAAAAACAGACATGATAGCAGATCAGAAAACAATTCCCAAGCTTACAACTGAATAAAATGAAAAGAGCAAGGCGTCCCTCCCCTGGACCCAGGGAGGGCTGAAATTAAATAATGAAGACGTGATTATGAAAACAGAAGAAGAAGAAAAAAAAAAAAAAACAGTCCCCATCTGCTGTCTTTCTCTGGAAAACACAGGGACCAAAACAAAGTTTACAGCCTGCCTGCCCAACACTGTCCCCAGGGGCAAAAATAGGGGCTTTTGAGGTGAAAATAATTGTTCTCCTTTTAAACACAGAACACAAGTTTTTACCCGTGTGAATAAAAAATAATCTGTGGAATTAAATTTTCACAGTGGGGAGTGCAATTAGGTTAAAATATCCAAAGACATTCTTAGAAGGGATGATACTAACAGCTGAGAAAAATACTGACATATAAACATTTGGTTTTATATCAGTAACAAAATAGAGGATTCTAAAGCACCTCCTCCAACTCACATGGGTTTCCAAACTAAAGAAGGGAAAAATGAAAACTCCACACATTGGGTGGTTCTTGGCAGGGCAGCATGAGCCCCAGAAAAAACATTCTGTAATAGCCAATTCAACAAAAGGAAAAAGGGGAGGTTTTCTACGAGCTCGGTCTTCTAAGAAGCCCAGATACCATTAATAAAAAGTAAAAGACCTTTGGAAAGAGGCTTAAAGGAGTCTAAACTAGCTGGCCCCCACCACTACGCCTCCTTTCTGCCTCCAAACTGCAGACTGCACACCTTCAGAAAGCCACTCCCTCTTTCTAAAAAATAGGTCACAGCTCACACAATGCTTCCAAGTGGTTACTGGGCAGAAACCTACTTACAGTGTTCGCTTGGTGCTACTTGTCAGCATAATTTCTGAGAAGTCAAAGCATTTCTTTTTCTACCTTTCTCGGACCCTCAGGCATGATCCAGAAATAGTTTCTGTTGTAGAGAGGGTGAATGGTCACCCCGGGGTCTGAAGCAATGCACCTGCCGCTAGATTGTGGCTCCTAAGGCACTAAAGGCAAAAGAGAGAGACTTGGCAGGCCACCTCCCTGGGGTGGGTTCAGTTACCCCAGGACTGCTCAGCTCAACCTGCGATGCAGAGGTTGCAGAAACCAAGGCCACCTCAGAGGAACTCAAACCAGCAGCGTGGGTGGCTGTCTCGGAAGAAAAAAGAATATGTATGACAGCAGTGGCCCGCTTTCCGGTGATGGATCAGGGCCCAGAGCGAGTCGCAGAGGAGGACAGAGAGGGGCCGCGGCCCCAGGTGGTCACCTTCGAGCGGCTTTACAATCTGCAGCTTCTCGGGCAGGTAGGAGCGGCTGCTGAAGGACATGCCGGAGAAGCCGGTGAACTCGGAGAAGCGAGAGTGTGTGCCCAAGGACATGATGCTCTCGGTGGGCGTGAGTGAGCCGCTGCGCAGCTCCCCCTTCTCTGCCAGCTCACGCAGCTTCCGCTCCTGCTCCTCCTCGAAGAACCTCCGCTCCGACAGGTAGTTCTCCCTGCGCAGGGACAGCCGCCTCAGGGCCGTCTCCAGGTCGTGGGAGCCCGGGGTGCCCGGCGTGCCGGGCTTCTTACTGCGTTCCTCGTTCCTGGGGAAGAGAAGGGGGTAAGGACTGGTGGCCAGCAGGGGGCGCTGGTCACCCTGGTTCTAGTAAGTGCTGTGCACGGATGGGACGTGGCCTAGATACCAGAGCCAGCCATGGGCATGCTAATCAGGACAGGGAATAAACATCTGCCCTGAAGAAGGACTTCTGAGTCTGATCTAGTTTATCTTAGTGCGGACCATCGCACCAGGACAGACAGAAAATTTGCACATAAAATTTTCCTCTTTTTATAAGCATCTTTTTGGTCATTTAGGAGGAACCCTCCTTCAGGTGGCTGTTCCTGGGTTCCAGAGGGCAGCTGATTTAGGAGAGCCGGCTTTTTCCTATTACATGAAAGGGGCTGAGCGCTCAACTCTGAGTGAATCCATTTCTGATTATGGAGTTCCCATAGTATGGCTCAACTGGTCCAAATAATTCATTTTAGTAAGTGCGAGGACCAGAGTCAAGGACCAGAGTGTACAGGGTGGACAGTGGAGGTGGGTCTGCTAGGCTCTGGGACAGAGGAACTGACTATCCTTAAGGAAAGCCCGCATCCCAACAGCCCCCAGCATTCCACTCATGAAGCAACCCAGAGAGCTCAAGTCCCCCTCACCCTTACAGTATCCAAACTACAAAGGGTCAGGAAGGGGTTGTCATGAAGCAAATGTCTATTTTTTTTGCTTAACAGTGATGATTCATGGGAAATAATATTCGTTGATCCTCCCCTTCAGCGTGTTATTAAAAAACACATTTCTGGTATCAACTTGACAAATCTCTTTAAAAAAATATCTGTTATGGATAAAGTGGATAGATGGGATCTAGAGAAGTCCAATGTCAACAATCACTGGGCTCTGCTCACCCACCTCTCTCTCTCTCTCTGATGGTGACCCAACCCCCCATTCAATCTGCACTACCTCTCCCCTCTGAAACAGAAAGATAAAAGCCCCTAGCCTGCTCACCCCAAGTCGGCTGCTTCAGTTTCCAGGAGGATGCTGTTAGTCTTGTTATCAAGGACCACATTGCCGACGTCGCTGCCATAGAAGCTGGAGCGGGGGGTGCTGACGCAGCTGGACAGGAGGGAGTTCATGGCCGAGGACTGGTTGGAACCCGGGATGTTCATGGGGGAAGGGGTCAGTGATCTCTGCTTGACCACTTGGTTGATGTTTCTCACCGTCTCAAAGACACGTTTCTGGTGGCTGGTGAGAACATAGCAACCATGAGCAAGGACCTGGAGGTAGACTCTCCCCAGATGACCAACACCAAAATAGCACCTCCAGGACCTCCCAAGTAGCCTGCTGGGCTTCAGTAACCTGAGGACTTCAGTGTTCCTTAGGGTACAGGGTGCATCCTTCATAGTATGGTATCAGGAAACTTAATACCCACTGAATCTAAGTCCCACTAGTGTAGTCATGCATAAAGGTGCAGCTAGCCCAGATGACACAGCTTATTACACCCCCAAAACCTGAGCTACAAATAAAAGCACCCAAGCACTATTTTTGTGGGTAGCACATTTCTTCTCTCAGATCTACACAGAATGCAGGCTCCAGGGAAGCAATGTTCACTGTGGGACATATGGAGTGCAACAAATATCTGTAGAATCTGTAGAATGTATTGAGTATGTGTGACTATTCATATAATTAAAAAGCAAGTCTTAAAATCAGCTTAAACATCTACCATGAGATGATAAAATACCCTACTTGTCTACTTTTAGAAACTGCTATTTCTAAAAAGCAGAACCACACTTTGATGTTAATATGCTCGCTCTCTTTAGGGAACCACGTTTCTGGAATGGTTGCTTCCTCTAGGGGCACAGGAAGTTTCACACACACACCAAAGTCACTGGGGCACCTGCCACTCAGTGTCTCATTTAAGTTTTGTCAATGGAGTTTGAGTAGAGTGAAAGCAAGGTCCCTGGGTCTGCTAAATGTCCCGGGGCAGGCTGAGCCAGCATCTGAAGTAAGGACAGATGGGGAGGCAGAGATCCTAGGGGCATTCAGAAGAAACGGGAGCCTGGCTCACACCACTGGAGTCCCTGTCTCATTCTGTTTTGTTAATTTTCTTAGTAGATATTAAAACTTTTTAAAGTAATGCTTTTCACTAAAGGAAAAGAGAGATTGATAGAGAGATGGGAAACATGGGCCCTTTTCTACCTCCCTGAAGTTGATCATGTAACTTATTTTTTTGAGACAGGGCCTCATGTGTCCCAGACTGGCCTTGAACTCACTATGTAATCAAGGATAATCTAGAACTTCTGACCCTCCTGCCTCTGCCTCACAAGTGTTGGGATTACAATATGCACCACCATGCCAGGTTTTATGTAGTGCTGGGGACAGAACTCGGGATTTCATGCATGCTAGACTAGCACTCTATCAGCTGAGCTACAGCCCCAGCCCTCATCACGTGACTTTAAAAACCTCCTAAGAGGAGCTGGATATATAAGACATGCTCTCTTATTTCCCTTAATCCAACCGGGAAGGATCACAATGGTGCCTGAGGCCCACATGTTGCTAGTGTATGAACATCATAGGTCCTAAGTCAGTCTGTACTTGGAACAATAAAAAGTATGTGACCATACGTGATGTCTGGAGACTCGGGCTCTTCCAGCTGCAGCTCCTTGCGCATCGTTCCCTCAATCTCCGCTGCCAAGGAGTCCTGGGGAAAGCCAGAAGACACATATCAGGTGAGCAGTCTCAAAAGCTCTGTTTCTAGATAAGGTTTGAGGCTGGAGGAGCCGTACGAGAGCATCCATAAACCCCACAGTACAACACAAAGTTAAGAGCATTCTCCACTGACAGGGACCCGGCTGAGTCATGGCCAAAGCAGGTTCTGAGCACACAGCACCTTTGTGTGCAAGTATACAGCCTCAAGTCACAGGAGGCTGAGGGTCTGACAGCAAGTCTCTGGCTCCCTTGGTCAAATCACATAGCTGAAATTGTGGCCACAGTGGGGAATAGAGAGCTCATGGGACACAGGAAAGTGTGTTCTGAATGATGGGGACATGTCCATCTCCAAATATCTCCATGCTTCCAAAAGGCCCTGTATGGCCTCATAGCCCCCATGGGCTATATTAAGTTGTCCTCCCAGGTCATCAGGTAGGCAGTTCTGGACCCCTAAGATTATCAAACACAGGACAGACCAAGATTTACAACTCCAATTCCTAGGCAGGCTCTCTGGCTCTGCAGGGGGAAAGGTCCCTGCCAGCATGAACTGAGTCATGGGTAACTCTGAGCCTTGTTTGGCCTCCTTCAAGGGAAGGTCCTCTTCCCACCAGCTAGCCATGACCCATCCTAACCATCTCCCCACCAGCTAGCCATGGCCCACCCTAACCATCTCCCCACCAGCTAGCCATGGCCCACCCTAACCATCTCTCCACTAGCTAGCCATGGCACACCCTAACCATCTCTCTACCAGCTAGCCATGGCCCACCCTAACCATCTCCCCACCAGCTAGCCATGGAGCACCCTAACCATCTCTCCACCAGCTAGCCATGGCCCACCTTAACCATCTCCCCACCAGCTAGCCATGGAGCACTCTAACCATCTCTCTACCAGCTAGCCATGGCCCACCCACCCTCACCATCTGTACAGGAAATATGGAACTGCTGTTTCCAGGAGGAACCTTATATTTCCTCTCTATAGACAGCCTCTATCCTCACTACCACCACACACACACACACACACACACACACACCTCAACTCCTTAATTTTTACTAGTTTTCTTGAGCACACAATTTCCCTTCCAGGGAGGCCATGAGTCTCAGTTTCAGGAGAAGGCCCGTAGTCTCTGAGGGGCTTCTTGCTTCCCAAGGATGCTAGGTGAGATGGACATCCCCTCTCAGCTTCCACCCATCCCTATCTGAGGCATGTGACCTTCAGTTCATGTTGTCTTTTTTTGCTTTGTTTTGAAACAGTCTCACGTAGCCCAGGCTGTCTTTAAATTTGTTTGCTATGTTGTCAAGGATAAACTTCTGATCCTCCTGCCTCTACTTCCTGAGTGCTGGATTACAGATGTGCACTAGCAGTCTAGATTTATGCAGTGCTAGAGACTGAACTCAAGATTTTGTGCATGCCAGGCAAACACTTTATCAACAGAGCATGATAGATGCTTACTGGTTAGTATGTAAGGAAAGCCTGCTGAGCACCCAGAGGCACTGATGTGGGCCCACCTGAAGGGAGAGCTAACTCCATGTAACCAATGTGGCTTTCTGATTGGATGGGCTGTCCTCTATTATCCCTGTTCAACACAGAAGCCACAGTGGCTACAAAGCCCTTGAAATGTGGCCAGGGTAACCAAAGAACTGAATGAACTATATTTAATTTTAATTGATTTGGCTTTACACAGCCTTCAGTGGTCAGTGCTTCCCAACTGGTAGCACACAATGCCTCTGGAATACCACAGTCCACAGGAATATTCCAATAAGGAGCTGTAGGCAAGTGTGGAAAGGCCAGAGGAGCCAGCAGGAGGCTCAATCCACGATGGATGAGTGGGGGCACTGGCAGTTCTTACCACAAATTTTATTCACGATTACTACCTGGTGTGTTTCTAGTGACTGGCTTCCCCAGGGACGTCTGAGGTCTGTGTCATCCAGTGTATTTTTCTTTGCTTCTTTTCATTATGTATGTATGTTAGGCGGGCACGTGTGAGTGCACTTATATATGCCATCTATGTGCATGTGTGGAGGCCGGAGGGCAGCCGTGGATGTCATCCTCAGAAATGCCATTCACCTCCTTTAATACAGAATCTCTCATTGGAATGGGGCTCGCTGACTAGGCTAGGCTAGCTAGCTGGTGAGCCCTAGAAATCCTGATGTCTCTATCTTCCTAGTGATGGGATCACGAGTTCGAACCACCATGCCGAGCTTTTTTATATGAGCTTTGGGGATTGAAGTCAGTGCATAGCAAGCACTTTACAAATGAGCCATCTCCCAGCCCCATCATTTTTGTTTGTTCATTTGTTTATTGAGATGAGACAGAGTCTCATTATGTAGCCCTGGCTGTCCTGGAATTTGTTAGCTACGTAGACCAGGCTGGACTCGAACTCAGAGAGAGATCCACGTGCTTCTGCCTTCTGAATGATGGGATTTAAAAAAGAGATGGTTCAGCAGTTAAGAGCACTGACTGCTCTTGCAGAGGACCCGGGTTTAATTCCCAGCACCCACATGGCAGCTACAAACCATCCTTAACTCCAGTTCCAGGGGAATCTGAAACCCTCTTCTGACCATCTCAGCATTGCATGACATGGGTGCACTTACATACATGCAGGCAGTACACTCATACACATTTTTTAAAAAAAGTATAAGCCACCATACCCAGTCCATAACAATATTCCTAAATGAATAAAATAATTAAGATGACAGAACAGATTAGTAATTTGCTTCTATCATCTATCTATCTATCTATCTATCTATCTATCTATCTATCTATCTATGTATCTTCATCATCATCATCATCATCATCACCATCATCTATCTATCTATCATCTACTCTGGCATTAAGACTGTAGGGTAGTCAATACTGACTACCAACTTTACAGGATCTACAATCACATAGAAGACAAGACTCTGATAAGTCTATGAAGAAACTTCTAGATAAGGAAGACCCACTTTAAAGGGGTCCTGAACTGAGTAAGAAGAAGAAAGTGAGCTGAACACCAGTGTTCACCTCCCTCTGCTTCCTGACTGCAATGTGACATGACCAGCTGCCTCACACTCCTGCCAGCACGCCTTCCCTGCCATGGTGGACTGCACCCTCCAAGTATGTGCAAAAATAGATCTTTCCTCCTTTGAGTGACTTCTATCAGGTACTTGGTCACAGCGATGAGAAAAGTTACTAATACAGACTGCTAATTATATTGTAAGGTGAGTGAGACCTAGGGTATTTGGGGGGCATCTGCAGCTCTGAACTGTGCTGTGAAATGCCTGTGCTCTCTACAGATGTTCACAGGAGAGGTGATAGCACTGTGGTTTCCTAGAAGAAAGGAGTACTGAACACAGGAATTGAAGAAATAAGAGTTTTTCCTCAGGCTTCATGCTTCCCCCTTCCCAATTCTACCTATGGATCGCAGATTAAGAACTCCCGCCATAAAGCAACAGAACTGGGAACATTATTGAGGAAAAACTGCCCCTGACAGAATGGCAGGGAATAAAAGAGGTAGATCTGGACATTCAGGTGTAGAAACACGGGCATGCTGCGATCTTTAGCCTGCTTTGAATGCCTTTAGTGCATGGCGCACTTTCAAAACAACCATCTTTAAAACCCAGGCTTGCCAAGAGCTATAGAAAAAGGCAAACAAAAGCTTTCAGTAAATATGAAAACTGAGAATCTCTCCAGGAGAAAATGAAATGCACATTCACAATTCAACTTTTCCCATGCGATGGTTGGCTTCCTTTTCTTTTAAAATTTCATGTAGCTAGTGTGTGTGTGTGTGTGTGTGTGTGTGTGTGTGTGTGTGTGCGTGCGCGCCACGTGCCTGTGAAGGTCAAAAGACAACTTTCTCCTTCCATCTTGCTGAGGCAGGGCCTCTCTTGTAGTTTCTGCCATCCCTCAGAATTCCATGTTAGGTGGCCTGCAAGCTTCTAGCAGGTTCTCTGGTCTCTGCCTCCCATCTCACTGTAGGAGTGCTGGGATTACAGATGTATACCATCACATCTGGCTTTCTATGTGGGTTCTGGGGATCAAACTTAGGTTGTCAGTCTTGTGCAGCTAATGCTTTTATGGGCTGGGCCATCTCCCCAGCCCTGGTTCGGTTTTCAAAAACAGTTTTAACCCTTCACCCATGCTCCTATAAGTTACCCCAATAAACTCATTGGTTCACCAAGCTGGACTTGGATGGAACTATTTCCTTGGGCTGCCATTGCCCTCTCTATCTGGAGTAAATAGAAAGAGATTTCCTAGGGAAAGTACCATGAGATGAAGTTTCTCTCTAAAGCTCTTCTCAACTAGTGAGATGGCTCAGAGGGTAAAGGTGCTCGCTGCACAGGCCTGATAACCTGAATTTGAACCCTAGAACCCATCTAAAAGTGTTAGCAAATAACCAACCTCATAAAGTTGACCCTGACCTCCACACATGCGCTGTGGTTTGTATGCACACACCCTATACACAGTAATAACACATAACGTTTAAAAATTTTTAAAGCTCTTCTTGCCTCAAAGATAATTTGGTATTCTGTCAGATCATTGAAACAAAATCTGAATATACAGGGACTCTTTGTAGTTTTACTTCAGGCCATCTGCCTGTCATCCATCCACCCATATGCAGTCTCTGCTGAGCATCTACAATTCAGCAGGCACAGAACTGTGTGTGGTACACAGCTAAGACATGGCCCCCACCTTCAAGAAGCTTTAGTCTGCTCGAATATAAAATGAGCTCTCTTCCTTGTCAGCAAATGTCATAGGGAAATGAGTGAGCGGCCCAGACCTGCTGTTGCCCAACTTCCATGAAGAGATTAAACTAGAAACCCTCTTTGACTACCATGTTCCCCCCAAAGTCCAAACATCAAACAAACCAGGCCATGGCTAAAGAAATAAGATCATGAGGAGATACTATGAAGGGAATGCAAAAGTTGATTTCAGATCCCAGACACTAAAAGCCACTAAGAGAAGGGTTAATAAACATACAAAGAATCAGCAGAGGTTCACAGGCAGAAATGGAGGATGTGCTGTGGGGCCAACCAGCAGTCACTACAAAAGTCAGAAACAGTTGTTAAGTAACGTGTAACCAAACGAAGTTCCCAGTAAACATATCTCTTAACAGCAGGAGTAGGGAAGATAATAGATTTGAAGAGAGAAAATCATGACCCGATTTATCTTAGGGAGTTAGGAAGACACCAGCTGCGCTCAAATGTCTCTGACATTAAGTCCAGGTCCAGGGGCTGGAGGAAGAGTTCAGTGGTTAAGAACACTGGCTGCTCCTGCAGAAGACCCAGGTTTGATTCCCAGCATCCACATGTCAGCTAACAACATCTGTACCTCCAGTTCCAGAGGATCCAACGCCCTCTTCTGATCTCTGTAGGCACTGCATGACCTGGGTGCACCTACCTCCATGCAGGCAATACACTCATACACATAAAATAAACATAATAAATAAAATATTAAAAAAAAACAAGTCCAGGTCCAAACCGCAAAACAAGCAGTTCACTGTAAAGAGGCAGCTCTGGTGGTCAGAACGGACCATTCAGAGCCGTTATCCTGCACTGAGGGCAAGCATATGGCAAGGTGAGGGTGTGGGCAGAAGGGGACAGAGGGGAATGGGGAGCACCAGCTCACCATGGGAAACAGGCCCAGTGAGTGGTAGCGCCGGGATGTGGTGTTGGGCATGGTCTTGTTCCGCAGGTTCTTGAGCTCCTCCTGGGCCTCGTGCAGCATCTCCATGCACTCTGCATACTTGTCCTCCAGCTCACGCAGCTACAGAAGAGAGAGGCAAAGCATCAGGACCTCCACAGGACCTGTGGACACTCAGGTGCTTACACCATCCCTCCCCACCCAAAGGCCAGAAAGACACAGCCAACTGAGTCCTCAGCACCTCACTGAACCTGCTGCCCTGTGGGCCTGTGGCAAACTAGCAGAGTCCTTAAGGCTGGATTTTCATTTTCACTTGGGGCAAGCTTCCAGGCCTAAAACATTAAGAGTATACAATCCAGATAGGTCACTAACATCAAAAATGGCAAACTAGCATGCCCTTGTTTCAAACTGCATTTTGTTATTGTTGCTGCTTTCTGAGATAGGGTCTTGTTATACAGCCCAGGCTAGCCTCAAATTTCCGACAGTCCTCCTGCCTCAGCCTCCCAGGGGCTGGGATTACGGTGTGTACCACAACACCCAGCTTCAAGCCACAACTTTGAACAGGTTCCTTGCATATGCCTGTGCTATGCTCTAGTCACTTATTTGGAAGCTAGAAAGTGCCAGGCCCTGTACTGGTGTTGAACCCAGTAGGCACAGAACTGAGATTTTCTTTTTAAAAGATGCTAAATTCAATATTAAAATGCCTGTTATGAGGGGCATGACCTAAGCTTGCCAAGGGAGATGGATGCACCTTCACTGGAACCTGTGGTGCTAGAGAGGAGTCAGGGATACCCACCTCGGCTGTGAGCTGTCGCTGGGCATCCTTCGCAGCCCCCAGGTGCTGGACCAGCTCTTCATTTTCCACCGTGCACTAAACATGGCGAAGACAAGTCACGTTCTCTGTTAAGGCACTCAAGTCGGCCCAACTTTCCCCTCTTGCTCCTCAATCTGTTAGAAGCTCACCTTTCTACAGTGAACTGTGTACCTCACTCTGCAGCAAATGTTGCCTTTTCTGTAACTGTGAAGCCAAAGTCTTTCTTGCATCTCTATTTATTCTCCATAGCCCAACTTCCACTTCCAAAGTAATGGTTGCTCTCTGGAAGTCCATCCATCCTCCCTCCCTCCCCCTTCTATCCCCGTTCCTCTCCACTTTCTGTCTTTCCGTCTTTCTTTTTCCTAATTTTCTCAGCGGCATTTCATCTCCTTCTTCCCGTAAAAGCCTCATATGAGAAATGAAGTTGCTTTTTGATGCTTTATTGTAAATCTCAAGGGCTTTGCTCTGCTGTGGGATGTAACTGATGAATGAAGTAAAAGCCAATACCAAGCTCTATGATCCACAAGTTAAAGGCTGAGACTGTATCTATAACACCTTTCTTATGAATGTTACAAATTTACAGATTCGTCTCAGGAAACAAGATCATAAACAAAACCTCTGCCAACTCAGGGCAACCAGGTTGCATTCCTGAACCCACTAAGCCTTTCTTCCAGAGGAACAGCACACTTGGTTCCCTTAGGTAGGGAACTGTTCACTACAGTAACTTCCCCTGCCCATTAAGCACAGCCACTGTCACATCAGCCCGACATGGAGGTCTTACAGCTTTTGCCTTCTTCTGCAGGTCCACAATCTGCGACAGCAGGTGCGTGATCTCCTCCTGCTGACGGGCAGCATCTTCTGTCTTCTTGGCCAGCTCCTCTGAGATACTCGCAATCTGGACATTGGCATCCCCTGAAACGAACAAAAGACAAGCATGTGACCGAATTGGAAAATCACACGCAGACTGAGAAGGACACCATCTTTACAGGGAGGAGTGGAGTAGAGGTGAAGGGATTCACAGAGAGCATCTTCCCACATGGTGACATGGCTTTTTCAGGGCTGCGATAAGGAACCTAGTCTTCCCATGGGCCTATCACTCCTGAAAGGGCTGACTCCACTCAACAAGGCTTCCCTCCAATGGTAGGCCAGGCAGGCTCCAGGAGGGGGCTGGAAGTGACACCAAGCACAGGTGCACTTGGCCGAACCTTAACATTCCACCATAATAAGCACATCCATACAGCGATGGGAACCTTGGGCACAGGGCAGCTCCCTTGCAGCTTCCCATCACATTCAGACCTGGGGCCGTTTTACTAGGCATGACACAGGCTGTGTTTCATGTACTCAGTATTTCAACAGACCTCCCCTTCTCTTACCTTGAAGCTCACAACAGAGATAGCATGGGGGAAAGTGCCAATTTAAAAAGCAAAGCTGAAAACTTTGGTGTCAATTGCTTCAAATCACATCATTCTTCCACATGGGATTTTGTATCTGGTCTTAACCTGGGTTTCAAATAATCCCAATGTGAAGTCCAAACTAAAATTAAATATCCACCTAAATGAAAGACAGCTGACACCCTGGCTCTCAATTCACAAATGAAGCAAAGGGTGCCGCAGAGGAGAGGCCTCCTGTTTTCAGAAAAGTGCCACTGAGCTTGGGCCTGAGGGGAGAGTGATGGGAGGTGCTGAAAGGAGGAATGGGAGTGGGGTGGGGAGGAGGGAGGGGTACATACTCAGCTCCTTCACGCAGTCATTCACCAGTTGCTGCTCCTTCTCTTCGTAGGTGATGGTTTCTGTCTTCAGCTGGCAGGCCTGTGGACACGGCTCAGGTTAGAGGATCGGCATTCGCACAATCAGGACTGGCAGGTGGACCAGGGTTCCAGCATGGACCTGGGCATACTTGAGTCCAAAACACTGCCCTTCAGCATCTCTCCATCTGCCACGGTAACACCCTTCAGGACAGAAAGCCCATCTGTGCTCCCTGCCTGGGTACCACCTTGTACACAATTCTCAAGGCAGAGAACTGAAGAGTGCACCACTAGAGGGTGCTATTATTTGTGTCTGTTCCATGGCTTTCCCGATGCCTGAGACACTGCTCCGCCTATGGCAGGCATTCTGAGGATAACCACACGAATGGCCAACCTTTACCAGGCCAGGCACTGAACTACAAGGTTCTGAGATGGTGTTACATCTATCCTGCTCAGCTCACTAAGAACAAGGTCTCAAAAGTTATCCCAGAAGTGGAGGGCACAGCAGCTCATGCCTATAACTGCAGCACTTGAGAGAACAAGGCAGGAGAACTGCTATGAGTTTGAGGCCAGGCAAGGCTACACAGTGAGTTACAGACCAGCCAGGGATACAAAGTGACAGCCTGTATTGAAACATGAAGGGGAGGGGGGGGGATAGCTATCCCTGGGCTCTAGACAGCTTGCTCTGCCTGAGAAAGTGGGAAGAGAGCAGTCTAGAGGCCCAAGAAAATGGCCAGTTAAAGAGAGGTAGCCCCCAAGGGTCCTGGGCCACAGGCAGGAGACAGAAGAATTCTGAGAAGAGGTGGGCCATCAGGAATCCACAGCTGGATTAGATTCTCTCAGCTAGCTCAGGGACAGAGGGCTGAGTGCCTGGGACTAAGTTGGTCACCTCAGCCAGATGCTGGGAGAGCAGCAATGGACTCCAAATGGGAAGCATGGGCTCAGCCTTGTTCAGCCACGGGCTAGCAGACCAAGCAGGCCTGTGGTTCCTATTAGTAAGGAATAAAGGGCTAGAAGAGGCAAGGTCTGCAAGAGTAGGCTGTGCAAAAGAGCATCTTGTATCTTAAACTCAGACAGGAGTTTCTTTCCAATGCGTGGCAAGTTCAAAGTAACAGGTGGCCTGCCCTATAGGAGGGGCCTCGGGGAATCTGGAGCCAGCTTAGGTGGGGGCATAGCCCAAATCTGACAAAGGGCCTAGTGGACAGGGCACCATCCCTTTGGCTACAGAGCATAAGATCACTGCTAAGTAAAACAAACAGCATTGAATCTACAGGTTTCAGAGGCTTTAGAGAGGGAGGGTGGACGATGGGGGAAAAGTGGGGGCTAAAGTCACAGACTTACAAATCCTGTCTTTATCGTTTATTTACTCTAAATATCTAGCAGCCTGGGGCCCAACTCTTACTACAAATGAGAATCAAAGTAACCAGCTCTCAGTCTTGTTGTGGAGATTCAAATGATGATGATGATGATGATGATGATGATGATGATATAGGCCAAGTGCCTGGCACAGTGCCTTCCTTGCCTATATAGGAAACACTCAAAAGCATAAGCTCCCAGGCCACCCAGCTCAGCCTTTTTAAATGTACCATGTAGGAACTCTCTCAGCTCTGGAGTACCATTATTTCCTTGGAGCAAATCTGATCCTGGATAATGTGAGAACTAGTGTCACCTCCAATCTTCAGGCCATTGCTTGAGTACAATATCAGAACTGGGGACCATGGTGGAAGGTCTTGGGGTGAGGGGAGGGGTGTGCACCTCCTCTCAGTCTTCACCTGCTGAGGTGGTCAGCCCAGGAGGCAGTGTCTGCACGTCTGTGTCTGAGAGCCCTGGCTCCAGGGAGCGCAGGCACAGGTGGTTTGTCCTCAGAAGGGTGCTTTTCGGGGTACTACCACTATAGCTATTCCTGCCGGATGAGGCAAAGGGACTCCCCACACCCTTCAAAAGGGACGAGAGCAGGGCATTCGTGCCACCTCAGATCGAAGTACGACATTCTCCTCTTCGAGGTCCTTCAGCTTCTTTTGAAGAGAGTCCAAGTGGAAATAATTCTGAACGGAAGATGATGACTCGTTCCTCTTTAGCCTAGGGGAAAATTATGCTCAAGGTCAGGGAGGCTGAGCATCCTCCCTACTGGGGCAATCAACTGCTCTCCCCCCCTTACTCAAGGGAATATCCCCTAATCTTCAGGCAACCTGCCACACTGGTCCCATGTTGAAATATTCTCCACAAGGTGCAGTTACCACATCAGCTTAGAATGGGGAAGGGGGGTCAGCTCTATTTAAAACCAATGCAATTCCAGGGTTCCCGGGAGCTCATTAACTCCTGGGATGCACACCTATGTGTAAGAAGCGTTTTAAATACACTGGGTATGTGAACTCAATGCTCACAACTCCATGATCTAAGTGTTCTTAATGGCTCCATCCTACGGTGAGGAAACAAGCACAGGAGTGAGGTGCCATGGCTTATAAGTCACAGAGTTGGGACCCCCAAAGCAGGCCACTGGGCTTCATATGTGAGACTCTGCTGACCTCAGGGAAGCTCCCAGGCATTCTGACCAGCCATGGCACCCGAGGCTCCAGGATCTGTACTTCCTCTCATCACAAAGAGCCCATCCTGCTCCCACAAACATGCCAGGGCAAATCAGCTGTCCTGACACACAAGCAATGAGACCTGTAAGAGGCAAGGTGACCCCTGCAGCTCCCACTCAAACACTGACACTGCTCTGTCTGAGGACCTCAGATGGTCATTCTGGGAAAGGCTGACCCACATTGGTAGTGAGTCTGCCTAGATGCTGCCAAGGGTGTCCACAACAGTCAGCCGGTACTCTGGCTCCAGAAGCCCACTGCTGGTGACTTACGGGGTTGAGCAGACAGACTCAGGCTCGCTCTCCTCGGCAGCACTGGTGTAGAACTGAAGCAGCTCATCCTTCATGGACAGCTCGTGGCGGAGCTGAGACACCTGGGCGGGCAGGACAGGGAGAGCTAAGTTTGCTTTCTGGAAGCTGACAATATCCTCTCCGTTTACAAGCACTACTTAGAGACAGAGTTACTTAATGCTTAGGGACAGAGTTCCTGTTGAAAGTGAGGGCACTGTCAAGTGAAGCCAGGACCTGCTGCCCAGGACCTTTCTGAAGCAGTGAGCAAACTCACTGCCCATGTTTCTGGCTCGGTGCTTTTAACCTGAAACTGCTTGCTGCAGTTCTCCCAAGTGCTGACTAGAGTCGGAGGCACTGCAAAGTTACCGGTGTGAAACCTTCCTTTGTTGCACTAGCTCTTCAACAAAATGAGCAGAGGTTCCTCTGATGAATAAGGCCTGGGCAGCGCCACTCAGGGAGAAGCGTCTCTCCCACAGTCTGCCCATCTGTCACCGGTACTTGGGAAGTATGGACTGAGAACATCAAGACCTGGAGGCCAATAGGAGGGCCTCGTGTGTCTAAGAAGCTGAGCGGGATCCTGGGGCCTCCTCCCTGTCTCAAGCCAGTGAATCCCCAGTATCCGGCTGTGACCAAATCTGTGAGCAGATGTGGAAGGTTCTGGAAGTGGGTGCAGAAAGGGGAGGATTCCTAGACTGTCCTGCAACCTCCTAATTTTTTCCTTATGCAAGCACTTACTTCTGTCAACCAGACCAGAAATCAGCCTCCTTCCCCCCACCTTGAAAACTAGTACCCATTTCACAGGGAAGGAAAATAGAGGGTTATGTCACAGAGACACGTGACACTGGGTATGAACAATCAAAGCACTGAACGACTGTTGTTTGGCCATTTTGAAATTCCACATTCTTAGCTAAACTGAGTTGAAGCACTCTGATCAATTATGGCTCCAGCAGGCTCATCATTAAAAATATTTTTATTAAATTAAAATTGGACAGGGTGTGGGGGGGTGCACCTGTGGAAGTCAGAGGACAGGACAACTGTCTAGATCCAGTTCCTTTTAGGGATCAGATTCCTTTCAAAATGTGGGTCCTGGAGACCAAACTCATGTAGTCTGGCTTGGACACAAGTGCCTTTACCTGCTGATCCATCTTGAAGGCCCATTCTCATCATTTTGCAGATATAGGCCTTGACCCTGGACCTAAAGATACACCCGAAGAGTCAGGATTGGGTCCAGCTCCATTATTATAGTAATACCAGTAACTAAGTTAATTGAGCCCCTGCCCTTAAGTTCCTTTTACAGGCCAAGCACTGCTCTAAACCTGTCCACATACTGACCCTTTTATTGGGCAAGGCGTGGAGGTCACAGTGATTTCAGGGATGAAGAAACAGCTGTCTCCCTGACCCAGTTTGGGGTTCCCAAGTGGTCTGCACTCAGGTTCCCACAAATGTGTGATGGATGAGAACCCGTATGCATGCCTTGGGCTAGAGGTCCCCAATCACAGACCACGGACAGTTTGTCCTTTACAGTCTTGCAGTGAAAGTTGCTTTGTGGAATGTTTACTGCCTTTTTGATTTTTTTCTTCAACTGTCATAAACTATATTACATTTAAAAAAAAAAAGAAAGAAAGTGAGGGCACTGATGGATTTGATTCCTTGCTACTCAAAGACTTGAGTCTGATCCCAATTAAGAAAAACAATCAATGACTTCTGGTCAAGAAACTCCCTGTCAGTATCATCATATTTAGTTAGATATAGAGAAATGCAAAGGAGGGACTGGAAAGGCTTTGGGCCTTGGAAGCAGCCAGATGATCAGGTGGGCAAGGGGCCAGAGTAACGGGTCCTAACACTAAATGAAAGGAGAGGCCACTTGCTTTGCCAGAACCCAATGCCATCTCAGAGCAAGTCTGTAGCTGTGCCAGCTCCAGGTGGGCTTCCAGGAGCAGTTTATAGACCCCACTTGGAAATCCCCCTGTGACTGATGAACCACATAGGGTCCCTGGCCATGCTGACAACTGATGAAGGGGCTTTGCAAACCATGTTGGTTTGGACCGAGGGTTTAAGATAAGCCAAATGAAGCCATACGACTTCTCACCTGCCTTCCAACATTCAGTACTCATAAATACATGGAAGCAGCACTATGAAAAAGAACTGGAAGTCTTCCTCATTCTTTCTTGTCTCATTTGATTTGTGGTTTATTCCAACTTTCCCATACCACAAAGGGAACAGATTCTGTTTTCTTTGGAAGAGTAACTTGTGTTATTTGCATAAAGATTTCACCACCTGGATGGATAATTTAATGATCTGCCAAAGCAGAGCATGTCATCTTAGTTTTCAAATTCAAAACTTTTCCAAGGAAAGCAAGGCCTTTCTACTCCCCGAGTAGATGTTCTTCACGTACAGTGAGGAGGCCATCCCACACAGACCGTCATGGGAAGAGGCCAGTGGGCAACCATTCACTGGGTCCTGGGTGATGTGTTCTGCTCAGAAGGACATGTTGACCTGCACAACTTCTTCCCAGTCACCCAGGAGATGGGAATTCAGGCATGGAAATTCAGGCTATTTCCCTGGTGCAGGATCAACTTTACTGCCTCCCAGAACACAACAGGATTCTTTCTAGCTTACAATTTTTGAAAGAAAGCTGGGGGTTAAACCCTTTCTTACAGCAGTTTAACTCCATTTCACCTTACAAAACATCATTAAACCTAGACTTGGAATAATTTTAATGAGGAAAAAAATGACTGAATACACTTTAGGGTCATGGATAAGGGCATCCTTTCCACTAGAGAAGTTTCTGACAGAAAAGGAGGGAGAAGAAATAAATAAAATCCTCACAGTTAAAATTACTGCTAGGAGAAGAGGTAGGGGGCAGGAGAGAAGCTGCCCATAAGACCAGCTGTTAAGCTCCAAATCCCTGTTCCATCAACCCCAGCTAACACTACACAGCCTCCCTGCTGTAGACACATCTCTTTCAGAAAACTAGCATCCTTCCTCTTTACTCTGGGTTCCCTTCTGACTCTAAGTCCCCGTGAGAGAAGCTGAGATAGTCCATGTCCTTTCCCCTCTCCCATGACAGCCATCAATCAAGATATGTATAATGAAAATAACTGGTTTATACCATGAAAGCCCTATGCTATGTTTGATTTTATTCTACACACATACATTTATAGTGGACTGACAAATGTGAAAGGCTACTTTACTCTGCAGCAAGAGTCAGGTCCTCACAGAGTCCTCTCCAGGTACCTAGGTCTACCTGGTTGTTGCACTGGCCTGTGCATACTTCTGCCAGGCATGGAGTGTTACATGGTCTGGGCTTTCAGAGGACCGTGGCTGGCTTGACATGCCCAGGCACACAGGGCTCCCGCCCGCCTCACTTACTGCTCCCAGGCCACGACTCCTCACCTCCTCCCTGATATGTTCCACTTGCTCCTCCAGCAGCTCGTTCCTCTCAGTTAGGGTCTTGTTCTTCTTCAACAATGACTGGCCGATCCGTGCGGCCAACTCCAAATCCCGCTCTTTCTACAAAAGGCAAGAGAATTGGGATTTAAGAACCCTGTGCAGACACTGGAAGAGGCCAACAGGGCTCAGTGTCAAATGGGGAAGACAGGCGCATCTAGAAACAGCAGAAGAATGAACAATTCACCATCCTGGTCAGCATTTGATGCCTGTTAAAGAGGAGTCAACTTGCCCACATACATGCAGGAGCTATCCTGAAGGATATGATGAAAACCAGGTACAGGGGAGAGAAAAAGCTTCCAAAAACATTTCACAACTACTTTTGATATTTTGGCAATCATTAGCAGCACATTTCTCCACTTTAAAGCTTACCTATTGTAGGCCAGTCCTTAGCACATGGGTACACCCAGTGACATGGATGGATGGATGGATGGATGGATGGATGGATGGATGGGGGCATGGATGGGTGGATGGATGGGTGGATAGGTAGATGGATCTGTGGGTGAATGGATGGAAAGACTGGTGAGTGGATGGGTAGATGGGTGGGTGGATGGATGGATAGGTATGCAGGTGGGTAGGGGGATGGGTGGGTAGATGGATGGGTGGGTGAATGGATGGATGCATGGATGGATGGGTGGATGGGTGGGTAGATGGGTGGGTAGATGGATAGACTGGTGTGTGGATAGATGGATCTGTGGATGGAGGGATGATAGATGGATGGATAGGTGGACAGATGGATGGGTGGATGGGTGGATGGGTGGATGAGTGGGTGGGTGGGTGGGTAGATGAGTAGATGGATGGGTGGGTAGATTCAAAAACTAATGGTCCTACAGAAAAGTCAAAGAGCTAGCACAGAAAGGCAGCCTCTTTCGCTCACATACAGAACATACTGAGTTCTTCACTCTTGCCTGTGAAATGAAAATGTAGTAAAGTCACACCCAATATAGTTGCATCTGTTTGGGTGTTGTTTTGCTTTCTTATATAGGCTTTATTTTTTTTAAGGAACTTTCAAAATGCAGAGAGAAGGTGTAGAAATGCCATACTTCAGAGACAGTTCAGGACACAGGATGTTCTGACAGTTCAGCCACTAATACCAACTAGAGCGGCCCACAAGAAGACACTGCTGCCTTCATGGCTACCAACATATGTCACATCCAAATCTATCACTCTAAGATCCATTTGCCACTGTGGTCAGAGTCTACCTGCTTCTTTAGGTGGGAGGCTGGCAAGGTGAAGCAAGCTGGGGTAGAGACAGTCTTGGGCTCTGATTCCACACTGGGTATTAGCAATCCATGTGGCCTGAGGCAAATGACGTGTCCTCTCCAAAATCAGGAACACTATAGTTTTGTTCAAACCACAGGTTATACAACCATAAGTGTGTTGAGAAATAATTGAGGAAGTGACAATGGACATCTTGTTTTAAATGAAAAGCAATAGTGCAAAACTGAAATGCCAAAATGCCTTCCACGTAGAGTGTTATTTCATATTCAAACTTTTGGCATGTGTTTATATAACCTGTAAATTCTGGCACACAACCTGCGATGCATCTTTTTCTTTTTCTTATAGTGCTGAGGATTGCCTCCAGGGTGTTGATTGTGCTAAGTATAAAATATATCACCAAATTACTATTCCCCTAAGCCTCTGCATGTGTTTCTTACAGCAGGTGTTCACCCCCAGCTTAGTTGCTCCTGGTGAGCCATCCTAGGCTGAGCTGGGTACCACAGTCTGAACATCACTGGGGTCTAGCTTCCTGTTAAAGAGGCATGGTAGCTGAAATGGCTTTATTATCACTGAATTGTACCATAAAGAGAGCCAGCAGCTTCTTAGGAAAACCAAATTTTTACACAGTTTGGCTTCCTCTTGTAAGATGATAGCTTCTCAGGTCCTCCACAGTTCCCAAATCTGTAATGCTGTGACTACGATCCTACAGGTCAGCTGGGTATGGCATCAAGTGATCCATAAATAGCCTCCACTCACCCCTACCGTGTACACTTCATACCAGTCCCTCAGCACCCAGAAACTCAGCACACATAGAAAGAGCCCCTCCAGTGTAGCCAAGAGGACATGGTGGTAGCTCAGGCAGTCAAAAATCCTCATCTCTGCATCTATTCTCAGGGATCACAGGATCTCCAAGAAGATTCCGTATCTCCTGAACCCTTGTCATTTCTCAGACTCTATGGCTGTGCCTTCCTACGGGGGAAGGACTCAATGAATTGGTGTGGAAAAGGCTGCTGAGGCTTTGAGCGGCCAGAGAACAAGTCCAAGTGCTACAGAAAGGTAGCCTCCAAAGTCCAACATAAACCTGTTGAATTCCACACTAGGACAAGCACTGAGACAGGATTCCCAGAAGGGACTTAAATAATGCTCACTGCTCACTTCATGACCCCACTCCACGTTGCTTTCACACACCTGAGCTGCTAAGTTTCAGCAAGCACAGATATCTCACACACCTTAGCAGGGATCTGTGTGCACAGCACACTGCAGACAAATCAACAGTGAGGTAAGGTGCTGCCCAGAGCACATGAAAGACAAGAAGGCTTCCCAGTGCACACGGAGAGCCAGGGCCCAGGAGGGACAAGAACGGGGAAGGAGGAGCAAAGAAAACAAGAGGGGCACTGAGCTCAACCAGGAAGCCCTTTGCCCCATAGATCACACCTCACACCTGGGCAGGGCCTCCAGCCTCTCCCTCCCCAGTCCTGCAGGGAGCAGGTATCACTGATTAACACTGTAAATCTAACCTTCATGGTAATTAACCAGGGCATGGAGAAAAAGCAGGAGGGGACAGAAAAGTTCTTACAGGTGAAACAGAAACAAAAGTTACTATGGTGCCACATCTTTTCTGTTTAGTTTTATTTGTTTTGGCTTCTGGGTTTTTGTTGTTATTGTTGTTTTGCGATGGGGTCTTGTATAGCCCAGGCTAGCCTCCAATTCCAGGTCTTCCTGCCTCAATCCCCACATGAAGGAATGACAGGACTATGCTACCACAACCAACTCTGTCTAGTTTTATTATGGCAACAGGCTAATTAGGTTGTTTTTGAGACCCATAGGAATGGGGCAGGGAGCACCCTCCCCTTTTCTTACCGGTTAAGTCAACACAAAGCAAATATTTAGTTCTAAAGTCAAGAAAACAGCTAAGCAAAAAGCTTGGATTTAACCTCAAAACCAATGAGTGACTATAAAAAAAAATAATAATGAAATAACTTGGGCCCTAGGAAAAAGCCACCAAAAGTCTAGTCCTTTGATTCCCTGGGAAACAGGGCGAGGGAGGGCAGCTGCTTTGTAGCTGGACTTTGGCTTGAAAGACTACAACCTGACGCCTCTCTTGTCTGCACACTGGGCTGACTGGCACTCTCCCTGGAGAGGCATAGCCTGCTGCCCACACTAACAGGTGACTCATCTCATTCACCAATTTTAGGATAAAAAGTATGACTAAGGCCCAGTGGAAAGCACTCTCATAACTGGGGTGCAGGCAAGCTCTGCCCAAAGGTACATTCCCAATGCAGCAATCCAGGGCAAGCTGCAGGATCTCCTTCTTGGTAAACCCCCAGCAGCTGTGTGTGAGCTTCCAGAGCTAATCCCAGGCACCCCCTTCGTGTGCCAGGCAGCAAACCTACGTTCACAAATGGAGGCAAAGCTGGAGCAGCAAGGGGCGACTGTCACATGATGTGACGATAGCTAGACTTTAACCTGCCCAGTTCCAGAGAAAGGCAATGATCTGGGTTGTGATTTTCTTATCAGAGTAAGGGCAAGTGGTGTGCTATTTATAAAACACAGAGATGCAGACACAATCACCCGTCAAACATAAAACAGAAAGGCTTAACAAAGAACCTTGGGAAGAAACTGTTCTACCAAAATGATCTTCTTTGCACTAATTCAACTTTATTTTTTAAAGATAAGCTGACATTCTATACTTCATTGAGAAATTACCTGGAGAAAAGTGAATTATTTGTTTTATTTTAATTTTTAATTTTAGGGACAAGGTCACATATAACCCAGGCTAGCCTCAAACTTGCTATGTAGCTTAGGATGACCTTCAACTCCTGCTCCTCCTGCCTCAACCTTCCAAGTACTGGTAGGTACCTCAACTTGTAGGCGTAAGGAAACACCACCATGCCTGGCCAAAAAGTGAGTTCTTGATACTGGGCTCTGCATAAAGGGCTCAAGTCGTTGGCTTCTCTGGAAGTGGTCTTTGAATGTCCCAGCAGAGAAGGATGGTACCCTGTGGAGTATCACCCCGCACTACAGCCTCTGATGTATCACAGCTACAGACTGGGGGCTATGACTGCCCAGGGCAGTGGGAGCTCAGGTCACATTCTGAAAACAGAGATGTCCCATAGACAATCAACTAGCACAGTGTCAAAGACTAAGCAGCAAAAAACAGGCAAAAGTAACAGAGCCAGGGTTGGAGAGGTGGCTCAGCACTTAAGAGCACTGGCTGCTCTTACAGAGGACCCAGGTTTAGTTCCCAGCACCCACATGGTGGCTGACAATCACCTACAACTCCAGTTTCAGGGGATCTAACGCCCTCTTCTGGCTTTTGAGGGCACTGCATGTACAGGTGCACTTTTAGGCAGGCAAAACACTCACACATAAAATAATAAATAAAATTTCAAAATTAAAAAAAGAAAAGCAACAGAGTCCTATGCAGTGGTGCTGCAAGCCAGGGCTGGAAAGTCATCTGGTGATCTTGGTGTCTGACCCCTTTCTGTAGGGCAGAGGGTTCATCAGTAACTAGTTCTAAGAACCTCTATGGAATTAATGAACTCAAGTATGGTCAATGCTTAGCTCTCTAGTCAAATTTCATTCCTAACAAGTGCAACAAGAGACAGATATTCTATTGAATGTCAAAACAACATTTAACTTCAGATTGCTTAAGTCTAAAAAGACAAATCACCCAACAGGAGCCCTGCCCTGGAATAGTTTCTAACACATCCAAATGAAGGACCAAAACAAAGGAAGCCACAGGAAGACTCTGGTGCTCCAGCCTCAGCAGGGACACAGACTACCTGGGGCCAGGGTCAGGGAGAGCCTCACAGGTCCCTGGTGGGTCTGCAGCATGACAGCGAGAATCAGGAAAGACATCATAGGGCATACAAGGTCAACGTAGAAAAGCAGAGGGCAGGTCCCCCGAGGACAGAAAGCAAGTAGGGGCTGAAGAATGTGAACAAGTGAGCCACTCTGAATGCTCTGAGAGTCAGGAGGACAATGGTAGACACAAAGGATTTAGAACAGGGCAGAGAGCCAGCCAACTCAACCACTGAGGTTCAGATGCTTAGAATAAAGATAAAGGTACACATGTAGAATTCTCTCCAAAGGCTTGGCGGCCATGTGGACATGGGGAGGGGGGGAACTGAACACACTTTGTTTACTCTGGAGGACAGTAGCACTCCAGAAAAGCGTCAACAGGAACATTTCCAAAAGCCAGCAGTGTATCCAAGTGAGCCTACCAGTGGCTGACACCAGCCACCAAGATGGCAGCAACTGGAGTGCCACCAGAAGGCAAGAGGCCAGCATCTCAGAATGCCCTCCCCAGGAGCCAGTCACAACAGCCCAAACCCTCACATCATTTATATAGGGCTGAGGAGTTCTTGTCTTTTCCTTCAGAACAGAACAGTGGTGGGTTGCATGGCAAGTGGGAACATCTCACGTAGAGAGGGACAGAGATACTGGGTGGAAAGATGTACCCTGCGGGACTTGGGTCCTATCATCCTAACAGAGCCTGCTTGCTCTTTAGCCTTGTCCACTCTGAAACAGCCACAGTGCCATCTGTGTCACCCACAGCATCCTAATCTCTTCCTGGGGAAGGTGTTAAAGAATAGTCACTGACCCAAACTTGTTCTAGATTCTAGAAGAGAAACAAAGTCCAAAGTTACTGCCTGTCCTCTGAAGGCTAGCTTTGGGGTGAGGGCAGTTTGAATCTGAAATGGCCCCCACGGGCTTGTGTTTTGAACTGATATTCCCCAGTTGGTGGTGCTGTTTCGGGAGACTGTGGAATGTTCAGGAGGTGGGGTCCCCCTGGAGGAAGCAGGTCACTAGAGGCTGGACTTTGAAGGTAAACGTCTTCCTCCTCTGAGTTGTTTATGTCAGGTATTTGGTCATAGTGATGCAAAAGCACCATCACAGGCACGTACTCTGACCACTTGCTAAGCCCTGCCTACACTGGCTTGCACTTGGCCTGCACATGCACACATCACATACATGGTCTATCTAAGGGCCTTCATAGCCCCTCACTCCCAAATGACAACAGAACACTGAGACCAACTGAGAATGTCAGTCTCTCCAGGACATGCAGCCTGGCTGACCCCAAGCGACATCCTCAAGTTTTGCTGCCATGCTTATGTCACTTAGTTCCATGCCGATGCTGTATTCTGCTCTACTAGCCTAGAAGCAGAGGTTTAAACTATATCAGGAAGGTCGGGTCAATCATATATTCTTCTGTTAGTATATGGTTTAGGTTTCTCAAATCTGAAACTGGGTATTCTGACAGGTCCTTAAGTGCCAATATATGTTTGTGTCATTAATTCATGATGTCAAAAATCTAAACATGATGTCAAAAATCTAAACAAAAATTTTTGAGTGTGGCCCAGAACACTTACAGATGGCAATGTCACATTGCAATGTCAAAAGGTTAGATAACTGTGATCTGAAATATCAGTGAAGCATGGTGGTACATTCCTGCAGTCTCCGAACTTGGAAAGCAATAGTAGGAAGACCAGGAGTTCAAGACCCACCTCAGCTACATAGCAAGTTTAAGGTCAGCCTGGGTTTCACAAGCCTCTGTTTCCAAAAAACAATAACGAATCTAAAATGTGTACACAAAATTACAGTTTCCAAGGCCTACAAACATAGTTACTAGTTCAAAAAATTAAGCCACTGTATATGGTGAGGCACACCTTTAATCCCAGCACTCGAGAGACAGAGGCTGGCAGATCAGGTCTCTGTGTGGCCGAGTCCAGCCTGGTCTACATAGCAAGTTTCAGGTCAGCTGGGACTATATAGTGAGACCCTATCTCAAAGAAAAAAAGCCATTAAACTGTACAATGCAGGAGCCTAATGTGAGATTTCTCACTGAAAGGTACAAGGAGTCAGTGCAGATCCATCAGTTATAAACAGTCCTTCGCCTTCCCCACACACTTACCTCCTCAAGAAGCCTCGTGACAGCATCTATGTCATTGTATGTCTTAGTCATCTGGCCAACTCTTTCAGCACATAGAACTGCAAGAAACAGAAAAGACCATAAATCAGACTGCTCGTGTCACAGACCTGGCAACAGATGGCCCACCTAATAAGGTCACCCCAAACTTGTGTCTGAGTATCAGATCATTGGTCTATCAGATTCCACCCATACCAGACTCAGCACCACATGACTCCACCTCCCAGTTCCAGTTAGGAGGCCTGAGTTTGTGAGGGGACAGCGATGCTGAGTCCCATGACACCTTCACACAAATGCTTTGTCCAGGGCCCAGTGGTAGAGGGAGAGGGGCTCTGGCCTCATGCAAACTCAGCAAACTAAAGTGGATAGGGTGGGTCTGTGGAGCAGCCTCCCATGTATGAATTACTAGAAAGGCCTACAGGACTCACACCCCACAGACAACACAGACCCAGCAACACCGACAGAGTGGGAGCTTCCAGTATGCAGCTATCTGAATACTTATTAAACACTGTCTTAGGCTGATAACTTCATTAACAGTGGATGCTCCCTACTTCCCAAGTGACCTAAATTCTAAGGTTATGCAGCTTCCATATCAGGAGCACTAAGGTACTGTCCTTTTAAAATTCACTCCCCAAAACACTATTGCTGTGGCCTCAACACATGTATGCACCCCCCACACACACACACACAAACAGAGCCTGATTTCATTACATGTACAATTAACTGTGGTCATAAGAGGCTGCTCATAAGCTACTGTAGGACCAGGCCTTCTCCTCCTTCCATTGGAGAAAAGGAACATGGGACAGAGAAAGGTTTTAGTCTGCTAGAGCATCTCAGGTTATTTGCTTCAAATCAATGGCAAAGAATTAATTGACAGTTCAGCACAATTGAGAAGGTACCGTGAGTTTTATTATGTTCTGGGAGGATGACTGCATTTGGATTTAGGGCTAATGAGCAAAAGTTTTAAAGACCCAACATGGCAATAATGCTTTTTAGCTAAGACTCTGGAGAATAAATCTATTAAGAGTGGACACTTTGCAGCGGGTCAAGTGCTTGCCACATGAGCATGAGGGCCTGTGTTAGGTCCCCAGAACTCTACGTAAAATAGCCAGGCAGGTGGATTCCTGGAGCTCCTGGCAGCCAGCCTTGCCTAATTGGTAAGTTCCAGGACCCTGTCTCAAAAAACAAGACAGACAGTTCCAGAGGGATGACACCTAAGGTTGACCTCTGGCCTCCATGAGCACCTGCACACATATGCATTTGTAACCCCCTCCCACCCCCCAAAACAATCCTTCTTAGTAATGCTTTGTATCATAGACTCTGGAAAATAATTCTATTAAGAGTGGCAGCTTCTGTAATGACCCACATGCAGCAATAGTCCACAAGAGGCACCTAGACCCAAAGCCTCTCACCAAGTCAGACTTGGAGCCTTACGCGTGAACTGCAGCTGGAATTCAATAAGTCTCTAAATATTTTAGCAATGCAAGCAAAGCTGATCCTAGATAAGCCCACAGAAACATGACCTTCTAGAATGATTTCCTAGCTCAGGCAGGCGCTGAAATCTGGTTTTCAATCTGAAATATTAGCATCCCAGGAGTAGGACCCAGGCCCTCTGCAGCCCTCCCCAGCCCCAGTCAGCATTTTCCTTGCTGCATCCTGGGGAACAGACGTTGCCTGGCTCAATATCCCATTCCCTTACTAAATCTTCCCTTTCCCTTGACAGCAGCCAGTGGGGGAATAGCAGGGAGATGTATAAGAGAGGGTTTAAACTGACTCTGTCCATAGGATCCAGTTCAAACTACCCTGGACAGTTCAAGGCCAACAAGCCATCTTTACTTGAGGATCTTCATGGCAGTAGCAGAGCTCTTTTAGCCCCTGAACAGCTGTGGCGGTCCATGGGAGGACATGGCTCCTGGCTGCTATTTCAGCCTTGCATTCATCAAACATGACACATTTTAAAAACTCTGTGGGCTGGGGCTGTAGCTTAGTTGGTACAATGCTTGCCTAGCACGCATGAAGCCCTGGGTTCCATATGCAGCACTACATAAACCAGGTGCAGTGATGCATGCCTATAATCCCAGCACAAGGTAGGTAGAGGCAGAAAGACAGACAAAACCCCCAACAGACTAACAAGACCTAAATTCTGAGAGCTGGGCTCGCTCTAGGCAGTCCTATAAACCACAAGTAGATGAGTATATATGGTCTTAACAAATAGTGCAGACAGATTCCCAAATCACCTTGACCCAGGTACCCGCCCCCCATGACAAAATTCTACAAAAATATGTCAAAACTGAATACTGATGTAAATCTTACCCAGATTTCCCTGGGACTGCTTTTATAATTCCATGGGCCAGTTTCTCATAGTCACTCTGCAGTGAGGAAAGCCATCTTAGCGGAAAGAGTATGCAAAAGTCTCTTGGGCTGGGGAGATGCTCAGTCACAACAGGGCCTGCCTCATAAGCATGAGGACATGGGTTCGGATCCCCAGAACCCATGTAAAAAAGGCAGGCATGACTGCATGCATCTGTAACCCTGGTGCTGACGTGGGGATGAAGACAGGAAGATCCCTGGAGCTTCTGGCTAGCCGATTGATGAGCCTCAGGTTCAGTGAGAGACTCGGCTTGAAAAGATACGATGGACAGTGACGGAGAAAATACTGAGGACTTCTGGCCTGCACACACGCACACACACACACACACACACACACACACACACACACAAACACACCCCACATTTATGTGTATATATGAAAACCTCTACCATCTTATGGTCCTCTGCACAGGCTCACACATTCACCACCCAAGGATCCTTGTGAGTTGTCCTTTTACGAAGTTGTGTTCAATAAGCTTTAAAATATTTAACAATTGAACCCTATAAACTGGACAGTGGGACCAGTGGTCATGCTAGTGATTTCTCAAGCACACACTGTCACAGGCACACAGTGAAAGGTGGCTGAATGTGCCTCTTCATAACCCCAAGACGGACAGCTGCACTAGAGGTGCAAGGTACAGGGACATCCCACAAGATGTCAGGACCACTGACTGAGCCAAACTATCCAAGTCAGAAGTATAAGTAAAAACAACAGTTTTCTCTAGGCTAGGGTGGCATACCAATATTCCAGTTGTGTTTTTAAAAGTACATATTATCCCAATTTGATGGTAAAGAGAAATATATAGATTAATGAATTGTACATAGAAAGAAAGCCAGAGTAACCACAAAAAAATAGTAAAATTTGGACAGGATCACAGATTTTAATAACTACGCAGGCATTTTTGTAATTAGCAGATAGCAAAGGTACATGTTTATGGGGTGCAGTGCAATGCTAGGTACACTTGTACACTATGCATGTATCAACCCAGGCTGCTGAGAGGTCACCTATGGATTCTGTTGTCCCTTACTGAGCATGTTCAGTGTGGTCAGGTACTGGCTACAGTCTGCTGTATATTATAGCTCATGCAACCCTTAGAGCAATACTGTGCAGTGGACACTTAACACCGTTTTACAAAATAACTCACTCAATGTCACATGGCTGGCAAGCCGCAGAACACAGAACAGACCCCCAGCAGGGGGAGCAGCTAACATCTATGGTGTCTAAGGATTTTATAATCTGTCTCTTTGAATCTTCCAGTAACCCTGCAGGGCGGGACTGCTACAGTAAGGACACCACAGATGAGGAAAGTGAGGGTGGGAGGCAGTCAGAACCTGACAGAAGGGCACAGTGAAGGTCTGTTTCACATGGGCTGGCGAATAGTTGATGATGACCACACTTTTGGTTTTGAATGAGTGAGTTTATTAAGTATATACCAAGCCAAAGTAAAAGAGTAAATAGAAAGAGGCAGAGATAAGATCACCAAACTGGGTGCTCACAACATCAGCAGAAACCAGCCAGGGAAGCTACAGTAGTTAGCTGAAGCTGCCAACTGAGCTCTCGCCATGGCTGAGCTTCCTGGGTCTGAACTTTAGGTTTTTCATTTCCATTGTAGGTGTTTTTATATCACAGGATGAACAATGGCAACATCCATTAGAAATGATTTACCTTTCAGCTGTTTTTAAGGATACATTTTGCTATTAGCTTTCCACCCCATCACAGAGTTGGGGGAAGGACAGCCCAACCCCAGACAAGGGGGCTTGGAGGACACTTCACACAAACATGCTTAGACCTGAGGTGGGGTGGAGGCAACCTGGCTCCCAGAGTCAGCTTCTCAGTTAACTCAAATATGGTAATTTACCAATAGCATGAATATGACAAGGTCACAGAGAATAAGCTTGCATTGTGAGGGCTGACCCTTGGCCAGTCTGGCTCCTGAATTCAAACAGAACACCATTAAGTACACAGAGCAAGGCCAGGGCCAGACACAAACCAGCAGTGTTCAGAAAGTGTGCAAACACAGCAAGCAGCATTGTGGCCGGGAAAGAACCTTGACCTTGGAGGAGGTTTTCACAGAAGACCAGGGCCAGACCCCATGCAGGCCCCTTAATTGCTAGGTCTTAGGTTTCCTCTTCCAAGAAATAAGGGGGTGGAGCAAGGAGAGTGGGAAAAGAACAAATCTATCTTTAAACTGTAAAGTGAATAAACACTGGTTCTGCTTTTCAAGCACCTACTTTCTAGACAGTGAATCTATGATAGATTACAGCCAAGCTTTTCTCTCTGCCAGAATCATATCTTAAATGGAAATCCCATTCTGACCCAGGACTTGCCACCAAATGAATACGTTTCCATCTGAAAAAATGTGATGCGCCGAAAGGGAAAGTAAAAGAATAGCTATTAATCTTTATAACCGCCTAATACAAGAAAACTGTAGAAAAGGTTGAATGTAGCCTGCCACGATAGCCAGGCAGATATACAGTACACATACTGAGTCTCTGATACTAAGTGATGCCACCTTCATGGACCAGGCTCTGTGTCCAACAACACAGGACACCTGCCTGCTCCAGATGCACAAGAAATAAGATAACCTAGGAGAGAAATTGGGGGTACAAGGCTTTAATCAAGGAACAAGCCCCTTAAAAGAGCTGAGACTATTAGCTAGGCATGGACACACACACTTGGGAAACTGAAGCAGAGGATAGTGAGTTCCAGGCTAGCTTGGCCTATATAGTGAAACCTTATCCCCCAAACCACCTACTATTTTTTTTAAAGGTGAAAGATCTAGAACTTCTATCATGGGCCAATGGAAAGTCACTGGAAGGTTTTGCACAGCAAAGCACCTGCATGTGGCTTGTACCTCAGAAAACATTTTGACTCCAGTGTAGAATGATCAGTGTGAGGTGCAAAGCAAGTCCAATGACCTGCATCAAGCTTGCTAGATTCTTCCAGTGGTCACTAGGTGACACTAAGTGAGCTCCTAAAAGAGAGACTATGAGATGAGAGTGAGTTGGAGGAAGAGCAAAGACAGGCTTTGCCTTCTGTTGAGATACAACAGACAAGTGTAGTCCATCCCCTGGATTTTCAGAGACAGGAAACAGAAAGTCAACAGCAAGATGGGCTACCATTGAGACCAACAGTTACATTACTGTGGAATCACATCCTGAGCACAGAGCTGACCACTTCCATGGCAGTCCTGGTGCCAAGAAGATCTGGCCACAGGGAAACTCAGGAGTGACTCAGGCTGAGGCCTGGAGACAAAAACCGACAAGAGAAAGAAGTGGTGGCAGTTGGGGTGACTGGGGTCAGACTTGGGCTGGCAGGGGTGGGTGGTGTGGAGAGGGGCTGCAGAGCAGATATGGCAAAGACTGGAGCAGACAGCAGAAGGCTGGGGGGCTGGGCATCAAGATCAAAGACAAAATTCAAGAGGGAAGGGTGGCCAGTAGGGAGTTCCACAGCTTTATCACTGCCACCTGCTCTCCCTGAGGAACCCTGTATCCCCTATATCCCCATGTCACACATCATATTAATGGGCTTCATAAGCTCCCTTGACATTGTGGCCTTATCAGTTGTCCTTAAGAAATTACGAGTTGGAAGACCTCGCTCTTTATCCATTTTGATGGAATAAACAACTGCTGTCACTTCTTAGCCTGGCTCTGAAAATATCCCTCCTGTCAACATCAATGTTACAAATCTTCTCATATTTTAGAGGGTAAATATGCAAATGAACACTTTATGGATGCACATGTGTATGTGTCTATGTGTGTCTGCACTTGTGGGTATGTGTATAAAAATAAAGGCATTCCTAACTCTCAAGAAGACACTGCTTCCTTGTAATTTGAAGACCAAGTACCCAATATCCATGAGCGTGGAGGAAACATCCACATCTTCCCTTCAGAACTGCACTGGGGGATGTTCATGCTTTGCTTTATGTATAAGACATTTAATTAAAACAGGTTTCAATGCGTGTTTTAGAAGCCAGGTTCCATTGTATGCCCAGGAATTTTCCCTCTTGTCATTTGTACCTTACCATTCACGTCTTACAAAACCAACTTTTATTTTCTACAATCTTTATTCTAAAAACTGCAGGCAGACTGGTGAAATGGTTCAATGGGTAAAGGTGCTTGCCACCAAGCCCGATGACCTCGGCTGAATCCCTGAAATCCACATGGTGGAAGGAGGGAACTGGCTCCTGAAAGTTCTCCTTTTAATTTCACATGCATGTCATACACAATTAATCAATCAATAAATGTAAAAATATTTTAAAATTTCAGGCATATTGAATAAGCATTTTAAACAGACATGTATTCCTAGAAATTCTGATATGCCTTGTAGAGGCAGAGCTGGTTGAGTGGGTGTGGGAAACACAAATGATCCACAAGCAAAGGGCTTAGCTTCTCACTCTGCCCAGCAGCAGTGGGTGTCAGGATGGGAGCATCGCTACTTGTGGCCCTTGATCCACCAGGAAGTAAGCATAATAAATCCTACAGTGTGCTTTGTTCACAGGGGCAGTGGGTTGAGGCCCAGAACCTGTCAGCCACAGGCAAAGGGCTTCCCTTCAAATCCTAGATGAGTCACCACTCACGCCAAGTTTCCGGGCATCACAGAACAAGTGCCTTGTAAAGCTCTGTCGACATGCCTTTGAATTTAACAAGTCTCCATCCTGCTTAAAAATTTCCCCAGCTTTGCCATTTCCTGCAACCATCAATTTCCATACACAGGACACCCAGGCACCATCATTCCCTGGTGCTGCTGACCCTGTCTGCCTCCTTGCCAGGTACTCACACCCACTGTCTGCTAAGCTCATCCACACCGGGTGATGCTGCTCACAGAGTCTGGCCTAGCCTCTGTACACCTGCCATTTCCCTCCAAGTGGACTGTTCTTCTTCCATTTCTCCAGCTGGGAATTTTCTGCACTTCCCACAGTCCAGCAAGAAGGACGTGCCTTAGGGTAGCTGGCACTATCCATGTATCACCTCTCCTGCCCACATCTGTGAAATAGGAATAGGCTGATTTAGGCAAAGCACTATTGATAAGGCGGGCATCCTTACATGGCTACTGTGAGTGGGCTGAAAACAACCCCAGATAGATTCAGGACTGAGTGAGCTAAACATAATGCCAGAGAGGGAAACTGAAGCTCTGAGAAGTTAGATTATCTAAGGTCACAGAGACTTTAAAGTCTCCTGCGCATCTACCAGAGGTAAATAAAGACATATGTGCCAACACCTAAACCTGTATACAAGTGTTCATGGCAACAAAAGCCATTACAGTCCAAAAATAGAAGTAATACCTATTAACTGGTGAGAGAACAAAGTGTGGTATATGCGCACAGTGGAATAGAGCTCAACCATAAGAAGAACACGGAACAGCCAAACACAGTGGCACACACCTTTAATCCCAGCACTTGGGATGCAGAGGCAGGTGGATTTCTGTGAGTTCGAGGCCAGCCTGGTCTACATTGCGAGTTCCAGGTCAGTTGGAGCTACAGGGAGGCCCTTTCTCAAAAAGACCAAAATAAAAAAAGAACATGGACCTAATACATAACATAGCACGAATGAACTTCAAAACTTATGCTTTTTTAAAGAAAAGACAAAATGCTGTATAGTTGGGTTTTATTCATATAGAAAGTAGATTAGCTGTTTCCTAGGACTCAGGGTGGGAATGAGAATGAAATGTAAACAGACATGAAGGAATTTTACTGGGAAGGAGAGGATGCAAAATCCTAAATGTGAATTACATTGATAGCTGTACAATCTAGTGAAATCATAGAAATCATTAAACTACTCAGTTACAATGGGTAACTTTTATAAGATGTAAATTATATCTCAATATTTCCAGTTACTAAATAAAATGCAAACAAGTTGCCCTGAAACTGCACCACATCCCAACCACTTCCCTATAGCACTGTGGAATGTAAAAACAAGCTTTTGTTACCTTAGCCCTGACTAATAAGCCTTGCCTGGGCAGTAATAGTGTTGTTAGGCAGGAAACTTGAGGACTAGCAGATGAACCACGGAGGGGCCAGCAGAGATGATTGTTCTGAACCAGACATAGAGGTGACACTCAAGAAAAAAGGTCTGCTTAACCCACAAAGATCAGCCAGTTTCTAAGCAGTGCTCCAGAGAGGGTTGAAAGCATCAAAGCTCTGGACGATGGTTCATCACCCTAAGACGAACACATGTGGTGCTGACTGAGTCCCTTCCCCTGGCCTCAAGGCTTCCTGCAAGAAAGAAGGCAAATGGATCCACTGGAAAGGGGCAAACAAGCTCAAGTTCATGGTAACAAAAAAAGGAAGAAGAGGTGGGAGGTTGCTGGGAAAGACATACCTTCAAGAAGGTGTCACCTAAGCAGCTGTGGCCTTAGCAAGTGAGAGGTAGTGGTCATTGCTCCCCTGTATCCCTGAGACAGTAATTGATAAAGCCATGACCCCCATCTGTGAGGCCACCGGGTAGGGGTGAGGTGTCAAGAGTGGGGGACCGAGAGGGTACGGTTCACAGGTGTCAACAGTCACGGAGGCTCTGTGACTACTTCTCTGACTCACTTCCCTTCATCTTGATAGGCCAAAAGCAGAGTACCAACCAAATCATCTGTGAGGCAGAGAAGATGCACTGGGGAGATGGCTCAGTCAGCAAAGTCCTTTCCCAGAAGCATGAGAACCTGATTCCCAAAATGCAGATGAAAAGCTGAGTGTGGTGGTATGCCTGTAATCCTAGTTCTGAGGAGCTGGAGACAGGAGGGTCACTGGCCAGCCAGTCTAGCCTAATCAGTGAGCTGTAGCTTCACTAAGAGACACTGTCTCAAAAATTAAGGTGGAGAGCGATTAATGAAGACCCCTGACATCAACCTCCAGCCTCCACGTGAGATGACTAAGTATTGACAACATGCTGGCAGCTACCACCCCCCCCCCGGCACAATATAAACACGACTCCACTTATAACCAGAACAAACTACAATGCAAGTAAGATTTCCATTTAACAAACCAAACAGAGAGAGAGGCCAAGTAGTTCAAGGACAGGTGAGACATAACTATAGAGTTAAAACAGGTTGGCTAGATACAGTAATCACAGGCCTCACCCCAGACTGGAACTCCCAGTGTTGACCTATGGTGGTCACTTATCAACTAAGACATTTAACAAGGAGATAACCAAATGGCTCACACCTGAAGACTCCCCATGGTCCTGGCACTCGGCTGAGTGCTATTTGTACACCATCCCTGTACAGTTGACATGCATTCCAGGAGAGGAGTTTTACACTGTCCCATGTTAGACATGAAGAATCCATCCAGTGTCTCAGAGTTGTGGTGCAGGGGCCTAACTTATTTCACCTTCAAGTTGCTAGAAACAACTATTGAGCACATAAATGAATGGGACCTTCAAGGAATTCTTGGGGTAGTTGAGAAAGTAAGATGCATAGATGAGCAGGACACTGAGGGGCAGGCAGACAGAGCCTGGCAAAGATACTGCTGGGGAGTTTGGAGGGACGGGGGTACCCAGAGGTGCATAGATCAGCCAAAAGGCCCTAATACAGAGACCACAGGTAAGCTCTACCCAGGGTTAGCCTTGAGGTGTGCTGGTGCCACATGTTGGATCTGATTAACTGGATCAGTTCGTTTCTCACCCATGACCCTCCTAGAGAGTCCTGCACAGCGCCCTTGGGTGCTGCTGGTCATATAATGATCCAGTCCACAGCCAGCAGGGCCCAAGGTTTGTAGGTTCTGTACATTCGAACCTATTCCTTCTCTACAGGGCTGAGCCAACCCCCTGCAGCCAGGCAGGGCCCCTGATCTGGAAGAAGACGTTCTATTTACACTGCCTCCCAAAATTCACCTTGGAACCAACTGGAGACCTTGGACATCCAGAAGGCACTGCACTGGACACAGACATGGGAGTCTGGCCCAAGGCACTCCACCAGGCTCTGGGCTCCCAGGGCCAGCTGCCATGCTTTTCTGCTAGTCCAGATTCTAATCTCTGGTTAGTATCCAAGCTGAAAACTGCTTTTTGAGCAAAAGACCAATGTCTAAGGATAGCAAGATATGTATGCTGTGGCCTTAGAGATCCTCAATCTGCCTGTTACCAGAGTTATTAGAGTCACAGCCTGGAGCCTGGCAGCCCTAACATACCAGATTCAGCTACCTGTCCTTAATAGACCAATTAAACAAACAAGGAATAGTGAAAAGCAGAGAAATGTGACCGCACGATAAGACAAACAAATAGAGGTACAGTGACCACACTCCCAATTCCATCTTCTGGGTCCTAACATAAATCTAGGTTTAAATAGAGAGCAAGAGGTATGCACAGGGAAGCAGTCCTGGTCCAGCTATGGTCCTGCCCATCATCACCATCTGGGCTCCAGTCTCTTCTGCAAGGTGCTCTGACAAGTTGTCAGTCTCTTTCCTCTGGTTGGCACCAGCCTCAGCCTCTTCCTTCTCCTGGCATGAGATAACTGAAGGTACCCTTATTTCTCGGGGTCCATTGTTTCAATAGTCTGATAGTCAAAGGGAAGGGCACAGGTGCCTGAGTACTCAGTAAACTCCAGCCTATTCCACAAGCTCTTTGCAAACCCTGACTTCTGAGCAATCCTGGGAGACACCTACCTAAAGTTTAGTAACTCATCTTGCAACTAGGACAGGCCTGGAGAAGTGGCCAGGTAAGAGGAGAAGAGGAGGCAGACTTCTACAGGCATTTCCTTGAGAAAGCCAAGGGGGGGCTCCCATTCAGCAAACCACAGGCTCTGTTTTCCCTGTGTCTTCCTCATTCCAGTGCTGCTGCTCAGACATGGAGAGGGTGTGACCATTTCCTTCACACAGTTCAGTCCTGCTTGATGTCATACCTGGAGAGGACGGGGGACTAGGAGAGCAAGCAAAGTGGCTGGGTGTGTGGCAGAAGGGCTCACAAGGACCCTGCTAAGTTGGACTTGTCTATTATGCAGCAGTATCCTCTGATCTAGACATACACCATCTTCCTGAGTTCAGCTATGCCTGCTTGCAAGAGATCTTCCCAGCTGGGCTGGTAGATTGTTAATAGTGGGGAGGGTCACTGAACCCTCACTTGGGCATCCAGCCACTTCTCCCACCAGTTGCACGAAATGCTGCCTGAAGTGCACATGGCCTCAAGGTCTTGAGAAGGAGCTAGAAGATACAGGCTGAGAAGGACTAGGGGAGGGGGCTCCATCTGTGCAGTCATGGAGGAGCGATCATCCACACTGGGTGCAGAACATTGGGTGAGGCTGCTTCAGGGGTCACCCATGCTCCTGTCTGTAAGTAAGCCAAATAAACTCATTGGTTCCCCTGGGAGAACTCTGGTGAAATAGAACTTTGGTTTGTCTTCAGGACTTTAGGAGGGGGAAGTAGATGTTGCATAGTCCCCTCAGATGTAAACACAGAGCAGGACCCTCACTCTGCGTTTACAGTTGGGGGACTTCTAGGACAAGGCCAACCTGGCTGAGCCTCATGTATTTCAATTGCAAAATGGGAATATTTATTTCAATGTTTGTTTTAAAGATTAAATGGATAAGGTCAGAAAGTGCCTTACATCCACAGGAGACTTGGAGCGGACCAGGAACTAATGCACTGGTATCTGTAACTACGAAATCTTCAGAAGTGTTAATTCTGTGATTCTGCCTTTAACTAAAAGTGCTTCTTTAGATGAGCTAATAGTAGACAGGCTCCTTCAGAGCCACTTCCCTGCACACACTCTCACCACTCACGAACTCCTTCCCCTGCACACATGGACTAGCATCCCATAAACACAAGACAGGTGGTAGGATTAATGCAGAGAAAACCAGGGTCCTTCAGAGCTCGCTCTGCAACACACCACAGGTTCCCAGCAGAACTGACCAAAAAGCCACACCCTGCTGATCTGAACCAGAGAGCTCCTTCAGGCTACAAGCAAACCTCAGAAGCCTGCTTGTTGTATTCTACAAAGCACAGAACACATTGGCAATAAAGTGTTTGACTTTTGAGGTTACCGTCCTGAACGTCTGACCACCTTATCTAATGGACAGCCTGAAATATTCTACTGGAAAAATGGGGATGTTGGATGGGGACAAACAAGAGGAGGTGACTATGACTGCCTATAAGAAGGCAAACACAGCAGCCTCCCATCCCGAACTCCATAGCAAGGCAGCCGCACTGGTCTCTGGAGACTTAGGCCAGCACACGATGTTGTACATAGAACCACCCAGGTTTCTGACCCTACCCCAAAGTTTCCAAGCAGGAGGTTTAGGGTGAGGCCCAATAATGCTCATTTCTGACATGTTCCTGGGAGATGCTGGGAACTCCACCTGGAGAAATGGCTAGCTAGCACCTCGGTAAGAGCATAGAGCCATCCTACTTAGCTGGTGACTGCTTATTCACCATGTGACTTAGAGAAAGTTGTTTACCCTTTCCTCCTATAAACTTATAAAATGGAAATTATAATAGTACTTAACCCCACAAAGTTTGTTTTAAGGATTTAATACAAAGGATTTAATTCACATAAGGGCTGGAGAGATGGTTTAGTGGTGAAGGGAGCTTCCTTCTTTTGTAGAGGCCCTGAATTTGGTCCCAGCACCAACATCAGGCAGCTCACAACTGCCTCTAACTCTAGCTTCAGGGAATCTGATACCCTCTTCTGGCCTCTGCTGGCACCTGCACTCATGGACACATCCCTACACACACACACACACACACACACACACACACACACACACACACACACACATACACACACTTACTTTTTGAAAACCTAATTTTTTTTCCCCTTTTTGAGACAGGGTCTCTCTGTAGCCCCAGCTGGCCTGGAACTCACTTTGTAGACTAGACTGGCCTTGAACTCACAGCAATCAGCCTGTCTCTGCCTCCCAAGTGCTGGAATTAAAGGTATGTACCACTACACCCAGCTTAAAACAAGAGTTCCCCCCTTTTAAAAAAATATTTTACTTATTATTTTTATGTGTATGTGTGTAGTGCCTGCATGCAGGTAAGTGCACCTATGGCATGCAATGCTTGTGGAGGACAGAAGAGGCTGTCTGATCCCCTGGAACTGGAGTTATGGACAGTTGTTAGCTGTCATGTGGGTGCTGGGATTCGAACCCTAGTCTCCTGCAAGAACAGTCAGTGTTCTTAACTGCTGAGCCATCTCTCCAGCCCTATCCCCTTTTTTAAAGAGTACTTATATAGTACTTCAAATGATGCCTGACACAGAACACATATCCAATGAACACCTGCTGTTACCAGAATCAGTTAAAACATATCAGTGTAGACGCAGGAAGAAAGGACCTGTGTGTGTGTATCCCATGCACCTATTTTCTCCTCTGAGGATATATGACACAACTCCAGAGTCTTGCATGCCCTCTGATTTAGAATCACATGACCGATTCATGACTGGTTTAAAAATTACCTCACTAGACTTGAAGATGATACCTTGATGCACATGTCTTTGGGTCTTGTTAAAAATGCAGATTCTGGCTCACTGGATCTTGGCCAGTGCCTGGGATTCTGCATTTCTAAACAGTTCCTGGGTAAGGTAGGCACAGACTACCCCAGAGCAGCAGGGCTTTAAAGGACAGGAAGCAGAGCCTGTGAAATCTGGGCTGACCCTAGTTCAACAAGCATAGATCATGCCTTTCTTCTGATCATGCCTAAGAAGTCAACAACTGCTTACTCCATCAGAGTTAACCTGTCACTCCTTCCCCTCAACCACCCCTGTCAGCCTGTCACTCCTTCTCCCACCCTACCTTTCTATCAGTCTGTCACTCCCCTCACTTTACCATTCTGTCAGCCTGTCACCCCTTCCCTCACCCTACCATCCCTGTCTGCTTGTCACTCCTCCCCACCATCCTGTCAGCCTGTCATTCCTTTCCCTCACCATCCTGTCAGTCTGTCACCCCCTACTATCCCTGTGGGCCTGTCACTCTTCCCCTACCATCCTGTCAGCCTGTCACCCCCCACCATCCCTGTGGGCCTGTCACTCCTCCCCACCATCTCTGTCAGCCTGTCATTCCTTCCTCCCACCATTCTGTCAGCCTGTCACCCCTTCCCTCACCCTACCATCCCTGTCTGCCTATCACTCCTCCCCACCATCCTGTCAGCCTGTCACCCCCCACCATCCCTGTGGGCCTGTCACTCTCCCCCCACCATCTCTGTCAGCCTGTCATTCCTTCCCTCCCACCACATCCCTGTCAACCTGTCACTCTTCTATCCCTGTCAGCCTGTCACTCCTTCCCCCCACCATCCTGTCAGCCTGCCACTCCTTCCCACTGTCTCTTTCATGAACCCTGATGGGATACCCACCCCCTAAGCTCCAGGCCTCAAAACTGAGCCTTATTCTTTCCTGGCTTTCCCCACCGCCTGCTTTTCTACAATAAAGTGTGTATAGCTATTCTGAAGGTTAAGTGTTAACAGTATTTTCAAGATGATAAACTCCAAAGAAGAGTACTTTAGCTATAGGGAGGTTGTAAATAATTTTGAAAAGAATAGTCATCTAGAGACATGAAAGCACAGTGTTCTAAGGCAGGCCCCTGAAAAGGCATCTGACAGCTTTCACTCAAGAGGCTCACAGGGACCAGAGTAGTCACTGTTTAACAACCTGCCTCACTTCCAAAATCCCCTTTCTTGGGCCTGTGGGTGAAGACCAGAAGCCCGACTAGAGTTTTAACTTGCGCTAATATTTGGACCCAGTACACTCAGCCCGCCCCCACCCCTCCCAGAAGCTTCCAGAGCCCTCCTGGAGCTCCCAGGTGGTTTCCATGCCAGCCCTGAGATGTCTCTGAAATATTTCTAAGTTAAAAAACAAATAAAACCCAACTGGGTGTGGTGGGACACTCCAGTAATTCCAGTATTCAGGAGGGTGAAGACAGGAAGATGGAGAACTCTAGGATAGCCTGGGCTATACAACAAGAGCCCCTCTCCAAAAAATACAATAAAATCCCCATTTCAAATGAGCGATTCATATTTTCAAATAAACTCTGCTGCTAGAAAACATGTTTTATTTAAGGATGACTCGTTCTCCTGAGCCCATCAACTTACCAAAGCTCATCCAGTCACAAAACAACTGAAACTTAAAACCATGCTGGAGTGCCACAAAGGAAAACAGAGGGATATGGACACTTCTAACAACCAGGAGGAATGTCAATCCCAGAGATCTAAGCAACGTAAGTGGGACACAAAACCACACACAATGCTTCATCTGCTTACACGGATCGGGAAGAGCCAAGGCAAGTCCTAGAGGTCAGAGCTATGGTTTCTGGGATGGCAGGGGTAAGCTAGAAAGGGGTGTGGAGACTTCTTAGAGAGTCCTGGTGCTGCTTTCCCATAAAGGAGGTCCTACATGGACATCAAGCCATTCATACACCTGTTCCTTTAAGTAGTAATTCACTTTAAAGGTAAAAAAATCAGTGACCAGTCCAGCCTGCTCAGACACTAACAGGAAAATGATCAAACAGGAGCAAACTGCACAATTTACCCTCTTCCAAGATGTCCAGGCTGTCATGCCGCTCAAGGGTGGTCGTCTTCTCTTCCTCCTGGCAATCATATTCAAAGCATTCCTCTTCCCCTCCTACATCTCTCAGGGACATTGCTGAGGTTACCCCCAATCTGAAACATTGTCCTAAGGGACTATCCTTTGGAGAATCCTTAGCCACCTGTCTGGAGGAGCCATCGGGGCCCAGGCCCAAGGGGCACATTCTGGGCCCCAGCCAGGACTGCAGACATGCCCTGGCTCACCAGGAGTGGACAGGAGTGCACAGTGCCATCCAGCCAGCATCACTCAGAGAACACAGGGCAAGTTGCCTTGCAGGAGCCTGGAGGAGGAGCAGGGTGGGGCAAAGCACCTGTTGGAATGGCAGTGACTAGCCAGGTTCCTACTATGCAGAGGGGAACCAGCCAGGCAAGTACGGTACTGCTAGGCAAGCTCTTAGTCTTTCTCCCCCTTGGGAGGAACAGGAATGGTAGCTCTCTCAAGTTTCATAGCAACTGCACAGGGAAAACACCCTCCGCAGGTACACCTGTCTGTAGGAAGGTGCTGGGCTGGCGGAGGAGTTGCCCTGGTGAAGTATTGCCCAACACCTCTCAAATGAGAGACTTCCTGTGGGTGTGCTTAGGAATCTGAAGGGAATAAGCTTGGGACAAGGGTCTGAGAATTGTGGGAAATAGGGAGGAGGGCAGATATCTTCTGACTTCTGGCAAAAGGGGAGACAATGCTAGAACAATTGCCTGTGCTAAGTTTAACCGTCCAGACCTTCTTTGGTAATAATATGTTACAGTTTTTTCCTTATTACTCTGCATTTTATAAATCCCACACTCCCTTCAATCTGCATCTACAATTTCATAAAGATCTTTCTCACTATTAGAACAAGACAAGGAAAAACTCTGAAGACTCCATAGCCTGCAATGCCGCCCAAAGAAAGCAGTTTACCTACGTACCTTGACACAGGCTCCTCTGTGCTGCTTGATCTTGCCTGTCACAGTGGGCACGGCAGTCTCTTCCATCAGAATCCCTGTGAGGTGGCCCTGTGGGCCTCAGAGGATTGCAGCTCACTCTATAACCCTCCGGCTTCAGCCATCTCCCAGCTACACCATGACAGGTCTCGCTGATCCTCAAAGCTAGGCCAGCTGACCTGTTGAACCTCTCTCTGGCTGTCCCCTTCCGCCAGGTAATGAGGAGGGGAGATTTGAGCAGTGGAAAGATCATCTAAAGGGCTCTGTGCAAAGTGAAGGATTGGCCCTCATTCAGCTTGGAGCCTGCGGGGCTGAGCAGTCTGCTTTAGGTAGTTGAAATTGTCTGCTACATTGAATTGCAACCTCCATAAAGACTAACATACAATCCTATTTGAGCGCCAGGAAGCCAAGGCAGGACAAAGATTTCATTTAAGAATTCAAACCTAGGGACAGGCTACATCCCATTACAATTTTAGAACTTAAAAATGATTAGTATACTTCTTTAACAGTTCAAAGTAATACACTTCCCAGACATTAGGCTTAAGTCTATATAAAAAGTTATTAGACAATTATTTCTCATTGATGATTTTGTTCCTAACCAGAAAGTGCTGCTCAGTCAGATACAAGACTTCAAATTTTGTTCTTCAATACTGTAGTGCCCACCTGTAGCTAAGGGAGACAACCAGCTATTGTTCTAAAATGATAGATAAATTTGTTTTCTCCCTTGTTTAGAAGCCTTTGAGAGGGAACTGACACTGATGTAACCACTCCAACAGCTATCAAAATACCTGAAAGCAAATTCTGAATCCATCACTGTAGAATACAGCCTTGGAAGACGAAAGAAAATGAGGAAGAACCCAATAGAGGCTTACTTTTGGAAGCCCTTGTCGAGAAATTCCAATGGACTCTCATATGAACATTTGAAAATTGCCCTGTTCTGACTTTTTTCTAGTTCCCTGTCTAGAACTTGTAATGCTAATTACTCTTGCCTTTTCTTCTCCTTCACATCTCCTATTCACGATTCAAGGACTTTCTTTTCCCCTTATAGATAAGAGTTATGCAATTTGGGAGTCTTTTAGATAGACCCACTGAAGGGGTAACTCTCCAATTGCCTGTGTCCCTGTTCAGCACGGAAGAAGCCAGAGCAGTCTGTGTCCCTATTCCCTATTGGCAATTTGGGTAACCCCTTCAGAGGATGGTGTGATAAGAATAGGAGGTAGGAATTGGCTAGGCAGTTAGAGTAAAAAGACCCCAAAGAAAAGTAGCCAGTTTCTTGGCTAAAAGTCAAAATGTCCTTGGGCCTGTTAGCAGCATACACTATTCCAAAGGCCAAAAATGTCAAAAGCATTTGGGAGCTTGTATCTAATCCTTAGAAGATTTTAGGGTTACCTCTTCAGAGGGGGGAATGTTAGAGGACCCAAAAGCCCCATAAAAAGAAATAAATGAAAGAAGAAAAAAATGATTACTCCATTGTAGCATATTAAAGATATGCTGTTTAAAAGAGATAATATAGCAGAAATTCAAAGGCAGAATTTCAAAATCAGAGCTTTTTTTTTTATTTACATGCACAAGCTTTAAACACAATGCTTTTTAAAACATACTCAGAAAGTCAAGTGTGGTGGCTTATGTCTTTAATCCCAGCACTTGGGAGGCAGAGGCAGGTGAATCTCGGTGAGATTGAGGCTAGCCTGATCTACATAGCAAGTTCCAGGCCAGCTGGGACTACAGGGAGACCCTGTCCCAAAAGGGAAAAAAAAAAAAAAAACTAGGCTGGTAGCACTTACTTGTAATGCTAGCACCTGGGAGGCTAAGGCAGGAGGATTTCTAAGTTCAACACCAGCCTAGGTTATACAGATCCCCTCTCTCTCTCTCTCTCTCTCTCTCTCTCTCTCTCTCTCTCTCTCTCTCTGTAAAAAAAAATTAGCTGTTTAACCTCAATAAACATTATCAAATAACTCTTAATTAAATTCAAAAGATAGGAAGCATGGGTATCAGGACTTCAGGATGACAGAACTGGTTACTATGACTTGTGGGAAAAAGGGAGGGAGGAAGAGAAGGGTAGCCTCCCCACCTGGAGTGTGACTCATTTAGCAAGTATCTATTGACTATTGCATGAGTAGGACTCTGCTCACCAGATAAATGACAACAAAGGCTTGTTTTACACATTCAGAAAAAAAAAAAACCTAAGTGATTTTACTCATTGAGTTGTTTATATTCATCTTTTAACTAAAAATGAGACTATTCTTAGCAACGATGTCCAAGTCAGCCATCTGTCCGTCCGACTCATTTAGCAAGTATCTATTGACTATTGCATGAGTAGGACTCTGCTCACCAGATAAATGACAACAAAGGCTTGTTTTACACATTCAGAAAAAAAAAAAACCTAAGTGATTTTACTCATTGAGTTGTTTATATTCATCTTTTAACTAAAAATGAGACTATTCTTAGCAACGATGTCCAAGTCAGCCATCTGTCCGTCCGTCTATTCTCTCTCTCTCTTTCTCTCTCTCTCTCTCTCTCTCTCTGCAAGTACACACACACACATGCAAGCACACACACACACACACATGCAAGTAATATAAACATTTAGGACATGGCATTTTTAAAAATCTCCCCACACTGACTATGGTAACTCTTGTCTGTAATGCCACCACTCAGGAGAGTGAAGCATGCAGAACACCTCAAATTCAAAGTCATACTTGGCTACATAGTGAGTTCCAGGCTAGCCTGGGCTTGAGTAAACCCTGTCTCAAAAACCAAAACAAAAAAATGTTCCCAAATTTTCAATTATAAAAATATTTATACACACAGAACACTTTCAGGAATGCTGACATGAATATGATACTCCTCCACCAGAACTTCACAGTGGATTTTTTTTTTTTTAATATTGAGATCAGGGGCTGGAGAGATGGCTCAGTGGTCAAGAGCACTGACTGCTCTTGCAGAGGACCTGGGTAAAATTCCCAGCACCCACATGGTGGCTACGAAACCATCCTTAACTCCAGTTCCAGGGGAATCTGAAGCCCTCTTCTGACATCCGCGGCCATTCCATGACACAGGTGCACTCACATACATGCAGGTAATACACGCATACACATAAAATAAAAATAATAAAATATAAAAAATTGAGATCATTTTTAATGAAAGATATCACATTCCATATTCATGGACTGAAATAAGTAACAGTCAAATATTCATAATGCTCAAAGGTAGTTACAGACTCAACAAAATACTCATTTCAATGACATTTTCTTAGAATGGGCTGGTTGCTTAGGACAGAACTGATACAGAAGTTCTGTTAGTTTCTCTGAGGCATCTTGCTAAAAGGTACCTGCCTGCACTTGGCCTGAGGATGTCTGCCAAATGCTTCTCCACCATGGAGCCCCTATGTTCCCTCTGTAATTAAAAAGTGTCTGGTGACATACTTTGCAGCTACTAGTTTTGATGATTCTTACCTTACCCAATTATTAGGAAAGACAGCAAAGGGGGAAGTTTCTCATTTCATGTCTCCTGCCATTATCATGGCTTTCTAAGGCTGGCAAGACCTTTCCCTCTCCCAGCCAGTCACTCATCCATTTCTATCATGTTAGCGTCCTTTCTCTTCTCTTTACCTGGCTCATCTGCTATGCTTTGGTGTCAGGATGTCATCTGCTCCTACAGAGCAAGGCTGGCCCATTATGGAGGGTCATTTCCCCAAAGACCTCACTAATGCCATTTAAACAAATAAAGACAGCCATAAAAGCCTGAAAATCTTGGGTTCTGAGTTTAAGCTTTGGCCTCTGGCAATTTCCTCATGCCCAGTTCCTACATCTGAGGAAGCTATCTCTACTAAGGTTAGTGGTAGGTTACACTTGTCTAAAACAATTATGCATCTATGTACATTTAATTCCTTTACTAATGATCTGAATGTCCATTCAAGAGAGAGTTCTGCATAGAAAAGTGACAGTCAACATCTGCCCCACAGGCACATCAAAAAATGAACACAAGGCAAAGCATGTCAGTGTGCTTGTCCTACGAGACCCTTTGGGGAAATGAAGTGTGGGACAATCATCTCAAACACCCAGGGCTAGGGGCTGTGGATGTAGCTAGATCACTAGAGTGCTTGTCTAGCATGCATGAAGCTCTGGCCTCCTTTGCTAGCACTGCACAAACTGGGTGTGGTGGTGTACACCTGTAATCCCAGCATTCGGGAGGTGGAGGCAGGAAGATCAGCAGTTCAAGGTAGGGGCTGGAGAGATGGCTTAATAGTTAAAAGCACTGGCTGCTCTTGCAAAGGTTTCGGGTTCAGTTCCCAGCACCCACATGACAGCTAACAATCATCATAACTCCAACTCTAGGGACTCTAACCTTTCTTCTGGCCTCTGTGGGTATTGTTACATGTACAGGTGCACCTACATGCATGCATGTAAAATACTCATACACATAAAATAAAAATAAACTCTTTTTAAAAAGCTCAAGGTCTTCTTGACTGTAAAGCAATTTTTCAGCCAGTCTGGGCTATACAAGACTCTGTCTCAAAATAGGAAAAAAACTTCTAACAAAACTTCACTGGAGTCAGCCACCTCCATCTAGGAGAAGCAAATAACATATGACTACCCTTGTCTATTCTAAGTCATGATGAAGGAGCAAGTCCTAAGAACAACTTCTGCAAAGTCACTATGGATGAGGGCACCTCATGCCCTATGCTCAAACCTACAAGCTATAAACAGAGGGTATGGGAGCATGTAGAGAACTAATCTACTAGCAACAGACACTGCCACAGGGAACAGGTGCTCACGGCAACCACACCTTATCTCAAAAGCCATTCACTTCTTAAAAAGAAAACAAAAACCTTAGACTGGCAAGATGGCTTAGTGGGTAAAGGTGCTTGCTGCCAAGCCTGAGTTTTATTCCAAGACCTTTTCTTTCCACATGATGGAAGGAGAGAACTGACACCTGCAACTTGTCCTGTGACTTCTGCCTGAGTGCCATGGTACAAAGGTGTACACACAAAATAATAAATGTAATTTTAAAAATACCTTAACAACCAGCATTATTTCTGAGAAAAAGCAAATGAAGCCCAGGTCTGGCTCTTCCCTGCTTACACTGCAGGGTCCACTCTGGCCATTCTTCCCAGGTGTCTGGTCAGGGTGGAGAGTCTCATTTTCCAGTTGGAGCCTTTGGCTGTGCAGAGGCTTACAGAGGTTCCAAGAGCTGCCCACACCACATGACCATACCCAGGGTAAGAAGCCAATACCATTTGACCCGAGTTTAGACTGTAATGGTACATGTGGGTGGATTTTACAAAGGCTACTTCTGTGTGTGCTTTGTGGATGCCTGGCCACTTCCCAGAATACAAAATTACTCAAAAGATACTGAGCAATTGGCATTCTCCAATTCTTATTACAAGCCCCTGCCCTGAGCCCCTTGTTATACCATTTGGTATCTTAGTACACTGGTGAGAAGAAGAGATTCAAGGAAGACCAACACATCTAAAATCAATGAAGGAGAGGGGGAAGGGATGGCTCAGTGGTTAAGAGCACTGGCTGCTCTTGCAGAAGACCTGGGTGAAAATCCCAACATCCACGTGGCAGCTAACAACCATCCATAATTCCAGTTTCAGGGGATCCGACACCCTCTTCAGTCTTCCATGGGCACTGCACAGCATGGGTGCACCTACATACACACAGGCATAACACTCACACACACAGAATAAAAATAAAACCAATGCAGGGGCTAGACATGGTAACTCAACACAGGTGAAGCTCTCCTGGACCTGAAGGATTAGAGGAATACAGCTGTCTCCTAAGGCCAACTTGTAGAACTGGGTCCCAAGTGCCCTGTGATGCATATTCCCATATCTACCCAGTGCTTCTTCAGGGATAACTTTGCTCATTACATCCAAGTCAGGAACTCTGTTATTCATAAATGATGACTTCACATCTTTTTAGAAACATTTGACTCACCTTTTGCTATCATTAAGTAAAGTTCCTTGGAAGTTTCTCTCAGTATTGATTCAAAGGTCAAATGATAGGACAGATAAAGCAAGTGTCTAATGATTTGCTATTTAAAAGATAAGCAGGCCAAATGCTATTTCTATCTAACCTGCCTGAAGCCAGAAAAGGAACCCAAGTAGCTAGAAGTGGGGCTGGAGAGATGGTTCCATGGGTAAAGGGGCTTGCTGCTCAAATCTAGAGACCTGAGTTCAATCCCTAGAACCTACATAATGGTAGAAAGAGAGAACCAACTCCACAAAATCACCCTCTGACCTCCACAAGGGCACTGTGGCATGTGTGCCCACACACATGCAATAATAATAATAATAATAATAATAATAATAATAATAATAATAATAATAAGGTACTCTTAAAAAGAAATGGCAAACAACCAAAAAGCATATGCATGAAATCCCTCCTTTGTGGGTTTCCTAAATAAGTGATTTTTTGGGTCACAGGCCCTTTCACCCTGTTTTACTACCTATCTTTAAATAGGATTAAGAACATGCCAGGTGTCCCAGTAAATTCTGTCTCACAATTTTCTCTCCTTCACCTTACAGTGGGGACAAGATTAAAGGTCAAAGATCCTGTTCTCCACAAACTGAGACAGCAATGGTAATCAACTGGCAATCAATATTGATTAATCCTTGGGCGGATGAGCCACCTCCTCTTCATTTCCTTTGCTCTAGGAAAGGACCTGATCAGTATGCCTGGGGCCAAAAGATTCTTTTGAGAACCTGCGGTAAGAAAACCCTGGTGGACACAGAGAAGATCAGGCCTCCTGTGTCCATCCAGATCAGCACCCAGCAGCTGCCTTTACTGTATTATGTAGAAAACTGGGCAGAATACTACTGGGTCCAGACACTGAGAAACCCTCCTCCCCGACTTTTTGGACAGCATCTATAGGAGCCAGGGCCACGCCCAACTCATCCACAGGCCCTGTGACAGGCACGCTGCTGAAACCAAAGCTCTCTAATCCAATGGGACACTGAGGATGGATTTAATCACTGCTTTAAAAAGTTATGGAGCATCCAGAGACCCATAAATGACCAATGAAATCAGAAGGGGTCAGTGATGGCTTCCAGAAAAGCAGCACTCTTATTGTTGCCTTTTGCCAGGTGGCGACAGGATAGTAGCTTGATTCAAGACCCTGGGAGCTTCCTATTCTCCTCATCACTCGGGATGTTCAAGAGTCCACATAGATCCACATGCCAGGCTTCATGCACTACTGAGGGACAGGGTGAAGTTTCTCCGTACCTTTTAAAAGCATGCCCGAGACAGCCTCTTGGCCTCTGTTGCAGCCCACAGCCAGGTAAGTATCTATGGACAGCAGATAATTATGCAGCTCTTTAGTGTACTAACTAGGCCAGCTCCCAGCCGGTTACATCACGCAGGATCATCAAACGTAGTCATGCTTGGAGCAATCTGAAACTTCTGATTCAATTAAAAAGCACTTATCTTACCTATTAGTGGGTTTGTCATGGGGGCTGGGAGGCTTTCACCACTGGGGAACAAACCTCCAGAGCTTACATATTAATTGCATCCTTTTTTGGTAAATGCTTGCGATTTAAGGGTCATTTTCAAAGAGAGACTAAAACCAGCAGAGGAACCTTACAATACACACTATTGCCTTCCAACAAGACCCTCCCTGGAAACCCCTCTCAGAATACTTCTCAGACATGCTTAAAACCTCCTGACACATGTCCAACCACACACCTCAGCCACCAAGTTGCCTCCTCTGGAATGGACCACGCCCTCTGTACAAACCTAGACAGTCCCACAAGGGCCATCCTCTCTCTACCCCTGCCATCACCTCCTCAGCCCAATCTCTGCAGAATCCAGCTAACACAATTCATTTGAGTGCCTGCTACCTGGGAAGCTGCCTCTGCTACTTGGCAAGCTGCTTCTGCCTCCTTTATGCCCCAGGCCCAAGGTCTGGGCTCCAAAGGGCAGGTTCTTCCAGGCCTGCTGCTGGCCTCCTGAATACACACTTGCTTCCAGCCTCTAATTCCCTAAGCCTGCCACCAGTACAGAGAACCAGGAACAGATTTTCACTCACTCACATACACACACACACACACACACACACACACACACACACACACACACACGACCCAAAGAATTCAATCTGATAGAAGTCCCATGTTTGCAAGGCTAGCTCCCAGCACACCAAAAGCCATCTCCCCATTCTAAACAAATGACTATGCACACCACAAGAGTCACCCACTGTCAAGAGCCCTGCCCACCTGCCATCCCCCCACCATGCCTTCCAGACTGCCAGAGCCATGCCTGCTGTGCCTGCCTGCGGGTGATGCCAATTCCGGTGCCCCCTACCTCCCCAGAGAGCATTCAGGACCCCCCCCCATCTCCAGAGACACAATGGCCCTGCTCATCACTATGCTCTCTCCCAGGGGCCTTAATTACCGTCTGAGCATTCTTCATAATACCAGTCTAGTTCATAATAATCCGCTTCGATGAATTTCTGCATAGTCAGTATTCTCGCAGAGGAACGGACTTCAGGGAGCCATGGACGTCAAGTGAAACACTTCCATGCCTCCCAGCCCTTCCAGAACACCCAGCAGAAGAGCACCCGCAAACACCGTGGAATTAGGCTGTGCATTCTTAATGACAGTCTGGAGCCAGGATGGAAGAGGGGGCAGTGCAAAAGAAAATTCTACGGAGCGGGGGAGGGGGGAGCTGAGGCAGAGGGAAGGGAGGTGGTTTGCAGAGCGGTGGAGAGACCCTGAAAGCCCTGCTGATGAAGCGACACTGGACAGCAGTCCTGAATGGGAGTAGCCAGAATCATCCTATCCAGAAGCCCCGAGGGTGACGTCAGGGACACACACCACCACCCTCTGACTCCCTCAAGCCTCGCCTCCTGCTCACCGCCCGTCTTTCAATCTAACTGTTGCCATAGAAACGGGTCGGCACTGAAAAAATGATGCAGAAATGGAGGAAATGTCTTCCAAGGATGCTGGCAGCTGGGCAGGGAGAAGGGAAGGATGCTGGCAGCACTTGGAGCCACCGACACCCACTGCAAGTGGGAGATGTGTGTGCCCAAGCTTGGGTCACTTCAGAAAGTATTTTCTACATCTGAAAACTGCCACCTTTTAAATTTTGCAAAGGATTGCTTCTGTTTTTCTTTCCCCAACCTCATTTAAAAATCTGTAACAGACCATCTTAAAAATTTTTTAAGTGATTTTAAAACTTTTACAATCACTACTCAAAGGAAATGCAAATAATTTAGAAAATAAAAACGCCCACTTAGATCCAGTATTATATATGGTCTTGTCTTGGTTTAAACTTCTGGAAAAGATAGCACGTAACGTACAAATAGAGGGGGATGCCATCAGAGAGCCCGTGTAATGGAATATACTGTTGTTTGGATGCTTAGGTGTGTGATCAAAGTGCAAAAATATGCACAAGGAAGGAACAGCCACCCGCAGGTGGTGGCTGCCTCTGGGGAAGAGATGGGTTTTGAGACTTCTTACAAAAGCACATGCAGTGTATTTCCATAAAAATACAGTGGGCACTGAGTAGTACAAAGCAGCATGCTTAAAACATTTCATTATAAAAATTAAATGCTGGATAATGAGAGATTATTTTAGACTTAATGACTAAACTCCACCCCTGAAGCAGATTTTTCTTAACATTCAGAGTTAGATGATTCTTTTTATTAAAATCAGAGACTGTCCATGGCATTCTGGGATTTTGCACAGCACCCTAGCCCTCACCAACTAGATACCAGCAGCTCCATCCTTTGACCCCCAAATGTGACCATCAAAAACATCTCCAGAGAGGATGGAGAGATAATTCTGCAGTTAAAAGCATTTGCTGCTCTTGCAAAGGACCTGAATTCTAGTCCCAGCACCCACAAGGAGTGGCTCACAACTGCCTGTAACTCCAGTTCCAGGGATCCAATGCCCTTCTCTGGCCACTGTGGGCACCGTACACACATACACATAAAGTAAAATGACTAAATAAATCCTTCTAAAAATACTTCCAGATATCCCCAAATGTCCCCTGGATACAAAACTGTCTGGTTGAACCAAATGACTTTGGCCTACTGGCCAAGCACTGGAAGTATCTGTCAAGGTCACTGTGTCATGTGTGTACCGTCAACTTTTGGTATCACTGGTGATTGGTTCCAGGACCCTATGGATGCCAACATCCTTGGTGATCGGGTCTCACATTAAACAGTATAGCATTTGCATGTAAGCTATGCACATTGTCTCGAATACCTGAAATCACTCCAGGGTACCAGTAATACCTAATACAAAGGAATTAGTCTAGTTGTGATATTGTATTGTGTAGAGATTATCAAGAAGATTGTAAGTCTGCATGTGTTCAGTGCAGACACAATTTAGGGAGGGGTTATTGTCACCCCATAGTGAGGTAAATCTACAGACACAGAGCCTGCAGACAGAGGGATATATATGGTTACATATTATATAGACTATACAAATTTATAATGGTATGCATATATGTGTGTATGGACATCAGAAAGTAAGAGGAAAATGAGGCACACACCTTACATACAGAGTCTTAGCCCAAAGCCATTCTTTGCACACATTTCTCTCAGCCATCCTACATCACTGGAAGCTGAGGAGTCTGTGGTGCGGTCTTGTAAGGTCCATGAAACAAATGGGCTTCCTATCCCTGCCTGTGTTCCAGAAGCTTTTCACTGCTCTTGAGTATTCTGTCCTCCTCTTAGGGCCATGTGAGGTTCCCTTCAGCAGACACTGCTTGCACACTGGGACAGGATACTACACTCAGATCCTCCCACTTGCTAAGTGTCTGACTGTACCCAGGTGGCCCAGCCTTTACACAGTGAGAACAGGTCCTGTCATCTGTGGGCTGCAGGATGCTACCCCATTAGCACTGTCACTTAGCAGAGCCTCCTCCAGGCCCACAAGGAAAAAGGGGGAGTTAAGTTAGGAACTCTAACCACAGCAGGTAAGTAAACCATCCTCGTGTGGCACACAGGGACCCCTCACAATTGTGACAAATTATCTCAAATTAACAGATTTTCAAAACATGTGAGGGACAAGGGCCCTGCACCACCTTTGCCCATGCTGTCCCCTAGCTGTCACTATGCCCTGGAGCCAGGGTACCCCTCTCACATCCCTTCTTCCTTTCAAGGCATGCCAACCCACCTCCAAATTCTCTCTGGGCAGATCGGAGAACTGATCCCACCACATGCCTCACACTTTAATCTGCTTCCCTGACCCTGGCTCTCGAATACACATAAGTTTTCTAGACTGTCTGAGTATTTAAAATCAGCAGAATGGGGGGCAGGAGAGATGGCTCAGTGGTTAAGAACACTGACTGTTCTTGCAGAGGACCCGGGTTTGATTCCCAGCACCCACATGGCAGCTACGAACCATCTTTAACTCCAGTTCCAAGGGAATCCAAAGCCCTCGTCTAACCTCCACAGCATTTTACAACACAGGTACACTCACATACATGCAGGCAACACACTCATATGCATAAAATAACAGTAATAAAATATTTTAAAAAATTAAAAAAGTAAAATCAGCAGAGTGATTTCAATTCCCCTATAACCACCATGATATCTAGCATATCTCTTCTCTACCTTTGGTCCATCTCGTCTCTCCCCCAAATCCCAGGCACCTTCTCAGATGCTGTTCCTAACACAAGTAGCCACAGGCTGTGTGCCTTGGTTTCCCAAGGACTGCTTATTCAAAGTTCCATAAGGTACTTCTAAAATGATGACAGGTATGGCTGGCTAGGAGCTCTTCCTGCTCTTCCAGTGGACTCAAGTTCAGTTCCTAGCATCCATATTGGGTGGCTCACAACTGCCTGTAACTCCAGCTTCAGGGAATCTGACACCCTCTTCTGGCCTCCACAGGGAACTGCATTCACACACAGACGCAATCACACACACACATACACACACACATACACACACACACACACATACACACACACATTTTTTAAAGACGATGAAAGGCTTCATAAATATATCAACCATTAATAGACTCCCCGAAAGTCAACAGATTCAATCCCTTATGTCAGCTGGAGAAGCTGCTACATAATCTGGAAAAGGGAGGAAGATTTAATCAAGGATCAAGTGGGGATAAAGTGGGTACAGTGCTGCTGTGCAAGCACAAGGACCTGAGTTCAGCACCCCAGAACCCATGTTAAAACAACCTGGGAAGTGGTAGTATGAGCTTGGAACCCAGCACTGGTAAAGGGGAGACAGGAGGATTCCTGATGCTCACTGGACAGCTAGTACGGCTGAAATGGTGAGTTCCATGTGACATGATCACATACATGCACAAGTGAACACACCTGCATACACAAAATAAATAAATAGATGATTGTTGATTGACTGATAGATTAGATAGATAGATAGATAGATAGATAGATAGATAGACAGACAGGTACTAAAGGAGGAAGAAAATAAAACTCTATCTTAGAGAATCTCACAACTCTCCAATGAAGCCCTGAGGCCTTTCAATAAAGGCTTAGTACATGTGCCTTATAGTGCTATGAATCTTTAATGTTTTATCTATGCTCCATCATACATACAAACAAATAAAAACTAATGGGTGGACAGACAGCAGTGTTATTTCATAGTTAAGAGCTTGCTTTTGGAGTCAGATGGAGGCTTGCTTTGGCACCTTGATCAGTGTCTCTGACCTTGCTAGACACATCAGTTAAACCTGCTAAATGGGGCAATTCTAGTACCTGCTACAGAAACAGGACAGGACTTTGATTGATGGATGTGCCTAAGGGCTTTGATTGACAAATGCATCTCACTGTGCTTAGCATGGGTTCAGGACAAGGTGGGTTTGTAAAAGATGTTAGTTAAGAACATCTTCATTGTGCTAACTTTATAAAAAGGAAATGAGCCATCATGAGCAATTAAAAAGAGGGTATGAATCCCTAACTATAATTAGGGAAATGAGGTAGAAGCACCATTTATAAGTGTTCCCAACACATACGGAGAAGCATGGAGTCCACAGTCATGAGTACAGCAGAAGTGACAGGCTGGCTAGGGGCAATGAACACTGCTGAACAGTGTGCCATCAAGTCCAAAAACTGCACAGAGTCATTTTAATTTTTAAGAAACTGGGGGCCGGGCATGGTGGTGAATGCCTTTAATCCAAGCACTTGGGAGGCAGAGGCAGAGGCAGGTGGAGCTCTGTGAGTTCAAGTCCAGCCTGGTTTCCATAGTAAATCCAGGCCAGCTGTGAGGACTAGAGTTTGGATCCCCAAGACCCACATGAAAAACAAGCAGGTGGAGCTCAATGATAAAGTGGGGCATTGTATAGGCTTCAGGAAGTCTCACAGTGGACATCTACATCCAGATCTATACCAACTGTCCCCACGACCCTCCTATGGCCTTGCAATGCTCCCCCAAACATAACCCTACTCTCCCCCAATATGGTCCATGTTGTAGAGTCAGGAAGAAAAGTTTCCCCCCAAGCACAGCCTCAAGGGAGACTCACTGTCAGTCACCTCAGTCACCCACATCTTCAACCACACCCCTTAGGAAATGCTATCTGTACACTGTGCACTGGAAGTTTCTAACACACTTCACCCTCAGACCCCTGATAGACCCCAGAGAACTACTTACCTACCCTCCCACTGTGCAGACTAGGCAAAGGGATTCATATGGTATACAGGATCACATAGCAAGTGCCAAAAGCATCTGTTATAAACAAGCCTGCCTGCTTCCTCCATCAGTGACCCAGAGAACACCCAGGGATGATTTGCAAATGAAATTTAAAAGAAAAGGAAAGAAGAGGGCTTCACAATAGAAACTCAAGTTAGTATCCATGGAGAAAGCAAATTCAAGTTTAATTCATCATCAAATAAAAACCAGAGGTAGGAGGATTACTGCAAGTTCAAGGCCAGCCTGGTCTACATAGTGAATTCCAGGCCAGCCACAGCTACATAGCAAGAGCTACGTGTCTCACACAAAAAAATTAAAATTAAGATAAAAGAATAACAAATTATGCAGAATTAAGATTACATTCAAAATATCAATGAGATTTTGTGTGTGTGTGTGTGTGTGTGTGTGTGTGTGTGTGTGTTTGGCAAGAGCTCTACCACTGAGTGACATCTGGGGCCTTTTAATATGTTTGTGTGTATGTGTGTATGTATGTATGTATATATATGTATGTGTACACACACACACACACGCCTTTTTGAGATAGGGTCCCCCTGTAGTCCAAGTTTGCCTGGAACTTACTATATAACCAGGTTGGCCTTGATCTTGTAGAGATCTGTCTGTCTCTGCCTCCCAAGTTCTGGGATTAAAGGTGTGTGCCACCATGCCCACCCAGCTCTATACTTTTATTTTTGAGACAGAGCCTCAGTAAGGTGCCAAGGTTGGCTTTGAACTCACTATGCAGCCCGGGCTGCCTTCTCCTCCCAAGTAGCTTGGATTACAGGTGTGTCTCACCATCCCTGTCTCAGTGCTACTTCTTTGTTGAATGTATATGTGTGTACGGTGTATGTATGCATGTTAACACGTATGTGCATGTATGTGTCCATGCACGTGTGTGCAACTGCATGTGGAGGCCAGAGCATGACATAGGGTCTCTTCCTCAAGAGCTTTCCACCTTATATGTTGAGGCAGGCTCTCTCAGAGTTCATGATTGGGTTAGTCTTGCTGTCCAGCTTGCTCCAGAGATCCCCCAGTCTCTGCCTCCCAAGCACTGGGATTATAGATAGGCTGTCACACTTGCCTGGCATCTTACATGGGGTCTGAAGATCAAAACTTGAGTCCTTGTGCTTGAGCAGCAAGTGCTTTACCTCAGAAGTACTTCCCTAGCCCCTCAATGTGACTTCTTGATGTTAAAAAGAAACACTGGCTAGCTTTGTCATGGGTGAGGCCTAGAAAGGATGCCCCTCTGCACTGGCACTTCAGTACCTGTGTTGGGGCTGGGGTCACCAGGACGTCTTGCAGAGCTGCTGATTCCATAGCCTAGAGCAAAGAGAAGCCAGGATGGATCTGCAACCTCAGGCTCTGCAGAAGCAAAGACCACTCCCAAAGGTCCGGGATGGAAGAGAGTGTGGACACAGGCAAGTTAAAGGGTTATCCCAGGCCAAGTTGTGACCACTGAAATACTGCAGGGGTCATACGGCTAATTATAGCTAAAGGGAACAGGTGGAATCTGGAAAGGCTTGATGTCACAGTGAATATCCAAAGAAAGAGGCAAGCAAGGAAGAGAGACAATTAATATACAAAGCATGGAGCTATTCTTAATTCATCTTGGGAAGTTGGGTAGGTGTAGATGACTGCTCCATTTCTGCCAGCAAGTTCTTCTCCAAGCCCTGCACAAATATGTCTCTGAATAGGGCAGCTATGAATAAGCCAACTGAATGTGGGATGAGGGGGCAGGTACCAAGAACAGAATAATTTAGCATTGTTAGCACAAATTATATCCAGACGAGAGGAGGGTCAGACTCAGGGTTGCAAGATGATGGACTATCCAGAAGGCCCCAGGGAGAGCAGATTGCTCCACACAGGCCCTGAATTCCTGAGGTAAAAGCTCAACACAACCCTGTTAACGCTCACAGTAAGACACAGACAAATATTGTATGTATTTTCAAATATATATCAGGTGGGTGTGTCTTGAGGATGGGACAGTGGTTATGTTACAGCAAACATGTAAATCATGTGTCATGTCAGAGAATGGCATTAGGATGAACGTGAAAGACCTGTCTAATTAAATGTTCAAAGTGACATTATCCTAAATTAAGGCTGAAATCCAACAGTTGGTATCCTTAGAAGAGAAAGTGGCAAGTCACAAAAGGAAAGACCATAATGATGTCTCCCAGGCCAGGAGCTTGAGGAGCAGTGGAGAGCATGACCACTCCCTCAGAGCATCCTGAAGAAGCACACACAGGAACCATGGATAGGATCCTGACCAGCAGGTATGAAGCTGAATACATGTCTACTGTTGTTCTAGGTCACCCTCTATGGCCACTTGTTCACAATACTAAAAAGCTAATCTAACTACTGAGAGATGGACATTTCTCTAATGTCTGGAAAGAGTCTGGTGAAGCTTGCTGTCCAAACATGAGAACCTGAAGTGATCCCTACCTAGAACTCATGTTTGAAAATCCAGGAGCGGTGGTGGGAACTTGCAATCCCAGTGCTTGACAGATGGAGACAAGCAGATCCCTGGGGCTCCTGGTCAGTCAGTCTAGTCTATTTAGTGAGTACCAAGTCAGTGAGAGATGCTTTCCTAGTTACCTTTCGTTGTCACCTTGACAACCCAGTTATCTGAGGGAGCCTCAATCAGATTGACCCGTGAGCATGTCTGTGAGGCATTTTCTTGATAGCTGATGGATGTGGAAAGGTCCAGCCCACTATGGGTAGTGCCATCCCTAGGCAGGTAAGCCTGGGCTGTATAAAAAAGTTACACAGGGAGAGGTTAGGGATCAAGCCACTAAGCAGCATTCTTCCATGGTCTCTGCTTCAGTTCCTGCCTCCAAGTTCCTGCCCAGATCCTGCCCTGACTTCCCTCAATGATGGACTGTGACTTGGAAGTATAGGATGAAATAAGCCCTTTCCTCCCACACTGATATTTACCACAGCAACAGAGAGCAAACTAGAACAGATCCTGTCTCAAAAGAAGATGGACAGACTCTGAGGAACAACAGCTGAGGGTGTCCTCTGGCTTTCACACACATGCACACACACACATGTGAACACACACAAGCCACATACACAAAAAGAAGGATTACTGGGGAAAAGAGAAAGCCTGTTTGGAATCACCAAGAAATGAACAATATTCACAGCACCACACTTAAGCCTAAGTACTGGGAACTCCATTGCAGAGCCCAAGAACCCCCAAAACATAGTACCCCTCAGAAAGCACTACCCATTTTCAGGTGTCTGTACCTGGCAGGGGCCAGGAGGCCTGAGGCGGAGGAGAGGGGGCCCCCGGGCCCCCTGGGAGGACATGAAACAGCCTGCCCAGAAGGCTTCCAACCACTATGTGCTGTTCCTGGCACTCTCACCCTTATCCTCACTGCTGAATATGTTGTCACTGCCAATCAACACGGACCATGACAGAAGGCGGGCTGCTAAGGAACAGCTTGCCGTCAGCTGTCCCTCCTTACTCCAGGCACAGACTCCTTCCCTCCAAAGGCAGGGGTGGAAGCCACCTTTCATAGAAATACCTCAAGCAGAGAGGGGGCAGAGCCTAGTGCCTGGAGTAAGGCACTCTGGGCGGCTCTCATGAGCACCAACCCCACTTGCTGGAAGGCCACGGAAGAGAATCTGTCCTGGCATCAGTAAGAGGCTTGGGCGGGGCTGAGTTCACCACCTGTCAGCCCGGGAGGGCTCGGGGGAAAGAATCTCATGCCTGTGGCCAGCAGGGCTCAAAACGCGATGTGATAGCTTCAAAATATAAATAAACCACAGACTCAAAGGGCCCTTGATTCCACTTCTGCCCAAAGGTGGTAGTCTGAGCCCATCCCCAGGAGAAGCAGCTACAGAAGCAGAGTTGTCAAGTCAGTCAGTTTCACACCTGAGCTGAGTCCAGCTTTGTCTTCAGCTCGCTGAATTAACACGACAAGAGAGCAATCTGTGCAGAATAGCTTGCCGAGCACTTTTGTTCTTAAGGAGAAAAAGAGAATGCTGGAGTCCGGTTTGATCAAAAAAAATTGAAAGCTGCTTGAAAAATTGAAATCCTGTCACAGGCCCAGGATCTCTGAGGGTGGGCTGTGGTTTGGACACCACACTCGGGTCCTGGAGCCACCAGGCACTCTGGCACACAGCTGCTTCTGACCACCTTCCTAGATGTGCACCTCCATTTCTCCAGCACTGGTGCCCAGGCCCATAGCTAGGGGGAGGTGTCAGAACTGTGGGTGGGTAATCTGTGGGACAAGGCGGCAGCAGGGTCACACTGCCCCCACCTTTAACCCCCACACACCTGCATCAGCTAACATGAAGGAACATGGGGCCAGGGAAGAGGCACTCACAGCAGTGAGCAGAACAGAAGGCACAGGTCCTGGGCTCTTTTGGGTCCTCACTATGAGCGAATGGCAGAAAAGGCCCTCTGTTAACATGACAAATCACCAGCAGAAATTAGAGATGACTCTGAAGAGGAAAATCCCCAGCCTGATGCGGGAAGTAGCCACATCGCCATGGCACACTCTTGGGGCAGCAGGGTACACCAAGGGGTTTATTTTTCTTTATTACGTTTTTATTTAGTGTGTGCATGTGTATGTGCATGTATGTGAATGGGCATGTATGTGAATGTGTATGTGTATGTGCAGCCCATGGTTTGTAGAGGTAAGCGGACAACTCTCCTTCCACCATGTGGGTCTGGGAAATCCAACCTCAGGTCATCGGGCTTGGCAGCAAGTGCCTGGACCTGCTGATCCACCTCGCTGGCCCTCAGGGAGTCAACTGAGCCTCCTCTCCTCTGGGAAGGTGCTTCACCCTTTATCCACCCATCATCGCCACATACTCATCAGTCTTCATGACTCCACACAAGCTAAAAGGAATACACCATGTTTATTGCATTCATTTAAAGAAATGTTTTAGCCTCAGAGTCTGTAATAAAACAGCTCAGCCAGGCGTGGTGGTGCACGCCTTTAATCCCAGCACTTGGGAGGCAGAGGCAGGCGGATCTCTGAATTCAAGGCCAGCCTGGTCTACATAGTGAGTTCTAGGACAGGTGGGGCTACAGGGAGACCCTGTCTAAAAAGACAAAAACAACAACAACAACAACAACAACAACAAAAAAAAAAAACAGTTCAAAGGAGCTGGAACACAATGGCATCTTCCAGCCCAGTCAATCCACTTCTTTAAGTATACCATAAAGTAAATTATAAATCAGGTTGGCAAATTCTTTTCCCAGATTGCCCCTGTGTTATTTGGGGATGGCTTAGAAGTAGTCTAGATTCAGGGTAAGGGACTAATAGTTTGATGGAAATGATGGGATATTAAGTAGTGATAAAAAGTATTCTTCAAGAATTTTACTGACAGGAAATGTTCAATTTAGGGTATTAATTTAAAAAGAACCATAATTTAGGGTATTGATTTAAAAAGAACCATGTTTCCAAATATATTATGCATTTATTGCAGAGAAGAAAAACTAGAAAATCTCACAGGAAGAGAATGGTGGCTGCTAAGTTAGTCTCTCTTTTTTTATTTTCCAATTTATTTAAAAATCAGGATATTTTTGTGACCAGAAAGATATACTATTATTTGTAAAATACCTACCACCTATGGGGCTGGAGAGATGGCTCAGCAGTTAAGAGCACTGGCTGCTCTTGCAGAGGACCTGAGTTTGGTTCCCAGCACCCACATGGCAACTAACAACTGTCTCTAAGTCCAGTTTCAAGAAATCCAATGCCCTCTACTAGGCCCCATGGGGATTGCACACATGGGTCATTTATATACATGCAGGTAAAACATTCAGAAAATAAAAATAAAGAAATAATTTTTAATTACCTGGAAATACAGAACAGCCAGTGCATTCCAGCATCCACAGATGCTGCACCCCAACCTCTGTTAGAGAGACATGCTCATGGGGCCTTCTTCAAGGCCCTTGCTACTAAAATGAGCATGACTGGGCAGTAAGCAAGTCAAAGTAAAACTCTTACACAGCAGGAGAGAACACTGTCCCAGGCTGGAGGCCACTGTCCTCAGTACTCCCACCATGAGCCTATAAGTGGCACAGTTCCTACTGCCCAGGCCCATGGCCTGCAACACAGCAGCAGCCCACTGTCTCTGCACCTCACATCTGGGCTCCTATGAATGGAGCACTGTCCCTATTGATGGTTACTTGCATGCTTCCAAACCTCCAGAGCTAATTCCGTATGTAATTATATAATAATTATTTAATTAATAGTATAAAAACATATTTCTTCATGTATGTGTTTCATATGGGTGCATGTGTGATGAATGACCCAAGTGTAGAGGGCAGAAGGTGGTCTCTCATTGGTCTGGAAACTCACCACAATGTAGGCCAGACTAACTGGCTCATGAGCTTCCAAGGATCTGCCTCTCTTCACCTCCTACCTCACCATAACTGGGATTATAAGTGTGCACCAAGCACCGACTTTTTGTGTGGCTGCTGAGGATGTGAACTTGGATCCTTATCCTTGCTAGGCAAGTGCCTTTTGACTGAGCCATCTCCCCAGGTGTCTCTCCATGACCAATCATTTCTCAATACTGCTTTAGATCTTAAAATACTCAAAAACTGATTAGTCAACTAAGCTGAGCCTGGTGGTACAGGCAAGCCCTTCATTCAAGAGGAATAGGTAAGAGGATCAGAAGTTCAAGGCCAGCCTCAGGTATGTAGTAAATTCCAGCCAGGGCTACTTGAGAACCTGTTTCAGGACAGACAAGACACAAACGTCCAATTGGATTTGGATAAAGATTACCATAATTGAAAAGGTCACTTAAAGGAAAGAGACTGGTACTTCTGCCTTACTGCCACGTGTTGTAGGGTGTTCGCAAGGCGCAGCCCCTCAGAGCACAAGCCTGGCAAGCTCAAGCTCTCCAGGGACCTGAGGCTGCAGTATCCCTTTTGGTTTTCACTATTAAGCAAATATCTGCAGAGGGAGGAGAGCTGCCACAGCAGGACAAAGGCAAGGCCACGGGAGTGGGGGACACAAGAGGGCAATCTGTGAAGACCTCCTGGTGAGAACCAGAGAAGAAAAAAGCAAGGTGTAAGGGTGACGGGGCAGCCAGACTATGTCTGGGCAACTGCAGGGTGTTTGAGAGCCGAGGCACCCTGCAGCTATCGTGGGGCAAAGGGAGGGTAGAGGGGGCTGGTGGAGTCAGCACTCAGAGTCTTTGAAGACCCACATTTTACCCAAAGAATAATGGTTCACAAAGGAGCAGCATAGCCCAATATTACAGCAGAGACGTGAGGGGGAAACAGCAAGAGCAAGGTCAAGAGGATGGCCTGGGGGATGGGTGGCAGTGAGCGGTGGTGGCATCGGGCTCAGAGTAGGGGTTTGGAGTCCACAGGACAGATGTGGTGGCACACACCTTTAATCCCAGCAGAGTCAGGTGGATCTCTGTGAGATGGAGGCCACCTGGTCTATATAAAGAGGTCCAAGCCACCTGGACTACAGGGAGACCCTGACTAAAACATATACACACACACACACACACACACACACACACACACCCCAAACAACAATAAAACAAAGCGAATGAAATCCATAGTGCCACATTTATGAAGACAAAGATGCACACAGAGAATATCCACTTAGATCAGAGGATGCAGGATGCCCATGCCTAACATCACAAGGCAGTCGCCACAGTCTCTAGCATTTGGCCAGTGCTCACAGTCCTGGGGAGAGGACTTGAGATTCATCCCAGGTGATCAACATTTCAAGCAGTGCCTCATAGTGCCCGGTGGATGGGAGGGGCTAATTCCAAGGATGTTGCCAGCTGGCAGAACACAGAGACAGCTGAAGGTCCTGCAGGTACAGGGAAGCAGAGGAAGAGGAGAAATGGGCAGGAGGCTCAAGAGACTGGCTAAAGAGACCAGAGGGCAACCTGGGAGCAAGTGAGGCCCTTGGAGTCACACAAGTGGCCAGAAGGCTGGTCAGTGTGTCACCCTGCTCCAGGGGCAGGCAGGAGGAGGGCAGGTGGAAAACTCAGGTACAGTAGTGTGGAGTCAGGGGAGTCCGATTAAATCCCTGTGCTAGTCAGGTGTGGCTGTGCATGCCTATAATCCCAGCACTTCAGAAGCTGAGGAAGGAGGACCACAAATTCAAGGACAGCCTGGGCTACACACCAAGGCTTTGTCTCGTAATAATCGTAAGAATCCCTGCGAGCTACTCTGTCCTCCTGCAGGACCAGGGGGCAGATTCCATGCCTGCGCCAAGACCCACACGTAAGCTGCAACCTCAGTCTCCTCACACACATCCGTGTGCACACTCAGGTGCTTGTGACCATGGGGACACAATGGATGAACTGCAGTAGGCTCCACCTGCAGGCTCCACCCCATAGGCACAGTCCAGATGCTGGGCTGAGGTGTTGGAAGCCCAGCACAAGACTCCTGGCCCCACCCCCATACTCCAGGAGCTCTGCAAGATTACACATGGGGGGGGAGGTGCTCAGGCTCTGCTCTCCCCTACCCCATGCACTATTATGTTGGACTAGATTAGTGGTCTGTATTTTTTTTTTTTTCCTTTTTGGTCTTTTTGAGACAGGGTCTCCCTGTAGCTCCAGCTGGCCTGAAATTCGCTATGTAGATCAGTATGGCCTCAAACTCACAGAGATCCACCTGCCTCTGCCTCCCAAGTGCTGGGATTAAAGGTGTGCACCACCACACCTGGCAGTGGTCTGTAATTCTTATTTAAATTTTTGTCAATTAAAATGGAAGTGCTGGAGAGATAGCTTGGTTGTAAAGGGCTTGCCTTGCAAGCGGGAAGAGAGAGGTTTGATACCCAGCACCCATGTAAAAACCATGACACAGTGGTGCATGCCCATAATCCTAGGGATGGCAAGGTGGTAGGAGGAGATGGGCAGGTCCAGGACCTACAAGGTGAAGTTCTAGGCCAATGAGAGACCCTGTTTCAAACCACAGAGAGAAGGCACCTGAGGTTGTTCTATGACCTCCACATGGGTGCTGGGCACAGGCACACATGCACATATACACCCACCCAAAGTAAAGGGAAAATTAAAATGGCAAAGGCAGCTGGCTTAAGAGACACTTCTCAGTCTCTCCTCTCTCCTCCCTGACAGGAAGGCCAGAGACTTAGGAAAGCATGTCATCATGGCCTCAGGAGCTTTCCGCATCCACGGGTCCCACCCTTTGCAAAGTCCCTGGCCTAGGTCATGGAGGAAGATCAACACAGCAGGAGATGTTTTCATCCTGAGAAAGCCTCAGCCGGCCTCCAGTCCTGGAGGGATTACAGGTGCCTGCCAGCCACTCTGTACACACTCACTGGCCAATCTGTTAACAGCACTTCACAGTAAAAGCAAACACTGGAACAAACCCCTGAAACCTGTTTGCATAGGAACCTGCTCTTCTCCTTAAGAAAAACACTGTTCCAGGTCACACCAGGGGGGGGGGGCTGGTCAGCTGATCTTGCATGTGACACACACACACAGAGTTCCTTCTTGGATCAATGCTTATTAACCAAAAGTTACATAAGAAGAGACCCGGAAAAAGAAGACCAAAGGAAGCCATAGCTACTGAACAACCTTCTCTACATAGCAACTTTCCCACCTGGTATCTGCTAAGTGGTATCCTACAGCACACATGGGCACCTTGACACAGGATCAGAACACAGGAGGCAGGTGGAGATGCCAGGAACGGTGAAATGAGGCAGTGTAGGACTATGTACCACATCTTATGTGACCCTGAGTCATGAAAAATCACTTTGTGTATGTTAGACATATAGCTTATAAATAAGTAAGTCTTTAACATATCCTAACACTGAGATCTGGGAAATTGTTTTGTTGTTGTTATTGTTATGTGTGTGTGTGTGTGTGTGTGTGTGTGTGTGTGTGTGTGTATGTGTGCGCGCATGTGCGTTCAGCTACTCTGAGAGAGAATGGTTAAGGATGTGGAGTCAGACCAGACAATGTTTGAATATCAACATCCCTCTTTGCTAGCTGTGTGACTTTGCAGAAGTTTCCTAACTTCTCTGAGTCCCACGGTAATCAGCTCAGAGACCACTGTAAGGGTGAAGGGGGACAAGTGTGAAGTATGGAAAGTAGGACTGGCACACAGGAAGTACTAGGTGTGGACCACTTTTAAGTCCTGTTCAGCCTTTTGATCTCAAATACCCCATACTTGTGTGAACACTTGCACTGTAGACTACTTTTATTTTCTATATTTTTTAGACTCATCTAGAATTAAAAACCCTCCTAGCAGGTGGAGGCTTCCAGGCCACTAGAGTCTTGCTCATGTGAGCCTGTGGCAGTGGTGGCATTCAGTGCATGACCCAAGTCAGCTCAATTAAACAAGGGCCCAAAGGGGAGGTGAGAAATAGGTTGTGGGCCAGCGCTAGACTGAGACTGAGTAAGGGAGAGTATGACTTACATACGACCACTGGATGGTCTGACTAGACTCCAGTGGATGCATTTACACTGAAGGACACTCAGGTACAAACACCTGAATGAATAGGACTTAGCATGTATGACAGAGTGCATGGGGTTCAGTGGGGGGATGAGGGGGAAGGCATGGATGGGGGAGGGGGGTCTGGATTTGAGTGGAAAATGTATGAAATTTTAAAAACTCAATAAAAATTTTTTTTAATTAAAAAGTTCTCCTAGCTGGGGAAGTGCTGAAACGTCTCAGAAAAGATCATTTTACCCCTGCAGAAAGACAGAAACCCAAAGTTTCTCTCTCCTATGGGTCAAGCAGGTGAGAACCGGATTCAAAAGCAGCCTGGCTTCTCCACCCAGGATGGGAGCAGAGTCGTATATCTGATCTCTAAATATGACAGCAGACTGTCTACTCTGATTGTGCAGTGAGGTATGTGTATATGCCCTTTTCCTGGGTTCTCATCAGGAGGAGCCCTGTACCCCCAACTCTACCTACAACAGAGGCCCACACCCTATAAAATGCTGACAGAGGCTCTAAAAGGGAACTCACAAGTGACTAGACACTGGGATGACTCAGTGCTGAGTCACACATCACCTGGGTTACATATGTAAACAAAAACACAAAACACAAACAGAGCTGGCTCAGTCTTGATAAAGTGTCTACTGTGCAAACACAAGGGTCTGAGTTCAATCCTAGCACCCATGTAAAAACTGAGGCATAGAGGCTTGTGCCTGTAATCCCAGCGCTGGGAAAGGGAAGATCCCCAGAGCTTGCTGACCAGCCAGCCTAGCTGAATCAGTGAGCTGTAAGTTCAGTGAGAGACCCTGTCTCCAGAAATATGGTAGAGAGCCATAAAGGAAGACACTAGACATCAACCTCTGGCCTTAATGCATGCATGTACACACATATATGCACACACACACACACACACACACAAAGGATACTAAGCACCAAGCAGAGTCCCTAACCTGAGCCCTCCACCCACCACTCTACCTACCTGGCAGTACTCACAGAGCCCTCCCCAGAGGAAAGATCTGAGGATATAAAACAGAACACAAAGGTCAGCAAATAGAAACACCTTTCTGTGTGATCACTAGAACCCAAGAAAAGTGTGACATGAAGGGAAAGCAAAGCCGTGATATGATGTAAGAGCTGCCTTAGGAATGTAGTAAACAGCAAGCTCTTACAGGTGCATTGAGCAACATGTGCCATCTGTATGCAGTGAGGAACAGAATCCACTGCTGTTGCATGGCATGGAGGCAAAGTTACGGGTCCTGCAGGGTGCACCCTGCTTTGTACTCTGAGCTGATAATGGGGAACAAGATTACATTTCAGTAGGAAGTTAATGAAAATAACAATGTCAGTCTTCCTTTATAATTTACAGAATCCCTAAATTTTCTCTACAGACATTTGGGGGTCCCAGGACTTTAGTTTAAAAGTCCTGCTAGGGTCCTGTATTTCAGAGATAATGCTGGGTTGTTCAAATAACAGACTTTTTTTAATATTTATTTTATGTTTAATTATGTGTATGTGTGTGGGTATACGTGTAAGTATGTGTATGTGTGTGTGTGCAGGTACCTGCAGAGTTCAGAAGAGAGTGTCAGATAACCTGGAGTTATACCTGCCTTACAGGTGGTGGTTGTGAGTCACTCAGTGTGGGTGCTGGGAACCAAACTTGGGTTCTCTGTAAGAGCAGTATAGGCTCTTAACTGATGAGTTATCTCTCCAGCCCCAACTATTCCAGACAGTCACTTAGCTCTAAGCACAGGAGCACAGGATCCACAAAAGAAAATACAATCAAGAAGACCTGGATGCACCTAGCTGCACACACTGTCAGAATCTGCCATGTTCTCATCAGTCTCTCCAACTTTATTATAGATTGTGGAATCCACTGGAGATTCTACCAGGATGTTTTTTTATGGTGCTCTTACAAAATATCTAAAAACAAACAAGACACAGTCTCCATTTAAATCTACTGATAAACAGACTTTAGAAACTGCATCAGAGCTGGGGATAAAACAAAGTCCTCTACATTTCTGCCTTCCTCTGCTATCAGACCAGCCCTGCCCACCTACATGTTTTATAGGGATGGAGTGAGACAGTTCTGTGAATATTCCTTGAAAAGAGGGTGGTGTTGCTCCAAGTAGACCATGCACATTAATGGTCAGTGTTCATGGGAAGGGACCCAGGAGCCTCCACTAGCAGGAACAGCAGCTGAGGGCACTACAGAACCACAGTGTAGGAGTGTAGAGTCCTACAGAAGAGCACACCACATGACAGACTTTCTGAAACTTCTATTGTGAATTCTACCATGGACTTCTACAATGAAGGCAAGTATGAAACCTATGTAAGAGGGGACTTGGCTTTTTGCACAAAGCCCCGCACCTCTTTGCTGGTAGACATGCCCTGAGTCAACAAAAGTGACTCACAGAGAGCTTCTGACACACTCCGAGATGCAGCAGACACTCTCGGCCTGGGACTATTATTTTCATCCTCATTGGCACTGGTTATCTGCCACGTACACATAGACACTATGTGGCCTGCATCAAGTGTAAACACACACGTCAATTTAAACAAATTTCTTTCCTATTAGTATCTAACATGGAAAACCTGGGAATAACCCTAGATACACCCTAAAGCAGGAGCCCTAGTTCCAACTTGCTTATTACGATCTCACAAATTCAAGGAAATTGGAAAGACTGGTCTGTACTATGAAAAAATAATTGCAGAAAGTTCAGAGCCACATACTCTAAGCTGCTGCTTTTCAATCAAGTTATCTCTATGAGAAGCTGGACTATTGCAAACAAGGTTCACACAAATACACGAACAAGAAAGAATACATGAATTTCTCAAGAGTGGAACTGCAGGGCTGGAGGGAGGCTGGCTTAGTGGTAATGCATTTGCCTAACATGTGGGAGACCCTGGATTTGATCATCAATACCTCAGGAGTGGGGGAATAAAGCAACTTTGTTGCCTGGCATGGCACGCCTCCATAATCCCAGCGCTTGAGAGGCCAAGGCAGGAAGATCACTGTGAGTTTGAGGCCATCCTGGACTATATAGGTAATTTCAAGCTCGTTTCAGCTACATTGAGAGACCCCGTCTCAAAAAAAGTTATTAAAGCAAACAAAAAGAGTAGAATTGCTTTTAAAAGGTACCCCTTGGGGCTGGAGAGATGATGACTCAGTGGTTAAGAGCACCAGCTGCTCTTGCAGAGGACCCTAGTTTGGTTCCCAGAACCCATATGGAGGCTGCTAACAGTCCCTAACTCCAGTTCCAGGGGATCCGACGCCATCTTTTGACCTCCATGGGCACTGCACGACACAGGTGTACATACACACAAGCATTACCACTCATATACATAAAATAAAAATAAATAAAATATTTTAAAGGCACCCCTTAAGAAGGCTGGGGGTCTAGCTAAGTGGTATAGCATTTGCCTAGCACATACAAGGCCCTTGTTTTAAACCTCAGCACTGAAAGAACAGGGGTGGAGGGGGAGGAGAAGGTGCGGGGGCAGAGAAAGAGGAGAGAGAGAGGAAAGAGAAGAGAAAGAAATGAAGGGCAAGCAGGAGGGGAAGGAGGAGGGAGAGGGAGAAGAAAGTAAAGGGAGGAATGGGGAGGAGAAAGAAAAGGGGGAGGGGAAGGAGGAAGAAAGAAAAGAAGGAATGAAAAGACATTTCTTATTGGAATAAACATCAGTAACATTAAATATTAACTTCTAAAATCACTATCATTTATGGGCAGTACCAAGTGTCATGCCCTGGTCTGTCTCTCTGTCTCTGTCTCTGTCACACACACACACACACACACACACACACACACACACACGCCTCCCCTAGTGCAGGGCTCACCCTATCAGGTAGCAGCCCTGCTGCCCAGTGTAACTTGGGGCAGCGGTAGTGCTGTGACTCCTCAAATACCAGCTCAGTGAGCTTTCACCTAGTTGTCAACCTTAGTACACACTTGCTATGTCTAGGTCACATAAGAGGGCTGTCTAGCTGTCCTTGTGACCTCTGACTTTAAATACAAATGGACTCACTCCCAGTACGAATGCATAAAGAAGAGTTTACAAAGAACACGTTGGAGTTCTGTGTGGTTCAAATGAAAACACTTGGTCCCCACTACTCATTCAGACCAACAAGACCCTTTTATGTGGCTGACCCCTACAGCCACATCTCTTTGGCCACCCTTCCACAGATTGCAAGCACAGGACACAATAACCCACAGCAGACCTGACCTGGGGCCACACACTACCCATCCTGCAGGAGGGGCAGCTACTTACGGAAGTATTTCAGTGTCTCTTCAATTTGCTCGGTTGTGAGGTCGATGTTGGCATCTGGAGAAATGAGAGGCGTGTGCAGCCAGTCATCATGATCGTAGCCGTAGATGGTGTCGGCTCTTAACTTGTAATGGGGCAGCTGCTCCTCCAGCAGGCTAATGATCTCAACTTCTGGAAGGTTGGTACTGTTGCACACGTCTAGAGAGAGGAAGACGGAGGAGTGAGAATGCAGCCCTGGCAGCGGCCTTGCTGGTAGGGAGCTGAATCTGAGGCCTATCTCTGGCATTCCGTCATTCGTCTACAGCCTGCAAAGCAGTTAAGGCCACATCAGGGGTCTTTTCCAGCTTGAATTCTACTCTCAAGTCTTAGAATTATGGAGAGGGATGGTGTCTAAGGATACAGGGGTGCAGTTAGATAGTAGGGACAACTTCTAATGCTATACAGCACAGTAGGGTGATCGTGGTTGACAACCAGTAAGAGTATTTCAAAACAATGTGTACAGAGTACTTTGAAGGTTCCCAATACAATGCATGTTTGGAGTGATGAATGAACCAATCACTGTGATGTGATCATTATATGCTACGAGCACAATGCTGTACCCCATAAACACGTATCATTATTATGAGTCCACAAACACTATTATTTTTAACTTAGAATTCTTCATGCTCACTGCTAAGACCTACCCACAGCAGTGCCTACTGCTAAGCACACACTATGTTGGAAGGAAAACCTAAGTTCTCATTCCTTCATCCTCTAAGCCCTTTATCCAATTTGTTCCACTGCCATCCTCTCTCAAACATTCGCACTTGAGTCGAACCAGCTACCATTTAACCAATATCAACTGCTCCCTGTCACTCTTTAACCATACAAGCCATTCCCTCAGCTAGAAGCTGACCTGAAGTTAATCTGTGGATTCATCTGTCTACTCCTTCAATTCATCCATCCACCCATTCATCCATCCATCTATCCATCCAACCATCCATCCATGTCCCAAGTACCAGAGGCACAAAGGACAGAGGAAAGAACACAGCCATCATGGTCCCAGCTTCACCACAGTAATGCTCCCTCTTGTGTGGATCCAATAAATACACCAGTAAGGATCCATCCTCCCAGGCACAGCTGGACACCATCACTTCCCTACCTTGACCCCCTCCAAGCAGAATTCGTCTCCCTATCCTTTCCTATAGTCACACAGCACCTTGTCAGAACCTCTGTTACTATGCTAGGAAGCTCTTTCTGAGCATTATAGCATATGACCCATGTGGCTATGAGATGGCAATCTCCACACACAGCTGTCTTTCGGTCACCACCTGCACCCCACAGCTCCTGTCCCAGGCTGTGCTCAAACTGGGGGTATGGTAAAGCCTAGAGCAATGTGTTACTTTTTAACTTTTGTACATTCACTTGATGAATGAACTATTGTGTTACTTTGCTGCTGTTATTGCTGTGATCAAACACCTGACAAGGAACAACTTAGGGAGAAGAGGTTATTTTGACTCACGGTTTGAGGGGACACAGTCCAGCATGGCAGCAAAGGCATGCTGGCAAGGGCATAAGGCAGCTGGTCACACTACATCCACAGTGAGGAAGCTGAGAGAGATGAATGCTGATGCTCAGCTTGCTTTCAGTCTAGGGCCCCAGCCCGTGGAATAGTGCCTCCCATATTCAGGATGGGGTTTCAGGCATCAGTGAAACTTCTCTGGAAACATCTTCACAAACACACCCAGAGGTATGCTTTCGCAGTGATCCAAACCCAGCCAGGTTGAGAGTGAAGAGTCACCATCACACAGTTTGAACCTCCTCACACAAAGCCCACTCAAGCAGGCCTTTTAACTAAACTGAAAGCACAGTAACATGACACACATAACAAGGATGTTCTCTCTACCCCACTGGTTACTCATAGGGAGAAACACAGAGAAGCGATTAAATCAATGGAATGGATTTCTGACCTCAGCCTGAGATCAGCCCATTTTGCAGAAGACACTAGAGTATTATTACAGTAAATGGCTGTGGGATCAGCAGGGGTCTTTTTAACCCAGAAACAAACCAAGCACCATGGTGGATCCCGCTCGATAAGAGAACACAGTGCCTGGGCATGATGGCACATGCCTTTAATCCCAGCACTCAGGAGGCAGAGGCAGGACGATCCCTGTGAGTACAAGTATAGCCTAAGAGGCGGGGAGGGAGAGAGAGGGAGAGAGAGGGAGAGGGAGTGGGAGAGGGGGAGGGAGA
>NW_008352479.1:2332296-2370486 GCF_000622305.1 Nannospalax galili | reverse complement strand
AGAGAGAGAGAGAGAGAGAGAGAGAGGTGAACCTGGGCTTTCATTCTAGGAATGAATCTTCAACTGGAAAACACCTATCAGAGGGTAATGTAGACCAGGCTGGCCTTAATCTCACAGAGATGCCTCTACCTCTGCCTCTGCCCCTGCCCCTGCCTCCTGAGTGTGGGGGCTAAAGGCATGTGCCACCACACACAGCTCCAGAGTCAATTCTTAAGGAAGCCAGTTTGCTGTGCTCTGCCTTGAAGTAGGAAACCAAGGTGGGAACCTAGAAGGGGAGGACGAAGCCCAGCTTCACCTCCCATCTCACTCCAGGTAAAGAGCAGGAGAGAAGAAACATTGGAAGATGGAACCACCTGTCTCCACATAGGGCAAAGAGGGGGTACTGCAGAAACAGGGAAGGTTGGGGGAGTCCAATAAAGGGGAATGGATAAGTCCTGAACACACACTCAGGGGAAATGACTGGCATCAACAGTAGAGGGAGAGTGGCAGCAGAAAGAGCCTGGGACAGGGCTTCACTGGAGACCCACAGGAGAGCAGCAGAGGACTGGGGTCAAGAGAGTCACTGCCAGTTGGTGGCATCCTTGGCTAAACACAGATATGCCCAAACCAGCATTCCAGTCACTCCAAAAAAGGCAGCTTGTCTCTAGGAGGGTAGGCAGGGGACCAACACATTCCTACATGACACACCCACACAACAGGCTGCCATCCTCTGGTGTCTCTATGCTGCTCAACAGCAGGGACGAGAACAGAGCCCAGAGGGTGGAATCCCTTCTAAGAATAACATGTCACTTGTGAGTCTGCTGGTGGCTGCTCTAGTGCTGACACTTGACCTGTCCTCCCACGTTCCAGGGGCTGAGGATCAACCTATTTACAGTGTGGGTTCTTGGGAACCAAGAGATACCATTTTCATTAAAACAGATGGTGGTCAGTGAGATCAAGTGTTGAAAGGTGGGGCCAAAACGCCTTTTCAAAAGTCAGTATATTTGATCTTTTTGGAGTATAGCCAACCATCTACACATCAGCAAGCCATAAAGAATTAGCACATAGGAGAAGCTTGTAGAGGCAGTCCTGGAACTCTCCGTGACCTTGATCCTGGCTTCAAGGCCAGAGGCAAAAGAATTCCTACAGAAATGGGCACGAGTGTACTGAATGGAGAAGACAACATCAAGGCCTGGGGTTGGGTAAATGTGACATAAAGAGCCAGCAAGAAGCCTCAGGATTTAGGCTGGGGAGACGGCTCAGTCAGTAAAGCACTGATCGTGGAGGCATGAGGATCTGAGTTCCGTTGCCAAAACCCTAAATCAAAAAGCTCGGTATGGGCTGGAGAGATGGCTCGACAGTTAAGAGCACTGGTTGCTCTTGCAGAGGACCAAGGTTCAATTCCTAGCACTCACATAGCAAATAACAACTGTCTATAACTCCAGTTCCAGGGAATCTGATGCCCTCTTCAGACTTCTACAGGCCTTGCATAACATGGGTGCACTTACATATATGCAGGCAATACACTCACATACATAAAATAAAAATAACAAATAAAATATTCTTTGAAAGCTGGGCGTGGTGGTATGCATTTGTGATACCAGCATTAAGAAGGTAGAGACAGGCAGGTTCCTGAGGGTCACTGTCTAGTCAGCTTAGGCTACTTGGTGAGCTTCAGGCCAGTGAGAGCCCCTGTCTCAATAAACAAGGTGGATGGTGCCCAAGGAATAACACCCAAGGTTGGTCTCTGGCCTCCAACCCTCCTGGCAACCTAGGACAAGGTATTATTTGTTCAGTTTCATAGATGAGGAAGCTCAGAATCCTAGAGACTATGGATTATCTTGTTGGCCAAGGTCACACAGCTAAGCAGGTGGCAGATCCAGGCTGAGAAGCCTCAGCAACTGACTGAAAGACACAGTGTCCCTCAGTCACCCATCTTCTGAGAAGGCACGTGTGAAACCCTGAGGAATTCCCAGAACATCACATCAAGAAGATGGAAAACTGGTCCACACATGTGCCTCGTAGAGAAGTCTGGACGATGTTGGAATGATCTTTCCTTTCAGAGCATGGGAAGAAAAGCCAACAATGTAAATAACTCATCTTCAGGACTACAGAGGGTCAGTGGACAGTCCTGCCCCTCTCTTGTGGGGCTTGTTCCCGATGAGCAGGTGATGTACACCACCAGCCAGTTCTGGAGGGAATAAACACTCACGATGGTCATTAGCAAGCTACAAATGCTTGCTCTTGGGTAAGTGTCAAACAAAAAGTGACAACTTTCTGATTAAACTCAAACCCCAATGAGCCATGGCTTCTGGCAGGTCTGCAGTATCAACAGCACCAAACCCTGCTGATCCTCAGCTGTCAGACCATCAAGCTCAGCTGGGCAGAGATACTGAGCCCTCACTATCCCCTCCCTCCCTGATTTTTATTAACATTATAGCTCCCAGGACCACTGTCTGTTGGCACTGTCCTATTTGAGGGATGGTGGACCCAGGGCCTCACAGGTAGAAAATGCATTCCCCAGCTTTGCTTGCAAGAAGTGCCCACAGGCCAGTGTAATGGTCAGTCTGTCAACTTGACAGGATCTAGAACTCCCTAGGAGACAAACCTGTGGGCATGTCTCTGAGGGAGTTCCTAGATTGGGTTAATTGGCATGGGAAGACCCACCCTAACTGTGGGCAGCACCATCCTATGAGCTGGGTTCATGAAATTCCCCACCATGATGGGCTGTACCCTCAAACTGGGAACAAAAATAAATCCTCCCTTCCTTAAGTTGCTTTTTGTTAGGTATCTTGTCACAGCAACAAGTGATAAACACTTCTAGTTGTCAGAAAGCAGGCCGTGCTCCTGCCCCCTGCCCAGCTGCAGAGGCTAGCCACCTTTAGCCATCTCAATACAATCAATGCCCAGGGCATGACCACAGCAGTCCTGGGTACCTTGACAAGTTAGTGAAGAGAGCACACCCAACCACATTCCACATAGACTTAAGAGAGGAGATGAAGGTCTACCTTAGAGAGGCCATGATTCATGAACAGCTCTGCCTCTGGTTAGGCAGCCAAGTCTCCCCTTGAGTTACCTTTCTTCCCAAGCTCAGCACCTGCTATTTTCTCCAGGGTCCCTTTAGTTAAGGCATCCCAACCTCTTGCCATTCTCTAAACCTGTTTCTTTACAAATCCATTTTATACTAGCTATTTTAGCTGCCTCTAGAAATGTCCTTTACTACCCATCCCACTGCACCCTGAAATGTCACTCAAATGTCAGCTTGTATTTGCAAAGCCTAGCCTGACCAATCCCCTCTGACTCACACACTGCTCAGAACAGACACAATTATGCAATGATGCCAAGCAGAACTCTCTCTCTCTCTCTCTTTCCCACTGGCCTAGAGCCCCTCAAGAAAAGGGGCTCAGGAGTCACTAGCCTAGCCTCCAACCCAGTCCTTAAGGCCTTGCTGGGCAACCCAGAAGCATAGATGAAACAAAAGAAGAGCAAGGTATTCGGGCAGCAGGCCTCACTGACCAGCCCCTGCCAACCCAGGATTAAAGTGCCAGCTTTGGCATGAAGAAAGGGCAGCCATCTAGTGACAAGGTCATTCCTAGGTCTTTGTCCAGCAGAGAAGAAAGCACCATGGGGCAGTGAAAGTCCCCTGAGTCCTTGGCAAATGCTGAGCCTATGCCCACCAATCTCAGAGCACCACTTTGGGAGCATCAGGACATGACAGCTTCCCCCTTCAGAGATGCAACCCCTCCAAAGTGTTCTCCAAGGCATAAAGCTTGGGATGATCTGCCTTCTAAGATGAGTACATCCCTCAGAGCTGCCTAGAAAGTAGGAGAGAGTGCTGAAGTCTGCTGCCCGCCCCCCAGGGGATCTCGGGTTGCAGAGGCAGCTCTGTCCATTCTCATGGACTCAGACTGGATCCACATCCTCAGAGGCAGCTACAAAGAGGCCTCTCTGCCTAGGGATTTTCACCCTGCCAAGGTGACCTACCAGGTTCCTGAGACATACTTTCTTACTAAGAATAGGGGCAATGGCTCTAAATTGGTGCTCAACTTTAAAACCCAGAGAAACTTAGAAGGGGCTCTAGCATGAGGGAGCCTCCTCCTCTGCTAAGCATTTAACTGCTCTAAGAGGCAGACACCCCAAGATGGGATGGGGAAGTGTGTCCCTAGGGTTCTGGGCTGACTGCCTGTGTGCCTTGCAGGAGCTGGAGGGCTCTAGGCCCTGAGAACAGAGAACTAACTGCACAGATGTCAGAGGCAGAGTCCACAAACATCCCTGACCACCCTGCATACTGCAGACCTGGGGGGACTGTAGGGGCAGGAAGGAGAAGAGCTTGTTTGGTCTGAGAGAAGTCTAGTAAAGGCAAAGGAAAAAAAGGGTGGGAACAGGAAGAGGAAGTCAGGGAGGAGGAAGAGGAGGAATGGGAGGAGGCCAGCACAACACTGCCACCTGCTGGACAAGTCAGCCCAGAGCAGGGCTTTGAGACTCCATAGACAGTCTGGAGGTTTCTCAAAAATCTAAAAATAAATCTACCATATGACCAGCTCTAACACTACTGGATATTTACCCAAAAGTCTCCAAGTCCACACAACACAGAGAATCTACACACCAGTGATTACTGCAGCGCTATTCACAATGGCTAAGTCACAGAACCCACCTAGGTGTCCATCAACAGAGGAACGGATAAAGAAAATGTAGCTTGTACACACAAAGGAATTCTTTTCAGCCATAAAGAAGAATGAAGTTGTGTCATTTGAAGGAAAATAGGTGCAACTGGAAATAATCATATTAAACAAGTTAGGCCAGTCTAAGAAAGACAAATACTATGTTTTCTCCCACTTATGGTGCCTATATTTTACACAGATATATAAAATCAAATATGTACAGACAACAGGAAAGTTGAAACAAAACCATCTAGACTCTAGGGAACAAAGGGGATGAATGGGAGTGGGTAAGGTAGAGAAGGGGGGGTAGTGGGGCATGGTGAGGGGGGACATGCTCAAAGTTCAAAGAACACTTTCATAAAAATGGCCATATATAACCCTCTATCATAAATAAAAGTCTGGAGAAAGGGACTCATCCCTGTCCTGCCCACACTGTGCCTTATTACCCTAACCCCAATGGCACCTTCACCTATCTGAGATTCTTCCTCCATCTGTAGAGCATCAGCACGAGGAAGACACTCTATGCCCACCAGAAATTTTTCCAAGCAGCTACAGCAAGGGTCACACAATGTAGAGCTGCCCCTGAGGGCAGCCACCACTCACAGCAATTCCCTGCCCCACAAGGAGGCAGTCCAGTCCTTCAAATGGTGACTTCTGCTAAGACTCAAGATCTGAATTTTTACACAAAATTCTCTGGTTTCTGTCTTAATTTCTTTTGGTCTTTTTTGAGACAGGGTTTCCCTGTAGCCCCAGATGGCCTGGAACTCACTATGTAGACCAGGCTGGCCTTGAACTCACAGAGATCCGCCTGCTTCTGCCTCCCAAGTGCTGTAATTAAAGGCATGCGCCACCACACCCGGAAGTTTCTTTCTTAATTTTTAAAATTACGTTTATTTATTTGTTTATGGGGGTGGGCACATGCTACAGAGTGCATGTGGAGGTCAGAGAACAACTTGTGAGAGTCAGCTCTCTCCATCTACCATGTGGGTCCCAAGGATTGAATTCAGGTTGTCAGTCTTGGTGGCAGGTGCCCTTACCCAACAAACCATCTTGCTGGCCCCAAAATTCCACGATTTCTAAATGCTAGACTAATTTAGAATTTTTAAGCACCTAAGGGACAAGTTAAACAAGTCTGCATGCTGGGATTTCTCATCCACACACCTCACTGTAGGCTTCAGGAGAATGTCATGGGCTAGCTACATAGTGACAAGTAAGGAACTAAAGAGCCCGTTAACAGACAGGGCCAGACTGCAAGGGCTCATCTATTATCTTTCCTCCAGTCCCCTCCCCCACGCCATTTCTTACCCACTGGGAGTTCCCAAGGCCATAAGAACAGTGAATGAGAAGTCAGCCTGGCCTTAAGTCTGAGTCCTGAGAAGAGCAGACTGGTCCAGTACCCTTGGCAGTGACTGGGAACAGCAGTACCATGTCAAAGCCTCAAAGGACCCATCACCTACTCTGCGCCTATCCACTCTTCCTTACAGACTTGGATACCAGTCCACTCTCTTGATAGTCTAAGGATCAAAGGACACCGACCCAGGACATACACAAGCTAGGCAGTGCAGGAGCCACATGTGACACTTTGTAACTGGTATCTGACAGATGACCTAGAACATTCTCATGGGATCATATAGTTTGGAGACTTGCATAAGGGAACCCAATCTTCATCACTTATTTTTGTATGCCAAGACAAGTTCTCACTACCTAGTGCAGTGCAGGTTGGTCTCAAATACACCATCCTGCTGCCTCCAGCTCCTGAGTGCTGGGGTTATGGGCCTGTGTTACCACATTTAACCACTGGTATTTACTTTCTATACCACAGAAGTTGATTCCACAGATTACAAAGGAACTATCAGAGCAAGCTCTACTGGTTAAACCACCTCAATCAGAGGAAGAGAACGTGGCCCAGGGAGGCTATGGTAACACACAGCAAACCAGCAGCCAAACTTGCACCTGGGCCCCCAGTCAGGGGTGGCACACAGGAGCACACATAGCCCTCCAAGTTTCCTCTACTGTCTGAGTAACTTCTAGAACCCAGCCTGTTAACCAGGAAGCCTCTGCAAAGGTCTGCTGAACTTGCAGCTATGAACACACCACACTGGCTCCCGGACCAGTAGGAGCCCAGGAGCAAGCTCAGAAGCATATGTTACACACAGGAAAGCAAGAGCTGACAGAAGAGGGGACCAAGGCCTCAGAACTTCAGGGTGCTGGGTGCGCCACAAGCTGAGCAGTCACCAGAGGAAAGGCAGGAATCCCAGGACCACCTTCCCTGTGCCTGGTCAGGCCCAACTCTGCCCCAGAGGGCTCCTCTGCGTCTAGGGCTCCCCACTAAAAAGGGGAGTGCATGCTGTCACCAGTAACGAGGGTCTCCAGAGCACAGGGAAGGACAGAATGAAACCTAAAGGAAACTGGGGGTGAGGGGAGGCCAGCAAAGCTAAGCTTCAGGGGCAGAAACAAATAGGACATTAGGGAATTCTCTAGAATGGCTGCAGCCTTAATCAATCGCCAAGGGAAGAACTTAGCATGTGAAAAAGATCAACACAGCATCAGTTTAGATCTGCTCAGACTGACATCTGGTATTGAGCTGCCACCCATCAGTCAGTCCCTTTCCATCAGCCAGTGTCCCTCCATCAACTAGTGTCTCCATCAGCTAGTCTACTTCTAATAGCCAGTATCTGTCTGTCTATCTCTGCCTCTGTCTCTGTCTGTCTCTGTCTCTCTGTCTTCTCTCTCTCTCTCTCTCTCTCTCTCTCTCTCTCTCTCTCTCTTTCACACACACACACGAATGCAAACTCACACACGTGTACATACACACTGACTCCCAAGATACATACCCCCGCCAAGCAGCTGAGTGGAAACAGCCAGTCTACCTACTCAGTCACATTTAGAAACAGGGCTCCAGTGTGAGACTAAAGGGCAATCTTGGGCAACTGAATGTGGCATGGCCATGGTCCGAGTAGGCACATCAGTTTGTTGTGCAACAAGAGCAGGCAGGAAGAGTAGGGCAGAGGGAAGAAGGAGGGCCACTGTGAAGCTTCCAAAATGCCCAAAGCAAAGTTCACACTTCCTAGAAACCTGGGCTCCAAAAGGGGTACATAGAACCTCTCAAAGCAGATGGTCCCATGCTAGTGATGTCAAGGCTGCCTTATTCTGGTCAGGCATACGCTGTGATGTCCACATAAGCAATTGGCTAGTGATACGTTTCCCAGGATGCAGTCCTGTCACTAGGCAATACATGACTACATGACTGTTTACCAACATCCAAATGTTTGAGTGGCAAGGGATGAAAAAATTGTACAAAATGTTATGTTTATGAAAACTTAAAAAATATGTGAAATAAGGGCTGGAAAGATGGCTCGGTCGGTAGAACACTTGTGGGTGCCCAGCACCCACATAAGGAGTCCAGCAAGGTGGTGTGCACTTGTCACACCAGCTGTGGAGGCAGTGACAGGCAGATCCCTGGGGCTCGCTAGCCAGGCAGCCTAGCCTACTTGGTGAGTTCCAGGCCAGTGAGAGACCGTCTCAAAAAACAAAAAAGTGAACAGCGCAGCCTGAGGTACAGCACCTGTGAGGTTGTCCTCTGGCTTACACACATACACACACACATGTACATACACATGTGCACACATACACACCACATGGGTACACACATACCATATGGGCGCACGCGCGCGCGTACACACACACACACACACACACACACTCATGTGCACACTGTATGGAAATACACATGGAGGAAATATTTAAGAACACTCAGAGAATTGAAACACCATCAGGAGGGTGGTTAACACCAGAGAAGTGGCTGGGAAGATGCTTTCTGCCTTGTCAGTGCAGGGCATTCACATCAGGCCTGCCACTCCACTGCCACTGTTAACACCGTCCTCCATCACCAGCACAGGTGCTCCCCCTAGAAAACAGCTGGACAGTAAGTTGCAATTGCCACATGTCCCGGCAATTCTACTCCTGATTATATACACACCAAGGCTGAAAACAGTTGTTCAAAGAACAGGAGAGATGGCTCAGTGGTGGTTAAGAGCACTGGCCACTCTTGCAGAAGACCTGGATTTGGTTCCCAGCACCCACATGGTAGCTAACAACCATCCATAACTCCAGTTCCAGGGCATCCTTTGGCCTCTTCTGGCCTCTGTGGGCATTGCATGCACAGGTGTGCTAACACATGCAAGCTAAATACTTATAAACATAAAAAAAATCTTTTAAAAGAGAATAAAACACTGAATGCAAGTATTCACAGCAGCACAATTCACATAACTAAAAGGTAGAAACAATACAAATGTCCATAGAGTTAAGAACTGATAAATGAAATACAGTAGACCCAAACGATGGAATGTTATTCAGCCATAGAAGGAATGTAGTACTGACATGAGTTCCAACATAAATAAGCCATAAAAACATGCTAAACATAAAAGAAGCCAGCCAAAGTGAACACAAATAGTATGTTCCATTTGTAGGAGCCACCCAGATGAGCTCAATTCATTCTGACAGAAAGCAGATTGGGGACTGCCCAGGGCTAAGGGAAAGGGCTAAGGGGTGGAAGAAGCTTCCCTTGGGATGATAAAAATGATCTGCAACTAGGCAGTGATCAGTTGTACAACATTTTCAAAGCACTAATGGTACAGAATTAAGGACTCGGACTGTGGCTCAGTGATAGAGCACTTGTCTAGCATGCACAAAGATGGAGGTTCAATCCCTAGTATCACCAATTTAAAAAAAGGAAAACTAAATGGTACAGAATCATATGCTTTAAAAGGATTCATTGGCAAATGTTATATGTATTTAATGCAATTTGTAAAAAGTATCTCTTTTCAAAGATGATAATGAAATGCCAATGCATACAAATTGAATGGCTCCAATCAAAAGGGCAAACAAGAGGCTGGGGACATGGCTCAGGCTCTGTGGTTAAATAAAGCACTTACCCTGCAAGCATGAGGACAGAGTTCTGATCCCCAGAACCCATGTAACGCCTAGTTGGCATGACGCAGGCCTGACTGTAATTCTAGCCTCAGAATGTAAGTGGAAGCAGAGGATCCCCAAAGCAAGCTGGTAGCAAGGTTAGTCATATCAGTGAGCTCTTGATTTGATTGAGAGACCCTGCCTGGATGAATGAGGTAGAAGAGCAATGGAGGATGGTTCCCAACATCAACCTTGGGACTCCATATGCATGTGTACACATGTGCAAGCACACCTACACACACATGTTTCCCCCAAACATGTATACACACATGTGCCCACACATACAAATAAATACACACCATACAAATGCACACACATGAAAATGAAAAAAGGCAAACAAATACAAGAAATTTGAGGGCATAAAAGCACATGCATTGCCAATAGAAATAGGAAATAATCACTTCAACATTAGCACAATCTGTACATCCACTTTTTAAAAAAATCACTGAATTCTACACTCACAATGGGTGGGCAGATGGTAAGTATCTTCACCTCCAGTAAGCTGTCTTACTTGACAGCTTAGTAAGGGTCTTGTTTGTATTTAGTCACCCCTAGCTCTGGCCAATTACTTAGGAGATGGCCTGACATCAAAATTAAACAGGAGCCCAATGATATGGCAGAAAACCCAGCTCCCTAGCATTCTCTCACCCTGAGCTCACAGGAATCCCTCCTGGCCCAGGCATGCAGGGTCTCTACCCACATAGCAAGCAAGCAAGCGAGCGAGGCCACTGTCGACATCAGTTGGAGATTTGGTCCCCAAAATGTACCCCACAACCTCAGAAATCAGTAGCAAGCCTGGGGTATCTTATCTGTGCTTCTGACTGACAGGCCTCCTATAACCCATAACCCACTTTCTTTTTTTTTGTTGTTTTGGTCTTTTTGAGACAGGGTCCTCTTAGCCCCAGCTAGCCTGGAACAGTCGCTATGTAGACCAGGCTGGCCTTGAACTCACCAAGATCTCCCTACCTCTGCCTCCTGACTGCTGGGATTAAAGGTGTGCACCACCATTCCCAGCAATAACTCACTTAGGTCCAATTAATTTGTTTGAATGGTTCACAGAACTCATGGGAACACTCACCTCCGCTTATGACAAGCACAGATGAAACCACACACAGTAGGAGGTCTGTGGGAAGGGGTATGATGCTCTTGTGGCCTCTCTGGGGTGCCACCCTTCTGGAACCCCCATATGCTCAGCTACCAGGAAGCGCTGTAAACCTTGGCTTGCAAACCACATAAAAACATGGCTGAAGCTTGGGCAGATGTGTGGAAACAGGACTGGACGAAAAAACAGTGGGGACCAGCAGGGCCTGTCTGCTCAGATTCCTCAGCCTTCATCCCTGAGGGTAGGGGCGGAATCCTTCTTGAAGTGGCATATCTACTTTCTACCATTCAACAAGCAGGATAAAGGACTTCTGACCTGTTGTGAGCTCCGGGGTGGGAGAAGCAAATTACAGCTTCTGTCCTCTGCTTTGGGGAAGATTCCAGCAGAGACCATTGAGTACAAGAAAAGGCCTGGGGCAGGCAAGGTGCCTGGCGCCAAGGAGGGAAGAGCAAAGGGAGATGAGGGTGGAGAGGCCACAGCACCTGACAGAGGAACACCTAGGAGCAGAGCCCACTGCACCCAGGAACATGGAGGCCCCAGCACCCAGGGACGCAGAGGCCATGATGATAAGGAATCTAGAGTACCCAGCCTGCATGGAAAATCCATTCCATCTTAGTGCCACGGCCAGGTTCAAGGATTAAGCCAGCCACTCGGGCTGCAGTTCTGATAGATGGAAGGGGCTGAAAGTCAGAAGGCTGATGGGAAGGCTCCTGTCACAGGCCAGACAAGAATGAAGAGGGGCTCAGGTTGGGGCTCAGCAGGTGGGAAAAGGGGCTGACTCAGGACACCTTTAGAAGGGAGAGATCATGAGAATGCTTATGAACTGGAGAGAGCTCTGAGGACTCCACAGTGAAGATGAAAATGCTTGTCATAAACGATTAAAAGTGGGAGAGGATGTCTTATATCAACTACAACGATGCAAAATTTCTCTCTCTCTCTCTCTCTCTCACTTTCTTGACACAGGATCTCATGTATTGGAGGCTGGCCTTGAACTTCCAATGCACCCGGAGTCCTCCTGTTCCTCCTGCCTCTACCTTTCACATTCTGGGACTACAGGTGTGCACCACAACACCACCACACCTGGTTTATGCTGGGATTGAACCCAATGATTTCTGTGTGCCAGCCAAATGCTCTACCTGCTAAGCTTCAACCCCAGTCCCACACTTGTATTTTTTATTTTGGGGGGAGGATTTTTTTGTTGTTTGTCTGAGTTTAGGGTTTTTTTTTGTTTTTTTAATATTTTATTTATTATTTTTATTTGTGCACCCATGCCGTGCAATGCCATGGAGGTCAGAAGAGGGCTTCGGATTCCCCTGGAACTGGAGTTAAGGATGGTTCATAGCCATCATGTGGGTGCTGGGAATCGAACCCAGGTCCTCTGCAAGAGCAGTCAGTGTTCTTAACCACTGAGCCATCTCTCCAGGCCCCTGAGTTTAGTTTTTCAAGACAGGGTCTTCCTGTAGCCCAACTGGCCTGAAACTCACTATGTAGACCACACTAGCCACCTGCCTCCCAAGAGCTGGGATTAAAGGTATACACCACCACATTCAGCTGTGACATGTTGTTTTGAAAGTGGATTCTTATATGGAATCCAGACAACTACATTAACCTATACTAAGGTTCTTAAGAATTTTGTAAAACCCAATTACATTTTTCCAACAGTTTTTGTTTTAATTATTCAGGGACAGAAGTGGCCCTGGTAAGCATTAGAACAGCTTGCAATACTTTTTTAAAGGCATAATTAGCTGGGTATGGTGAGGTACACCTGTAATTCAAGCACTTGGGAAGTTGACACAGAAGGATCACAAGTTCTACTCTAACCTGGCCTACATAGTAAAGATGGGGTAACATACTCTGTCTCATAGGAAAGGTGCTCACTGCTGCCCCCTGAGGTTTGGGGAGGTGTCTAGAAAACCAGGGTCACTTGGGTCAAGTTTCGTGAGGGGATGTGGGGGGACAGGGTCAAAAATATGAAGACCCTTTGCTAAGTGGCTTCAAAACACAGATTACACAGAGAACATTCCCTTGACGGCCTAGTGCACATTTTCTCCCTTGTTTACTTTCTTGGCTGAGTTGTCATGTGAAGTTACCTAAAAACTGACCATGCCATGTTCCATGTTGGCAGTGACAACACTGTCCACAGAGGCCACAGTCCCTGAGAGTGGGGCCTTCCAGAGACAGGAGTCACGGGCTGCTGCCTGGATGGGCTTGTCAATAGCCTACAGCCTGATTTCTCCCAAAGCAGCCCAGGACAGAGTGGCTTTCCCAACGAAGCTGCCAGCCTTTTCTATATATGTGTGTGTAGGCATCTATCTGTCTATTACCTATTATCTATCTATCATCTATCACTTACCTATCATCTATCTACATATATATCTATATATCTGTATCTATATCTAGATAGATAGAAATAGAGAGATAGATAGATAGATAGATAGATAGATAGATAGATAGATAGATAGATAGATCGATGATAGATAGATAGATATCATCTATTTTTTTAGTGGAAGTGATGTGGAACAAGGGGTTTGCTCATACAATTTGGAGCATTGCTTCTTGATTTCTACATTTGGCCCTATATTCCCTTTCCCCATCCTCTTTCTCTTTCATGAGGTAGAGAACCAGGAAACAAAGGACCCCAAGATCTACATTCCAGTTCCAGCCCATTTGAAGACTCAACCCAGCTTCCCTCCTGCTGAAGAACACCCCACCCTCAGCCCAGACCCTGTCACACTGGGCCCACCAGACTCAGACACAACATACCAGCCAGAATCTGTTCATATCTGCCAGAATCCCTCAGACCCCCTGGCCCACCTTAAACAGAGGCAAAAGATACGTGTATATGTACACATGCGCAGGGTTACCACCTTGCATCCACGGCCATACCACATTCCCTCTGCAACAAGCCTGTGCTGGCACTGGACTTCTGCATGCCACACCTCCCCTTACCTTGCCCTTTGCCTCAGATGCCAGCCTAATGACTCCTGGGCCACCTTCACAGGAAAGCCAGGCAGAAGCTGACCCAAAGTGATTCTACCTCACGATCTGACACTTTCTACCAAAGGTCAATTTGTAGTCCTTTATGGGCTAGGTCACTGATGGCCAGATGAGGGCTCAGGTCAGAGTCATTCTCCTCCACAAATGCTGCAGAACAGAATTCTTCGCAAACATATCTGTGCCTGTTCTGGGCAAGGTAACCTTCTCCAGCAACCTGTAGAGTGGCTAGCACTTTCCCTGGCCAGCTAGACAGGGCTAAAGGGTTGCCAAAATAAGCCCTCCCTCCTGTCACCAACATGGATGAGGCAAGCTCTGCTGTTTCGGTCTCATCTACCCTGGGCTTCAAAGGCCTGTCTGTGAGAGGGCAGAGCTTACACCTGCCTAGGAACGTCAAGGAACAATGAAATCCAACATGGGGTCCTAGATGACATCCTAAACTGGCAAATTGGTTCTGGCTGTCTTTGACTAGATGCAGTGAGTCTCCTGCCTCCCGAGGGACATCTGACAGTTGGGAGGTGGTGTGGCCAGCCTCCAGTGGACAGAGGCCAGCGATGCTCCTAAATGTCCTAAGGTAAACACGACAACACAACAAAGGATCTCAGGTATAAATGACAACAGGGCCCACCTTGAAAAGACATTAGGGACAAGAGCACCATGTGAAAAGGGCTCTGGACTAGATGAGCCCCATGTCTGAGCTCACATCCCAACATCAGTCTCCACTGATGGAAATGTGAGTCTTTGTACTTAGGAAATATTTACCAAGCACCTGCAAACAGCAGGTCACACAATCTACAACTGACTTACAAAAGGAGAGAGAGAGATGACACATGGTACTGTGAGTGTGTCAAAGGTCAGCACTGGGGACACTAAGCTGAACTACATTTGGAATGCATTTCCAAATCTAGAATCTTTTTTTAATTAAAAATGCTTTGGACCAGTGAGATGGCTCCACAGGTAAAGGTACTTACTACCTCCCAATTCAAGCCCAAATTCAGGTCCTAATTCTGAGGACCTAAATTCATTCTCCAGAACCCACATAAAAGGTAGAAGAAGAGACCCAACTCCACAAAGTTGTCCTTTGGTCTCTATGTGCATGCTGTGGCAAATGTACCTACTCACCTACTCACACACAATAGTAATAAATAAAGAAAAATTAAAAGCACTTTGAGGTCTGGGGAGATGGTTTAGTGGGTAAGATGCTTGTTGAATAAACATGAAAACCTGAGTTTGAATCCCCAGCACCCACGTAAAAGCCAGGCATGGAACATCTATCTATAAACTCAGCACTGAAGGGAAGAGACAAGTAAATCCTGGGGGCTCACTGGTCAACCAGACTAACCAAAGCAGTTTAGTTTGAGACCCTCAAAAATAAAATAGAGAAGTGGTGAAGAAAAATACCTGATGTCAACCCCTAGCCTCCACACACGCCTGCATAGGTAAGCACATCAAACACAGACCAAAATACTTTGAGCTGGGTTTGGTGGCGCATGCATATAATCCCAGCAATCTGGAGGCTGAATCTGGAGAATTAAGATCAGTCTGGGCTACATGGTGAGCCCCAGGCCAACCTGGGCTACAGAGAGAGACTCTTAATTAAAAACAAACAACAACAACAGGAAAAAAAAAAAAAACAGGGGCTGGAGAGATGGCTCAGAGGTTAAGAGCACTGGTTGCTCTTGCAGAGGACCTGGGTTTGGTTTCCACTACTCACATGGCAGCTCACAACCATCTGTAACTCCAATTCCAGGGGATTCACTACCCTCTTCTGGCCTCTACAGGCACTGCATTCACATGGTACACATACATATATGCAGACAAAACACTCATACACATAAAATAAAAAATATTAAAAATCAAAACAAAATCAAACAAAAAAGGTATTTTCATATTCTAAAACTATAGAAGTCAAGAGCCTGATGTGAATGACACTCCCAGACAACATGCCAAGTTCACACATCCTAAGACAATGTCCTGGGAAAGCCTGTCACAGACTTAGGAGGGGGAGGAGGAAGAAAGGCAGCCCAAAAGCACTCAGGCACCAACACTAACTCCAAAGCCAGTTTTAAACTCTCTTTTCTGCTCCCTGCACCTTCACATCCCCCAGGTCTTAGAGAAGTCACTTCTGCAGGGAAAGAGCTGGAATAAGCCCCAGCCATCCTCCCCAGACCCCCACTCACTGCTCCAGTGGCCCCCAAATCCTCAAGCTATAGAATAGAACTGTGGCCTCCACCTGCATTCATATGTCCAGACTATCCTGCAGATTGGCCACCAGTGTCTACCACATCCAAGGCACCAGATCCCACCCCCACAACCTGCACTTGTGAAACTTTCAAAGTTTGCCAATCTAACATAAATTCACTAGTATCTTGCCTTTATGATGTTTTATTTTATTTACTGTAGAATCTACACTTTATTATTTGCATTATTTCTGATCCTTTACAATCCTCCATGTCCTTTCATAGACCTGGTGGTATTCAGAGTGTGTCTGCAGGCAGGGGCGGCTGTACCTTTTTGTTTTATCCAGGGATGCTTCCTTCTATTGCTGATATGCACAAGGACCTTGCAGAAGCCCTTTCCCTGACAGCTAAGCTGCACTTACACTCCCCAGCAAAAATTTCCTCTGCAAAAGCTGGGTTGGGCTGTGAGCGTACAGACTACTGTAAACAGGCTACTGCTGGGCTGTGTTGTCTCCTGACACATCCTGTACTGGGCATGGTGATCAAAGCAGGAGGATCCTTCCTCCCTTAAGGAGGAGAAAGGAAGCCCCACCCCTGGGCCTTTCAGTCTTATCGGTCTTGTTTGAAATTTTTGTTTTTAAACAGGGTCTTATTATGGCCCTGGCTGGTATGGAATTGGCTATGTACTCAAGGATGACCTTGAATACCTGATTGTCTTCCTTTAGCCTCCTAAGCAACTAGAATTATCCAGGTATGCCAGCATGCCCAGTTTCTGGATTGCTTTGTGTTTACTTTTTTTTTAAAACTACTTTGTATTTTATGTATATGTGTGTTTGCCTACATTTATGTATGTATACCACATGTGTGCAGTACCCATGAAGGCCAGAAGAGGGCATCAGATTCCCTGGAACTAGAGTTACAGACAGTTGTGAGCTGCCCAAGTGTGTACTGGGAATCAAACCTAGATCCTCTGAAAGAGCAGTGGGTACTCTTAACCATTGATCCATCTCTTAAGCCAACCTCATTTTTTTTATGTATTCCAAATTGACTTTGAGCTCACTCTGTAGCCAAGGCTGTCCCTGAACTCCTAAGACTCCCACCTCCATCTCCCAAGAGCTGAGATGACAGGCCTATGTTACCACATCCCACTCTATTTTAAAGAAATTTAAAGCAAGCTCTAGCCCCCAGGGCTCTACCTATAGAGGTGCCTGGCCTGGCCCTGGGCTTCCAGAAGCCCACCTTTTCTGTTCCCCCTTCCTACCACTAGCCTGTGGTGCTGCTGTGGCCCCAGACAGGACAACAGTCTGCCTGCCTATTTTGTAAGTGTTCTGCTTACTAAATTGCATAACTCCTGTTGTGTCCGAATTTGTAAAACACACAAGTTTTTCAGCAATAAATATACTGTGTTGTAGTGAGAATCCCTGTATAAAGTATAATTCTGTAAGCTCACACTAATGGACTTTGTTTGCATTACTGGGGATGGAAGTCAGGGCCTTACACCAGCCAGGCAAGCACTCTACCACTAATGCACTCCAGTCCTCAGCTGCTCTCTTTATAGTTCTGTTTCATGCTTTCTGCATCTCAGGTGTACTAAAAATATTCAGGGATGCTTTTTTTCCAGAGCTGCGATAACTTCATTTTTATATTCATTTCATCTTCAAACCATCTGTACTTTCTAGAGTAAGAACAACAGTGGCAAAAATGGGGAGCATTCATGGAATGCCACTGCACCCACTTACACAATTACCTCACTGAATCCTCCCAATGGCTCTAAGAGGAGATTCCTAATGTCCCCTGCAACACAAAAAATGAATATATTAGAGCACAGAGAGGTTGCATAAGCAGACCCACATCACACACCTAGGAGGCAGCAGGTCCTGGTTTCATAACATAGCCTGACCCCAGATAGTGAAGTCTAACTATCATTCATGCAGCCCCTGGCCGTGTAAGCCTCTTAGAGCTCCTCCTGACTCTTTGAACTTTCAAGCGCGCCTCTCTCTCTCTCTCTCTCTCTCTCTCTCTCTCTCTCGTGTTTCTTCAACACTGCACATAGCAAAAGTGAGACTTTTTGACTCATTCTGAGACTTTGTGTCCAACCAGGAGCCCTGCAGTCATATCAGACATGATGCGTCTCCTCATGTCTTATGGAGCCCCAGCTTGCAGAAGCTGTGTGTCCCTCAGCCTAACGAGACTGTGGGGACTGTGTCCCTTGCATCCCTCAGCCTGTGGAGACTGCATCCCTCATCCTATGGCGACTGCATTCCTTGGCTTGTGGAGGCTGTGTCCCTCAGCTTATGGAGGCTGCCTCCCTCAGCTGTCTTTTGCCTGTGGAATATGTGCTTCCAGATTCTGGAACTTACGCTGTGCCCAGAATGGAAGGTACCACTAGGATCCAAAGTGGCCTCCAGTTATGAATAATCTCCGCCACTTACCCATGATGCTTTGCAAGCTCTGTTATTTTCTTCTGCAAGCTATGATGTGAAACACTGATGTTGAAAGTTCATGTCACACTTTTAATCTTGGTCGAGGAGGTATGGTGGACAGACTCTCCACTCTCCTTGGTAGCAAAGCCCTGAGCCTTATGAAAAGGCTTTTATCCACTCCACTTCCACCTCCACAGCAAAGCACGGCCAGTATGAGAGAAGCGATGGTCTGTAGCTACAGGCTTTCCAAGGACAGCTGGAGCTTCAGCAGCCTCATTAGATATGATGTGACCTTAAGGGTGGAAGCCATAACTCATATTATAAAACTGAAAGAGAAGCCTGGGGCCGAGGACACAAGGCTAAACCAGAACCTCAGAGCCTTTCTGAATGGGGTGTGTGTGTGTGTGTGTGTGTGTGTGTGTGTGTGTGTGTGTGTTCATGTGGGTTTTAGGGATTGAATCAGGTCTTCATGCCTGCATAGCAAGAACTTTACCAAGTGAGCCATCTCTTCAGCCCTCAGCTTTTACTTGAGAAAAAAATTAAATAGTACCAGGTGAAGCCACTATTCTATGTAGCCAAACTTGATCTTTACAAATATCCTTTAAATGACTCAGAAGTAAATCTGTATTTCCTTAATGACCTATAACAAAAGCAGGATAATTGCTTCTGAGTCACCTAACCCAACCCATTCAACCTCCTGGGCTGTATTGTGACAGCACAGGGTGTTCAGATTGAGTTTATTGTTTTCAAATAATTTACTTTTTATACTTAAATTTGATTTCTGTTGTCCAAAACCATTTAGACCTTGCATCTGTGACATGACTCCAAGCTTTCAAGACAGCCTGAGCAGAGCCAAGGATGTGACTCAGCTCTGGTAGAGTAACTGCTTAACATTCATGAAGCCCTGGACTCAATCCCCTGCACCACACGCTCTGGGTTTGGTGGCACATGCCTGTAATCTCAGCAGTGGGAGGTAGAGGTAGGAAGATCACAAGGTCAAGGTCATCCTCAGCTATATAGAGATATGAAGGCCAGCCTGGGCTATGCAAGACCTCATACCAAAACAAAACAAAACAAAACAAAACAAAACAAAACTATACCTGAGCAGCTGGCAGAGTTCAGGCCTACACCCTTTCCCATTCCTTCCTCCCCAGTGTGGGCTCTAACTGGGGCACAATGGGTGTTGGCTAGTTTAGGGGAATACTCTGAGATAAAAATCTAAGCAGCAGATCTGGAAACCTTTATCTTATTAATAGAACAACATTGAGAAACCACAGTACCAAGGGTGTCTCTGCCATTGAACACTCTGGTCTACTTTATTGTTAACCTACGTTGTTTCCTACACAGGAAACTCTGCTTCTAAATGAACAATGGCAATATTCTTCAAACATCAAGTGAGATCATCTGGATATTAAAAGATTCCTACAGCTTGACAATGGGCAGCTAAGCACAACAGACGCACAGAGCAAACTGAACCACGGTGACCCAAGCCTATATTACTTGAACTAAGTTTCAAATCAACTTGGGCATCACCTCAAAACACAGTACATGGCAGAGGAAGGCCTGCTACCAAGCAGAATAGTAAATTACAAAGGGCAAGATTTTTTGTTGTTGTTTAGTAGGTGTGTGAGTGTGCACGCATGTATGTGTACATGCATGTGGAGGTCAGAGGTCAACCTCAGCTGTCATTTCTCAGGTGCCATCCACCTTTTATGAAAAGGGTCTCTCAGTGGCCTGGAGCTCACCAAACAGGCTAGACTGGCTAGCCAGAGAGCTCCTGTTTCTGCCTTCCCAACTTTGGGATTATAAGTAAATGCCACCATGCCTAACTTTTATATACAGTTCTGACCGTCAAACTCAGGTCCTCTCTGTAAGCACTTTACAGACTAAGCCACTTTCCCAGACTAAGGGTCCATTATTTAAAGTTCATTTAAAAAAATTTTTTTATTGATTCCTGGAGAATTTCATAGGACATATATATAATTATATATATATGTATATATATTTTTTGTTTTTTCTTTTTACTTTTTGAGACAGGGTCTCCCTGTAGCCCCAGCTGTTCTGGAACTCACTATTGTAGACCAGGCTGGCCTTGAACTCACAGAGATCCACATGCCTCTGCCTCCCAAGTGCTGGGATTAAAGGCATGTGCCACCAGGCCCAGCAGGATATATTTTGATGATACTCAGACTCCTCCCCCATCTCCACTCCCCACCCTACTACTCCCTAGGACTTCATATCCTCTATTATTATTTTTCTCTTTTTGTAAGGCCCTAGCAAGTCTAATCTGCGCTTCCCAAATGCTCTTGGGTATGGGTCTATCCCTTGGACTCTGATCAACCTACCAGGCATCACACCAGTAAAAAGAACAGACTCTCCCTCTCCCAACAGCTATCAATTGCCAATAGATCATCAGTTAAGGCTGGGGCTTCTTGCCCACCTCCCCATCCACGCTGGGGTTTTGTTTGGCTTGGGACTGCAACTAAGGGCGAATTCTAAAAGTCACTCCTTGGGTCTGGAGAGATGGCTCAGAAGTTAAGAACATGTATTGCTCTTCCAGAGGACCCATTTTTGGTTGCCAGCACTCACAATGAGTAGCTCACAATTGCCTTTAATTCCAGTTCCTGGGGGATTTGACACCTCTAGTCACTCCAGATATCTGCACTCACATGCACATGTCCTACCCACATATCCACAGTTAAATCTTTAAAAAAAAAAATACTCTCAAGCTGGGCGTGGTGGCGCATGCCTTTAATCATAGCACTTGGGAGGCAGAGGCAGGCGGATTTATTTTGATATATCACAGTGAAAGATTTATCGTCCTCTTTTTTTTTTTTTTTTTTTTTTTTTTTTTAAAAAAAAAAAAAAAAAAAAAAAAAAAAAAAAAAAAAAACCTCTCCCCTGGCGCCACAGTCACTCTGTGGGAAGATCAGGTACAAGCGAGGTATTTGTGAAACATGTATTTTAATACCAGCTACCCACCCCCACTTGGCTCTGCCAGCCCAGGGAGCCTGTGAGCCCCTCAGAGTCAAGGACAATGTAGGGAAACTCAGAGGTTCCTGAAAATATATTCAAAATGCAGCCACTCTGTGAGACAGATTTGGGGCAGACAGCTAACGGGTATACATTTGGGGGATGGAGTAATAATAATGCCCTAACAGTGACAAGCCTGAAGCACACTAAAAGCTACTCAATTCTATACATCCTCCTGCAGATGAAGTATATGCATATTAATTATACCTCCATGAGACAATTCCAAACAACCAGAGGGAACATGCAGGTGGGCTGCCAGGATTACCACGACCCTGGAGCACCAGGTCAACAGGGAGGTCCCTGGGAGACAGACATGCTGACCACAGAGATCAGTAAGGCTCACTTTGATGGCTACCCTGCCATCCACACCGGCTGTGTACAAAGCCCAGACAACTTTCTAAGCGCTCTTACAGGCTGTTCTTGGAAGATGCAGTGAGCTAGATGAGGATGCATGCTTGAACACAATCAGCTGTGGTCATCTTGCTTTCAGTGGACATGAAAGGACTGTGCAGGATCAGAGCTGCATGGACAGACATTCTGACACACCAACCACCCTGTGAACTTCATTTGGCTTCCCAATTCAAAAGGGGTCTTTGTTCTTTTGTTAAAATTTAGTGTCTGAGATGGCTAATTTTGTCAAGTTTATTGGATTAAGAGGAGTCTAGGACATTAGTGAGGCACATCTTTAGATGTCTCCGTGAGGGAGTTTTCAGAGAGGATTAAGAGGGAAGGACTCACCCTGAATGTAGGTGGCACCATCCACAGAATGAGGTTCCATGGTGAATTAAAAGGGGCAAAGGAGAAAGCCAGCTAAGCACCTGCATTCCCTCTTTCTCTGCGTCCTGATCCACTGAGATGTAAGCAAGCGGCCTCCCACTCTGATGGCCACAGGTTCAACTGCCTCTAGGCCTGCCACAATGGATTGTACTCTCCAACCATGAGGCATGGTGGTACACGCCTTTAATCCCAGCACTCGGGAGGCAAAGGCAAGCAGATCTCTGTGAGTTCAAGGCCAGCCTGGTCTACATAGCAAGTGCCAGGCCAGCTGGGGCTACAGGGAGACCCTGTCTCAAAAAGAGCAAAGATGAGAGAGAGAGAGAGACAGAGGACCAGGGTTTGATTCCCAGCACCCATATCATAGCTAACAACTGCCTATAACTCCAGGTCCAGGGGGGATCTGACACCTTCTTCTGGCCTCTGTGGGTACTGAATGGCACAGGGCACTTACATCCATGCAAGTAATACACATAAAATAAAAATAAATAATTAAGTAAATAAAAAACTTTTAAGTTATTTAAAAAAGAAAGACAAGGGATGAATACAGTGTCTTGCCATTGACCTGTCCTTCAAAGTCTAGGTTGGGAATCTACAAGCCAAGGCACCCTGGGAGATCCAGTCCTTGTTCTCATAAAGACAAGTTTACTGATAGCAGGCCCTGCCCAGCCCTGCCCAGCCCTGCTTTGAGCAGCAGCTGTGGAGAGCACTTGGCAGGCAGACCTGAAATGTTTGCTCTCTGGCCTCTGTGGAGTTTGCCAACTGCTGCTCAGGGCATCAGAGCCATGCCCTCCCCCCAGCTTCTCTGCTTAGCACGACTGAAAGGAAGTACAGGGCTCAGAGGTGACTGTCCTTGGGAGCCCTTTCCTGAAGGTCACCTGTTTACCTCCAGTACTCAAGGCTGTTACCTCAGAACCTGCTGGAATCGGGCTGCATACCTGTACACAGTCCACTCTAAACTTATCTTGCTGTAGTTCACTATTCATGAAGTACCATTCCATTCCTCCTCCCTCCCCCGCCCCTCACTGTGCCTTGTCACTGTTCACTGTGGCTAAAGTACAATTCCACACCTATGCCTAGATAGGCCACATGAGCGCGCTTGTGTGGCTGTGTGTATCCCGAGAGAAGCTGACCCCAGTGGATCCAAAACTGATCCATGGCCACAAGCAAAGAATACATATTAGAGCCTCTGAGATTGGGGAGGCATCCATTAACAGCTCTACAGCAACACCTGGCTTTTTAGAGCCACATAAAGTGTGGCCAGCAGTAGCCGGGGTAAAGTCCAGGGCATGGACAGAGACAACCCCACAGCTATCTCCTCCAGGCGAGTATGAGCGATAACCACACGGCCACTTGGTTTAGGTCATATCTTCCTTTAAAGGACTGACTTCTAGAGTGGTTGGACCCTGAGGAAAAGAGAAGGAAGGATGGATTGGGCAATGTTTTCTCTGTTCTACACAGCTACAGTGGATGCCTCACAATCCCCCTTCCTCTCAATCCTTCTCAGACCCAAGGCCCTGCAGGGGTGTGGGCAGTCAAGTTCCTGTTGCACTGAGTTACATGCCCACTAGGTGGTGGTGAAGTCCTGCCCCTGCAGCCTGGCAGGGTCCTCGAGCAGCGAAGCCTGAATGCCAACCACAGGCCTAGAAGGGACAGAGCACAGAAAGCTTCCTTCCAGCAACTTCCACAAGGCAGACTTGGACCTGCTTCTGTCTACTACACACACACACACACACACACACACACACACACCAAAAAGAAAAGAAAATCTGTGTGCCAACAGCCGTTAAACCATCAGTGAGCCATAAAATTCAAACCTGGGGGAAGTGACAAGTTACATGCAAGGATGTATCAATACTGAAGTTAAAAAAAAAAAAGTTTATGTGTTGAGCAGAAACAGTGACAGCTACAATGTTAAGTGGGAAGGGAATTACAACCAGAAGACATGGGACAAGATGACTGTAGAAACAGCCTCAGTCTGGCTGTCTTTCTACACGCTGGAGCTTGTGAGAGGGGTTGTAGGAAGGCCCTCTTCCCACAGGGGCCTATCCTCATCTTTCCAATCATCAACAAGACAGACCTTGGATTGAGAATGTGGCTCAATGGCAGAGCACCTGTCGAACATGTACATGGTCTGGGGTTCCAACCACAACATTCCAAAAACATAAACAAAAAGAAGAGGAAATGAGCCCTTCTTTCCTGGCTCCCTCTGAGAAGCTTTGCTTTGTCCCATGTTTATATTGAGGCACCCAGACCACAGTCAGCAGGCATGTAGCTGGGATAGTGAGAGTCAGGGTGTGGCTCTGGGCGGGCCCCCTTGGAGTCTGTAAGCTCCCCCTGCATCTGGGTCTTTTTGCCTCATTGGCCTGTGGAAGGCCTTGCTCGCTGGAGACCCATGACATTCAGTAGATCCAGATCCCGGAGCTGCCTGGTGCCTGTTAATCACCTTCCCAGTTCTTCCCCATGTGCATCAGTCTCAGAGTCAACTTTACCACCAAATCCAACTATTCATCCAGGCTGTGGCCACCACTCCTGGGCCTGCCACAGTACAACTCTCCACCCCTCTGTTGCTGGACCTCCTCAATGTCAATGGCCCTTGGGTCACACTGGCCTCTGCCAGCCACACCCTGACTAGCTCTGACATCTGAACCTTGATGTTCCTGTCTGACTTCAAGCCCAGTCCCTCTCAGGCCTGCCTCTGTTTCTCCCAGGGTTCCCCATTCAGACTTCTGGCCCAATAGTCCACTTAGCCTCAATCAAGCTCCTGGCCAGCTTGCATTCCTGATCCTTACCCCAAGGTATTTTCAGGGTTCTCAGTGGGCAAACCCCCCAAACCTGGAGGAACCCAAACGTCCCCAAACTCCCTGCAGCTAAATGTTCAGAGGCTCTAGTAGACGACACCCCTAAGCAAGTGGGGCTAAGAACCCTGGAATACAGTGGCCTGTCTTCCTCTTCTGACAGGTAAGGGAGGGGAGGATGGAGGTGGGGTGGATGGATGGGAGGAGGGGACCAGGAGGATGAAGAGAAGAGGAGGAAAAGAAAGTTCCAAAAACAGCTTCCCAGGTTTCCCTCTGGAAACAGAGCCCTGGGGCCCTTGATGCTGCTATCACTGCCAATAAGGCTGTAGTTTCCAAAGTGAGGCATGCCACCCCAAGACTGCTCTGATTTAGGCAGATATTTGTGGTGTTTAAACACTGAATTGCAATGTTTAAACACAAGTATGCTAATGACAGCTGTTGTGTTTACCTGGGGCACCTGGAACCCCTGGTAGGGAGACCCAGTCTATGTCCCTCACTGCTGGGAGCCCAAGTCTAAAAGCAGCAAACAGTGAAGGACCACACAGTGGGGCAGCTGGTGATGTGGGAGAAAGGTGCAATGTGATACTGGAAACCAGGCACTGGGCTGAGCCAGAGAGGAAACCTCCTGCTGATATTGACTGTGCATTCCACATCGCAGCCCCAAGCACTGGAATCTCAACGTGTCCCTATCATGCCCAATTTAGAGATGGAGGAGCAGGCTGGAAAGCAGATGACCAGCCCAGGTTAGATGGTAAATGCCACAGCCACTACTACATCCAGATGTGTGCCCCAAAGTCATCACACTTTAGGTCCAAATTCAGGAAGGTTACACAGACCTCCCTTGGGAATATTGACAGATTGGTCCAGCAGAAATGGGGTGGGGGCAGGCTTTTTGGGAGAAAGTGTACAGTGCTTTAATTAAGGACAGCCAATGTTCTCCTTGTGTATTCGACGAAGATCTCAGAACCACTGAAATAAACATGAAATACAATCATATCTATATGTTCATTAAAAAGGAGGGCGAGTACACAAAGCTAAGAGTCTACTGGTACCTGAGACAGTTAAGGGGAAGGGAGGGAGAGGGGAGCAGAAGGGAGGGAGTGGAAAGGAGGAGGGAAAAGAAGCAAATTCCACAACTTCAGAAGCCTCAGGCCAGCCACTCCTCAGCCCAGCCCCATCACTCCCACAGACTTCTCAGGGAATTGCAGCACACCCAGCCACTCCCAGCAGGCAGGCAGGAAGAGGAACAGCCTCCTGCAAGAACAATTCCTTACAACCCAGGAAAGGAAGGCCAGAGAACAGTCATTGTTTGGTAAGAGATAAGCATATTTCAGAGTCACAAGTGTGCTGATGTAGAAGAAAGGCCACATCAGCAGTCCAAAACACAAAGCACACAGTCCTGGGGTCCCTACTAGAGACAGAAGGGGACAAGAGCCAGGACAGAAGCCAGGAGAGCCAGGAAGGGGCCTGCAAACCGGGTCTAGCTATAGAGCCACATCTGGAAAGGCTCTGCTACCCAGGCACCTCCCCTGGATCTTCTCTCCCTTTACCAGTTGCCAGGATGTTCCCCCAGGCCAAACAGAGATGGATGGATAGACAGACAAATTAGAAGGCAAACAGACAAAGGACAGGAAGATGATAAAGAGACCCATCAGACAGATAAATAGGTAGACAGAGGCAGGGAAGTGACAGAGTTGGTTACACTGGCAGCAGTAACAATAAAAAGGCAGACTAAGTGAGCATTTACTGTATGCAAAGCGCATTCTAAGGACTCTGCATGCCTTATATGTGAAGTAATCCCCTGGGCAGGACTCCAAGCCCCTCTCACAAAGGGTAAAGAAAGGAAACTGTAAAGCTTTGACAGTAAAACTATGCAGTAACCACTCTGGGCTAAATGCAGAACCAGGAAGAACTGTCACAGACCTGTGCTTCTCAGGTCACAACAAAGACAATAAACACCACAGAGCTGAGAGTTCAGCTCCCTGGGACAGCACTTGCCCACCATGTGTGAGGCCCAGGGATTTACCACCACACTGGGAAATCCCAGGAAATACTAAAATGCGGTCCACCTCCACACTAAGAGGAACACAAGTCAGCTCTGAGTCTGTCCTTGTCTCACAGACTTCATCTCGTATGACAGTTAATCATCCATTGTCAACTTGACTGGATTTAGAATCACCAAGGAAACACACTCTGGGTGTGTCTGTGAGGGTGTTTCCAGAGAGGTTTAACTGAGGGGGGAAGACCACCCTGAACTTGGGCAGGGCCATGCCATCTTATGGGCTTGGGTCCTGGACTGAATAAAAAAGTGAAAGTCAACAGAGCACCAGCATTCATCTCTCTCTGCTTCCTGGCTGTGGACACAATGTGACCAGCTGCCTCACGCTCCTGCCACCATGCCTTCCCCGCCATGATGGACTGCACCCTCAAACTGTGAGCCAGACTAAATCCTCCTTCCTTATGTTGTCTTTGTCAGATATTCCATCACAGCAATGAGAAAAGTAACTAATACAGTCAGTAAATATTTGCAGATTCCTGGGTTACCCCCAAGTGTCTGCCCCCACTGTCTGCCCACAGACTCTTTTGTTACTGGAACAATACACAAAACACAACTGCTCTGACAACCAAAACTAAAGCAGACTCTAGGCAGTGCCACACGTGCACTCAGCACACATTTGCCGGAATGTGTGGACACAAGGCTCTCCTCTAGCCCTGTAGATGAGATCTACGAAAACTACATGCCTGTCAAGGGGGAATTAAGTCAGTGGTGGCTTTGGGATCATGAGTAACAGGTCACCAGCAAAATAATGTGATGTGTGGCTGCTGAGTAGAAGGTCTCCAACACACATGTTTGAGTAGGAAAGGCATCTGGGGGGCTGCTGGGGGTCACATCTGTAGAAAATTTTAAAAGAAAAGAGGGAGGACATACACAGAGGCAGGTTGTATTCAACAAGAAACAAGGCTTTCCTTAAGAGAGGTAAGATATTGCATGACACGGGTGCACTCACATATATGCAGGCAAAATACTCATACATATAAAATAAAAATAATAAATAATTTCCTCAGCATTCAATGGAATAGTTTATTGGATTTAATAAAAAAAAAAAAGAGAGAGAGGTAAGATAGCCTGTTAAGAACCTACTGGGAATGTGAACATGAAGCTGCGTCCTTGAACCTGTTGTAGTTTTTCTGTTCACACTGGGGATGCGCTCCCGAAAGTGTGACTGACTGTGGTAGGAACAAAGCAGAATGCTTCAAACCGTCCGGAGGCAGGAAAACAACTTGGTGAATAACACCGACCATCTTTTCCTCCCTTCCTCCCTTCTTTTCCCAAAGATAGAGGACAGAAGCATCCCAGTGGCCTAGGAGTAAGGAGAGAGGTCATACTGTGAAGCTTCTGTTTAGGAATCTGTCTCTGAGGACTCACAATATAAAATTCTTTCATTCTGTGGGTCTCAGGTCAGAAGGCACAAGCAGTGGTTAAGAAAGCAGAGCCCACAGCAGACCCCATATATTAAAGCCTGGCTCCACCATGAAGCTGTGTTTCATTGCAAGGGTCATGTACATTGCTCTGCTCCTCAGGTTCCTCATCTGTACACAGTAAGACATGCCTCCTAGGGGTACCACCAGAGAAGGCTGGTAACCCTTGCCTGCCTGTGTGATACCCTTCACCACCCCTCAAGATGAATCATACAAAGACAGTGGCTCCATGATTTCTGAGACTCTGTCATAGAGACATGTGTTTCCACCTGACCTAGCTCTGGACTGCATACTCTGGACAGCAATGTACCCCACACCCTCCCTCATTCAATCCCAGGCACAGGCGCAACAGTACCCCTCATCTGAGCAGAAAGAACCAGGTTCCAGGGCTGGGGCCAGGGCTGGCTCTCAGTTTTTCTTCCATTATAATTTATTGCTTGCTTGCTTCCCAAAATGGCTTGAGGAAGGGAAAGTCTGCATGCAACAGGTGGCACTCTGCTGGGATCCATTAGATACATTAAAAGACGGTTTTAGATGCAAAGATAAAACCAATTATAAAGAAGATAAAATATACTTGAGAACTATAGCCCTAATTACATCTCAATAATCTTATTTATGGGCTGGCAAGACAGGCTCACTGGGTAAAGATGCCTGCTGCCGAGCCCGACAACCTGAGTTCAATCCCAGGACCCACCTGGTAGAAGAATAGACTCCTGAAAGCTGTCCTCTGGCCTCCAGTGAGCACTGTGGCACACATGTGCTCACGCACACAAATAAATAAGATGCAATTTTTTGAACCTTATTTACATAATAAAACCCTGTCTGATAAACATCCTACCCATTCATCCAAGGAAGAGGGACAGAAAAGAAGCGGGGCCCACCATCATTTATTAGGCGAGTAGGTGAGTGAGTGTGTGTTTTTGCAAAGATTAGACTTTAGCTCTACAAAATAACCATGAAACTCACAGAACCATTTGCAAACAGTGACCAACTGTTTAGTAAGGAAGATCCCACTGAGAAAAGGGGCAGAAAATGCTCCTTACAAATGTAGGAAACCCTAGTAATGCCCTAGGTTCTAAGTTACAGCTTCCCTTTCTGTCAGGAGGGACATCCCACTGTCTGTTCTTTCCTGTTTCATTCATAGCCAAGCAAGTATCACTTAGATGATAATTTTTCAATGGAAAACATTAAAAATACACTGGAAAGGAATTACTAAGCAATAGCTTGGGCTTAATAAAAGGTGCAAGAAGTCTATAAAGTTCATTTTTATTACATCTATTTAGCTAGTGAGCCTGTGGGAGGGTGTGCACATGCCACAGTACCTGGTGGAGGTGAGAGGACAATTTGCATAAATCGGTTCTCTCCTTCCACCATGTGGGTCCCAGGACTGACTGAACTCAGCTTGTCAGGCTTGGTGGTAAGTGCCTTTACCCATCAAGTGATCTAACTGTCCAGTGTTTTATTTGAGCAAGTTGGCAGAGTGTAAAACATGAAGTTTGATGATAAGAAAGGAAAAGTTTCAGAAGTGTGGCTATTTTTATTTTGTTTGTTTTAGAGTGTATATATTCATGCATGTGTGTATGCAGTTTGTGTGTGCACATGTATATATACGTGTATACATGTGTGATGGCCAGAGGTCAACCTTGGGTGTCTTTCTCAATCACTGTTCACCTTGTGTTGTTGTTGTTGAGATAGGGTGTCATTATGTAGCCTGGAACTTACTACGTAGAACATTCCAGGCTGGTCTGGATCTCACAGACTTGCACCATCACACTTGGATTCCATCTTGTTTTTTGAGGCAGGGTCTCTCATCAGCCTGGGCCTCAACTACTCAGCTAGATTAGAGGCTAGTGAATTCTAAAGATCTTGCTGGAAGTCTCTGCTTCCCTAGTGGAGGATTTTAAGTGTGTGTCACCACATCAGGGTTTTGTACGTGGGTTCTGGGGATCAAACTGAAGCCTTCATGCTCGTGCAGCAAGGACTTTTCCAAATGACCATCTGGCAGGCCAAGCCTGGCCTTCTGATGAAGATGGTCCCTCAGGCAGCTGCCACCAAGAGCTTCCCTAAGAAATTCTTGCTGGCTTCAGAGGTTTGCCGCCATGCACATGTACCTGTGTCTACCTCTAGGTTTCAAGAAGGGCCAGTTCTCACTGAGAGACCCCAGAAATGAACATAAACCAAGGAAAGAAGCTGGCCCCTCTGAGAACTCAATGCACAAACATTATTAAGACTGGAGGTTTGAAGGATCATTAGGCTGTCAGGAAGATTTAAACCCACCAAACCTAAAACAGCTGGCAGGGGACAAGAGGAGCTGACAGCTCTCCAGAATTCACTGGATTTTAAAGCAGACAGCTTAAACCAGAGTGTAGACAGAACAGCAACCAGGTAGCCCATCCCACCATCACACTTGGATCCCATCCATTCAGGGGAAGTGAGGAGAAGCCTCAGCCCACAGTAAGCAGCAAGCCAGAGCAAGTCAATCATAAAGCTCTGTCAGGGGTGTGGGGACCGCAATCACGGGGCCAAAGCATTGGATAGAGGACACAGTGAAGTGGGGGAAGGGAGGAGCGGGGGAGCTGACAAACTCTGTTCTTCACATTTGAAAAATCCTTGCTGGGGCTAGAGAGATGGCTCTGCAGTTAAAATCACCAGCTATTCTTGCACAGGACCTGGATTCAGTCCCCAGTAGCCACATGGCAGCTAACAATCATCCATAACTCCAGTTCCAGGGGATCTCACCTTCTTTTGGCCTCTGCAGACATTGCACAGATAGGTACACTTACATACATCCAGGCAAAACACACTCATACACATAAAATAAATATAAATAAAAAATTTTAAAGAGGATAATCCCTTGCTGCCCCAGGACAAAAGGCTAAGTGCTAAGGAATCAGGATAAAAAATATTAAATTGAGAGGCTAAGGCAGGAGAATCACAAGTTCAAGGCCTGTCTGAGCTACAGAACGAGTTCAAGATCAGCCTGGGCAACTTAGTAAGACCCGGTCTCAAAAAGTTTTGTTTTGGTCTTTTTAAAAATGGTTAGGATTTCACTCTGTGGTGGGACTGCTTGCCTAGCATGTAGGAAGCCCTTTGTTCAATCCTCAGCACTGCAAAAGAAGAGGAGGAGGAAGAGGGCGACACAGATCTGGTAATCAACAGAGCTGGGAAGGCCAGAGGGGGCCTTAGAGACCCTGCTCAGCCCCAAAGAACAGTGAAGGCAAGGAGGTCAGTGTCCCAGGCCTGGTCCCAATCAGCCCTGCAATTTGCACCCTGAACAGAGGCAAGGGGATGTGGGGACGAGCAGCCTCCAAAGCCCTTCTACCCTTACCTGCCCATCATTCAACACAGCGATGTCTCAAGCCCTGAGCAACCTGCCCAATAGCACAGAGCAAGGAAGAAACAACTGCTTCTCTCCTCTTCTCTGGCCATGACAGAAAGCAAACACACGACACACACTGATGCGCCTGTGAACACACTTACCACGTGAGCTTGTTCCAGCCAGTTTGTGACCAAGATCTGGCAGAGGCTGGGCCCTTGAGGGCTGCCTGAGCTGAAAGACCAATGCCATGGGCAAACAAAAATTCCACAAGGGACTCAGAAGAGAAAGCGGTCCTCCATGCAGTCCCAGCCTGGGCACAGCCACCGCTCTGCACCTTCCTCAGCAGTTGTCTGAGTTTGCTTGTTGGGGCAGAGCCTAGGATCGTGTGCAGCCCAGGATGCACAGTGGGTTACGTAACTCCAGAAACCCAGGAAATCTATCACCTCATCTTGTTAAACCACCCCAAACAGAAAAGACGCACCCACAACAGGACACCTCTGCAGGGTGAGGGTGAAGGGGAAGCAGGGAGAAAAGGCTTTGTGATTGGTGGCTAGTTTTGTCTAAAATGTAGAGTGGAGTACAAAGCTTCCTGTTCTTCTCTGGGCTCCCTGGGAAGTGGGGGTGGAGGCGGGATGCCAGGCAGTGTCCCTGGGCTGCACTTGGCAAAGCCCTGAGTCCACAGCACACTCTCAGGGATAGTCTCCCAAAGAGCATGTTTCATTTTATGTCTTTGTTACACTGCCCAGCTGATAACAATTTCCCTTTGGGTGGAGGCTGTGGGGGCTGCAGAGGCTGCAGGGGCTGCAGCAGCTTCTGGGGCTTCACGGGCTGGTGTCTAACTCCTTAAATGCCCTTGGGCATTACTGTATACCGAACCACTGGTGGGCATGCCAAGCTCTGGTTCTCAGTGGGCCTCTGGGCTTGCTATGGGTATCTCAGCAGAGAGCCTCAGGTTTCCACATCCCAGGGGCTGGAGGCTACAGTGTTGCTTTCTACCATTACTTTTCCTTGAGTTGTCACGCTTGAGAAAAGTGAAACTGGTTTAACAAGCTGCAGTTCATGGGATGTCACTGGCCAAGTCAGGACTGGAATCCCAGCATGCATGTTTAAACAGCTTTGCCTGTGAGGTCTGGTCCTCCCTCCTCCTTTCCCCTCCAAAGCATGCAGAAGACGGTCTTCCATGCCCTCCATGTACCTTGCTCTTCCTGCCCTGAATGTGCTATATAACAAACTTCACCTGCCTTTCTATCTCCCCAGTCAGCCTGCTTCCCAAGTGTTAGAGAACCCAGGCCTCAGAGTCCACAGACTTGAGCAACACTCTCCACTCAGGACTCAGACCTGGGCAATGTGCCCCCCTCAGGACTCAGACCTGGGACACACTCCCCACTATGCTGAAGGGCTCACAAGGGAGCCCTACTAGGAGGCCTATATACCTGGAGTGAAAGAGGTACAGAGGATATGGGAAATGGATGATGCCACTGAGGTTTGGGGAGTAGGATTCTGGCTCTGTGTCCTGCAGGTACCAGACAAGCAGAAGGCGGACCTGGGGCACAACCTGAAGACAGTGCGTGCACCTCACTAGAGGGAGCAGGAGAGAGGTGCACAGGGGCTCAGCACAGGCATGAGACACACTGAGCACACCTGGGGAACCCAGCCTTCTCTGTGCCACTTAGGAGCCAGGCAACTCCAGGAACACAGGAGGTCCTCAGAATTCAGAACACTCCCAGAATCAGGAGGAGCAACCAGCAGCCAGTGCACACCTGCAAAGCATCACAGACATCATTCGAGATAGGAGGACAAAAGCAAAATAAGACAAAATGGAAACGAGGGCTAACATCCCATGGGACACCATTGCATGTAACCCAGACAGTTGTCACTGGCTGCTGCATGCACACCACCCACACTGTGTCTACTCACAGCCCTTTCAACACTGCTTCCAAGGCTTGTCTCACTGTTCGCTGAGGACAGAGCTGACACAAAGTGCCCATATGAGAGCTATCCTTAGTGGGCTGCTCACTACTTCTCCTGCTCCTGAGACACTGAAAGGTACAACTGTGAGAACCACTATTGCAAACTTGACAGAGTACCAAAGGCATGCATGGTGTGTGGCACCCTTTCGACATCCTGCAACAACATGGCATGTGGCACCCTTTCTGCATCCCACAACCACACTGTTTGTCACTCCCGTTACACTCCTCCAAGTCTGGAGAAACCAAACCCCAGGGGGAAGAAGAAGTCAAACTACACTCAACACCTTTCAGGGGCCACACATGCTTCTCTGGATCCAACCTATCTGTCTTTAGCCTTTGTGACAAGTCTGTGAGGTGCTGACCAAGCCACAGAATGCTCCCCCACAAAGCAGGTTCTAGATGGGAGACCCTGATCCCAGAGCTCAGACTGATGATTCCATCCTCCCTGTGATGGTCAATATTGGATCCACAATCACATCAGAGACAAACCTCTGGGTATGTCTGTGAGGGAGTGTCTCTACTGAATTAACTAAGGACAGAAGACCCAACCTGAATATGGGAGGCACAATAACATGGGCTGGGGTCCTGGACTGAATACAAAGGAGAAAGTAAGCTGAGCACAAGCATTTATCTCTCTCTCTTTGCTGTTTGTGGACACAATGTGACCAGCTGCCTCATAATCCAGCCACCAGTCCTTGCTATGATGGACTAACCCTTCAAAACTGAGGGCCAAGATAAACCCTTCCTTAAGTTGCTTTTGTCAGGTATTTTGTCACAGCAAGAAAACAAGTAACTAATACACTCCCAGACTGGCTCTTGTGGCTGCATTTTTTTCCCCAAATCCTGATGACTGAAGCCCCTCCCTCCCCTTCTCCAGCAAGGTAAGGACCAGCATACCGGTGATGGTGCATGCATCTCGGTATCCTCTGGAGCTGGGAGCATCTTCCACAGCTTCACTCACATAGTGCTCTTCAGGGATGCCCGGGCTGCAGGCTAGGACTGCATGGTTGCAGGCCTCTGAGGGGGGCACGGAGCTGGCCAAGGTGTCGTCGTGCAGGGCTGTGGCGTCCAGCTTGGCAGGTTTCAGGGGGAGGTGCCCACTGCCATCGGGGGCCCCGATGCCGGAGTCAGGGGCAGTTGGGCAGATGGCCCCTGGGAGTTTTGGCACACCAGTAGGGGCGGCTCACAGAGAACCTGTGGAACAATCCAGAGAGAAGGGCACCATTACATGGAGTCTGTGAATGCATCCAGACAAAATTTTTAGAAAGTAATATGATGGGGATTTATGGGAATTCAGAGAAGTGTTTCATTCAGGTCAAGGCAGCCACAATCATAGGCTCTGGTTCCAATAACAGAACAGCAGAGACAGTTCACCAACTAATCAGGCCTCCAGACAAACTTGGAGCATGTGGCTTCATACACTTACTGAAATCAGTCTGGGGGCAATGGGGACACTAAGAAAGAAACAGGCTGGCCTCAGCTAGAACAAGGTGACCTCAGCTAGAATGATGATAGCCATCTTGAAAAAAGGACACCTGAGCATGTGACCACCAAGTTGTATGGGAAGAGCGTGAGTGTATTTGCATAGTCAATTACAGAAGATGTGATGTTTCTTTAAACTCTTCCAAACACCATGCAGTCTGTGCTAAGAACTTTAAGGTCAGCTCCCACCTTAAGCTACAGTGAGAAATGAGTGGACTCCTTTAAAAATGTCCAGACCTTATCCCAAAAAGCACACGGGGTTTCAGGAAACTAGGTCCATTCATAAGCTCATGTAGGGAGCCAAGTACAATGGATTAAGGATGCATCAACATCAGCCTTAGATGATTCAGATCTCCATTTAAAAACCTGCCTAGGGTGGAGAACTCAAAAAACTAAAAATGAACCTACCATTAGACCACTCCCTGGCATATACCCAAAGGACTCATCCTATTGCAGAAACATTTATATATCCATGTTTGTTGCTGCTCTTTTCACAATAGCTGAGAGATGGAAGTAACCTAAGTGTCCCTCAACTGACAAGTGGTTAACAAATTACTCAGCAGTAAAGAAAGATGAAATCATGAAATTTGCAGGTAAATGGGTGGAACTAGAAACTGTTATATTAAGTGAAGTAACACAGACTCAGAAAAAAAAATCAACATATGTTCTCCCTCATATGTGGATCCTAGAACCAAACCCTGATAAGTGAGTATGTAACCAGACATAACTACAGGAACCAGGATAATGAAAAGGAACCAGGAAGGTAAAGGAAAAGAAAGAATCTGAGAGAGAAGAACAGAAGGAGACAGATGTTACTAGGGGAGAAATGGATAAAAATGGGGTTATTTAAATGGGAGGAGGGAGGGCAGGCTATACAAGGAACCTTGGGGATAAAGGAAAAGAAGGAGCTCAAGAGAGGTGGGACAATAGGAGAAGGGTGTTATTAGCAAGGGAGAAATGGGCGAAATGAGACACTTTAAATGGAGAAACCATGGTAGAAGGGTTAGACAGGGAGAGAGAGAGGAGAGATAAATAATGCCTAGCTAGTTAAAAAAAAAAAAGAGGGAATCATATTAGTCCAACAACCTAATGACAAGTTACACATACAGTGCCTCTACATGAGTCCATGTGTATAGCTAAAGGCTACATAACAAGAAACAATGCCAGACAGGAGAAAAGTTCCGTGAGTTGTTGGCCAGGGTGGTCCAAGAAACTCCCAACATTACACAGGCTATTTCCACAGCCCTTGATGGCCTCTCAGAACTTGAAGGTAAGACCCTACTGCTGAGGACAGGACACTTCGGATACGGATTTGAAGCAATAGATCTGCAACTGATCTGAAACCACTTCCCCTGAAGGCTAGCTCTCATAGCTTTGGAGAGCACGTGAGGGTGCCAAGGGAAAATACCAATCAGTGATCTAACACCAGCTTCAATACCAAATAACCACACCAGTGGCCAGCACAGCATATGACATTGGTGCAGTAGTGGCACTTTTTTTTTTTTTTTTTTTTTTTGGTCTTTTTGAGACAGGGTCCCCCTGTAGCCCCAGCTGTCCTGGAACTCACTATGTAGACCAGGCTGGCCTTGACCTCACAGAGATCCACCTGCCGTGGTACTTTAATCTTGGGGGCAAACAACAGCTACCTAACTGGACTAAAAGTCCACTCAATGGGAGGAAACTTAAGTGTGGTACTGTAAACATAACCAAATATACATGGCTGGATAGGTCATAGATCTTAGAGAAAACCCTAAGACTGTCACATCCCTAGACTAATGTAATTTATTGCTATGTGCAAAAGATGTAGCCTTATATTTACAGAAAAACATCTCAGTCACTACTCATCAAAGAAGCTTATGACTATTACCAAGTACCACAACTGGTCATATACAGACATTGTCTATAAATTGCCCAGGCCAAGCAACACATCTACAATGCAATCTCTATACCTAAGGCACAGGGAACATAGAACAGGGGTAATGAATATAACACTACTGAATCTCTCAATTCTCATTAATGAAGCTCCCTCATGTAACAGAGGGCCAGGAACACAAAAGGTCACAAATGGTCAAAACGTAGAGATTAAGAGTCTGCAGATTGCTGGTCCTTGAACAGGACTCCTATATTAAGCTTCACCCACCCAGGACTCAGGGACCATTGTGGAAAAGGGGGCAGAAAGATTGTAAGAGCCAGGTAGGAGGCAAATGACCATATGGAAACAGAGTCCTACAAGTTCCTGGGACCCTACTCATATGATTCTATGGCAACGGTGTCAGCATACACAAGTCCCATGCAAACTCAGGCAGACAGTAACCCAGCATAGAACTGGGATAATGAAGAGTAGACCCCAATCTTAGCTGAAGAAACACTGGCAACTGATTATTGCTGGGTGAGGAAGAGTTGATCTTCCTAAAACAAGAGACTCTAGATAGGCTGACTAGATCTCAGTGAATGGACTTGTACTGGGGAACATCTGGGGTCACTGACTTGACACAGTGGGCCTTAACATGGATGACAGAGTATATGGGTTCCAGTGGGGCAGGCCTATGGGCAGGTACTGGTGGGGATGGGGGGGGTATAAAGATGATTAAGATTGTTTGAGATAGTCTGTATAAAATAGACAAAAATTCAATGAAAACAAATAAAAATAATTTTTTAAAAACCTGCCTAGGGGCTGGAGAGATGGCTTAGCAGTTAAGAACACTGGTTATTCTTGCAAAAGACCCGGTTTCAAATCCCAGCACCCAGGGTTCAATTCCCAGCTAACAACTGTCTGTACTCTCCAGTTCCAGGGGATCCAATGGCCTCTTCTGTTCTCTGAGGGCAATGCATGACATGGGTGTACTTACATACATGCAGGCAATATATGCACACATATAAAATAAAAATAATTTAGGGACTGGAGATTTAGCTCAGTGGTAGAGCACTTGCCTAGCAAGTGCAAGGCCCTGGGTTCGGTCCTCAGCTCTGGAAAAAAAAAAAAAAAAAAAAAAAAAAAAAAAATTTTTAACAAACATTTTCAAA
>NW_008352479.1:2326428-2331826 GCF_000622305.1 Nannospalax galili | reverse complement strand
GTGGGGTTGGGGATTTAGCTCAGTGGTAGAGCGCTTGTCTAACAAGCGCAAGGCCCTGGGTTCGGTCCTCAGCTCTGGAAAAAAAAAAAAAGACAAAATAACAAAATAATTTTTAAAAAACATTTTTAAAAACCTCCTTAAGATTAAACACAACTACAGGAAAAAGGACAGCGTATTGCATCAGCTATTGACGACTCCCTTGTTCCAAGAGCAATCCTGCATGCCTGCCTCTCAGGACAATGCTGGCCCCTGGGAAGTTAGCCCTCCATTCAACAAGAACAAGAACTCCTTACTTCCCCATCTACCTCCACACACCCTGCATGTGTGCACATGCACAAATATGCACCCAGCAAAAATGTCATGTGTGAGTGCAATGAATGAGGCAGAAAGTTTATAAAACCACTTTAGTGGCTGGGGAGATGGCTCAGTGGGTAGGTAAAGTGCATGCCATTCTGCCAGAGGCTAGGGAGATACCTCAGTCTGTGGGTGTCCTAGTTTTCTCTCTGTTGCTATAATAAATCATTGACCAAAATCAACTCGGGGAGGAAAGTTTGTTTTATCAGATCACAATCCGTCACTGAGGGAAGTCAGGGCAGAACCTGGAAGCAGGAACTGAAGCAGAGACCATGGAGGAATACCACTTACTGGCCTGATTCCCTTGTCTTGCTCAGCCAGTTTTCTTATATGGCCTAGGACCACATGCTCAGGGATGGCACTGCCCACAGTGGACTGGAACCTCCTACATAGATTAGCAATCAAGAAAATACCCCTCAGACATGCCCACAGACCAATCTGATCCAGGCAATTCTTCAGTTGAGATTCCCTCTTCCTAGGTGACTCTAGTTGGTGTCAAATTGACAAAAACTAACAGAACAGTAGGCTAGGTGGTATATATGCATCTGTAATCCCAGCATAGAGTGATGGAGAAGGGTGGACCTCTGGAGCTTGCTGGCTAACCAGTCTAGCCTAGAACTGGCAAACTCCAGTTTCAGTGAGACTGTCTTGAAAAGTAAGGTGGATGACTACTGAGGAAGACACCTAACAGCAACCTCTTGCCTCCACATATGCACACAGGAGCACGTACACACACATGCATACACATACATGCACATACATACACATATATGCATGCACACAAACGCACACACACAAATGCACACAGAGAAAAAAGAAAACTTGGCCAGAGGCTACACAGTGTACAGGTCCCAAAAGCCCCCAGGCCCTGTCTGTGGAAGTAAGGAAGAAAACTGAGCTAGGCTTCCCGGCTACCAAGACACAGGGCAAGTCCCCACAGGTCTCTTCTGCCCACACCAGAGACTGGGAAACAGGAAGGACACAGCTGTGGCTGAAGCACCAAGCCCAGTGTTTTGCACACAGCAGGCTCATGTGTCAGTCATCACCTCAAAATTACTCATGGAACACCCAAGAGAAGTAATCCACACATGTCTCTAAATTACACCACTTCAAATGTCTGAGTTTCGTATGGTGGTGCACATCTATAAAGCTGTACCACTACTGGACATTACTGAGAGCTCACAGGAAGCACTGGCCACTGCGCCAAGTACCATGCAGGCTCTAACTCACACCCTCACCATCACTACCTCCCAGTGTGGTCCGCTCCACTTAGTTCAACATGGTTACCAATCCCACTTAAAGGCTGAAGAAAGAATGCTCAGAGAGGTTCAGTAACTTTCCAAAGGTCACGGAGCCAGCGAAGAGGGGACCCACTGTGAAGCAGATTCGCAGTGCACTCTGCTTCCCCTCTGGCTGTAAGCAGTGTTTCTGCAACTCCCACAGGCAAGACTCCCAGGATGGTGCTGGCCCCAGCAAACCCTGGCACACACAGAGCCAAAGCCTCCTTTCAGACAGAGGAAACAAACAAGGCTTAAGAAAGGCAAGAGGCCTAATGGCCAGCCCTGGGGATGAAAGCGGCTCTGTTGGGTTTAATGGATGCAGCCTGGGGAGACCACAGGAAGGCGGGATTCCTGTCAGCAGAGGAGTGAGAAATTCTACAACCTAATCAATTTGCCAGCCAAAGGTGAGAAGGGGGGTAGGGATTGGACCCAGGGGCAGAGTATGTACCAAGGGGGTGGAGAGTGTACCCAAGGTGTGGTTGTGCAGTGGAACTGGAACGGAGCAAATGCCCCCACCTGATGCCCAGGTGCTGGGCCCAGTTATCCCATCTCATTCTTCACAGGCAACCACTCCAACCCCCAGATTGTCAGAGCTGTTGGTGGGATGTTCAGGTTCCTTCCAGTCTGCTGTTAAGTTCAACTTCACTAGGAGAGTATTAGCACAAGTCTCCCAGACTTGCTCCCCCTTCAGCATGTGTCTTTTGTGGCTTACAACCTGAACTAAACAGAGCTGCAATATGCTGAGGAACTAGGGTGTCATCTGGGCCTCAGATTCCTCATCTACGTAGGGAAGGGCATGTCCACAAGATCCCTTCTAGCCCCCCCTCCAGGAGCTGCAGAAGAGGGCCTCAGCCTTCCAACTGCCCTGCTCCATCTCCCCATTCCCACACACTTCACACAGGCAGGTGACTTCCAGCAACAGCTCCTGAGCAGACAGAGCCATCCCTGGTGACAAATCAGTCAGTCACCCGCTCCCTCAGGGGCTAGAAAGGGCGCTTCCTCCAGGAGGAACCCAGGAGACTGGATAGAGGAATCTCAAATCAGAGCTCCAGCTTGGAGAGGCCCCACAGGAGACAGGGAGAAGTCAGTGCTGGGGACCCCCCTCTGCTGGGGACCCACTCTGTGGTAGGCAGGTGCTTAAACAAGCAAGGTTTCCTTTCTGGGAAGAGGCACCTGATGTGTCACGGGCTGTAATTTAAGCCAGCATTCTGAACACAGGTGAAAACACAACCAAAGTGCCCAACACAAGGCAAGCTCACCTGGGTCTGACATCGCTGTTATCAAAAGTTACCACACATTGAGTGGTCTGAAGTCATACCATCTGTCACCTCATAGTTAGAAACCCAACATGGGTCTCAGCAGACTCTAATCAAGGTGTCATCTAGTATAGCAGATAACCTTCAACCATCAATTTGGGATTGAATCACCTGGAAGACACGCCTCTGGGTGCATCTGAGAGGATGAGGTCTACATGAGGAGGGAAGACCTGCCCTGAATGTGGGCGGTACCATCCCTTCATCAGATGAGTAAAAAGAAAAAAGGAGAAAGCCAGCTGAGCACCAGCATTCACCTCCCTGTGCTTCCTGTGGACACAATGTGAGCAGCCATCTCATGCTCCTGCCGCCATGCCTCTGCCACCATGATGGACTGCACCCTCTACTGTGAGCCAGAATAAACCTTTCCTTCCTTAAGCTGCTTCTGTCAGGTACTTTGCCACAGCAATGAGAAAGGGAGTTGATAGAGCCCAGCTGCTTCCTCCTGCAGCCCTGAAGAGAACTGGCAGCCATGTTTCCCTAGGTTGCTGGCTAAGCTCGGGTCTTTGTACCTGTGAGGCTTCAGGCCTGCTTCCCCCAGGCTGTTGGTTAGGGCAGCCCATGTTCTAAGAAACAACAGTGTTCCTTCTCAGCTTTCCACTGTCACCATGTCACCACACAGAGCCTACCCAGACCATCTCCTTATTCAAGGTCAAGTGACCAGTGACCCTAACTCATCTCAGAACTGAGTCAGAGGGGAGGACTTTAGAGTCTGGCCTCTACCTGAGCCTCTCTTGTGCTGCTCCAGCCTAGTAAGAGGGCAAGCCAATCAGGCCACAGAAACCCAGACCCAGACGAACATTACATAAGTTTAAGGCCATAGATCAACTACAGGTCCTGTGAGCCTAGTACAGTGTGTGCCGGCACAAACCCCTACTGTAGTATAGACAGTGTTTTCTCTGCCCTAAACGTCCTGTGTGCTCTGCCTCTGTGCCCTCCCTCCCCAGTGACTCCAGTAATCACTCATTTTTGTTTCCTCCCTAGTTCTGCCCTTTCTAGAATATCATTTGATTGACATTGCTGCTTTTCCCTGATGTTTCTACTCCCCAGAAACACTGTGGATCCTTTATATCTCAGCCTAAGGAGAAGAGCCTCTTTCGATTTCTAGTCAGTACTTGGTGCCTTTTTTTAATGGTTTTGTGCATTTCCTTCTTGCCCTTCATCTCTTTGCAAATGTTTAGGGCCGGGACCTAGTCTCATCTCTGCCACCTCTCTCCAACTGCAGCCCTCGGCCAGCTTCTGGGAGGACTCTCCTCTATGGTATGGATGTCACCACCAGGCATAAAAACAGGAATGGATCTGGCAGGGTGACAGGTCTGAGACTGTCGAGAGGCCCAGACGCCCTGGGGATAAGCAGAGCAGCTGTATATGAACAAGAGCATGTTTTCAACACCCATTTCTATATTAGGAACAATCCCCCAGGAAGGCCAGCAAGCCTGCTGGCTGGGGACAGTCCTAAAGGAGGCTGGGCATCAGGAATGAGGGCACACACTCCAGGACCTGGTTCCCACCTGAGACCAACTCACCCATAAAGGTGAGGCAGGATAAACAGTTACAGGAGATGAAGGGGACCCAGAAAGGGAAAGGAGACCCTCACCCTGGGCTCTAGGTGGCGTTTCCTGCTGGCTGAGAGTCATGAAATTCAATACAGCTGATAAGCCAAAATTGCCTACAGAGATACTGTGTGTCTTCCTAAAGTCTGCTCAAGCAAGGATGCTAAAAGGGGTTGTGCTTACTTGAGGCCATAATGCTTGTGAACTTGAGTTTAACTGTGCTAGAAATCCTCTCACCCCAAATCTAAACGAGGATTTTCCTAAAATCAACTCACAATTTCATTTACAACCAGCTGGAGCGATGGCTCAGCGGTTAAGAGCACTGGCTGCTCTTGCAGAGGAACCAGATTCGATTCCCAGCACCCACATGGCGACTAACAACTGTCTGTAACTCCAGTTCCAGGGGATCTGACACCCTTCCCTGGCCTCCATGGGCACTGCACTACATGGATTCACTTACGTAAATACAGGCAAAATGCTCAGCACATAATATCAAAAATAAATAAATTCTTTAAAAAGAAAGAAGTAAACCAACTCATTTTTAGACTTAATTTTTAAACTCTGCTTAATCTTTTTTATTTTATTTTTATTTTATGTGTATGCATGTATTGCCTGCATGTAGGTAAGTACATCTGTGTCATGCAATGCTCACAGAGGACAGAAGAGGCTGCCAGATCCTGGAACTGGAGTTATGGACAGTTGTTAGCTGCCATGTGGGTGCTGGGATTCGAACCCGGGTCTTCTGCAAGAACATCCAGTGTTCTCAACCACTGAGCCATCTCTCCAGCTCCCAAACTTTGCTTAATCTTTAAACCTTGTTGCAAAATACATTCTTTGAGTGATGCAACTTAGAAAGTCACAGGATTATATAGACTATATTTATATATAATATATACAC
>NW_008352479.1:2308361-2326395 GCF_000622305.1 Nannospalax galili | reverse complement strand
ACACACACACACACACACACACACACACACACACACACACACACGTGCATTGTAAAGACATCTAAGTGTGGTTTTCTTGAGAAGCCCACACCCATGTCTTGGATATATACTGTCTACCATCTTTTTCCTAAGAGTGCCTCCCTCTCTTCTCTATTTCTCTCCCTCTTCCCCTCTCTCCTCCTCCTTCCCTCCCTACCTTCTCTTCCTCCTCTTCCTTCCCCTCTCTTTTCCTCTCTTTCACACATGCTCTCTCAATATGAAACATGTATTCCCTCTTATCTCTACTTCATAAGCTCACTACCTTGCTTCATCTGACAGGTCCGAAAACCCTCTTCTGCCAAGAACTCAGGGACCAAGCTTGACCTGAGTGGAGGTCCCCAAGGGGAAGGGGACTTGGGCCACTGGCAGCAATGCTGGGCTGTGTCTCCCTGCTGTTGCTAACAAGGAGACTTGCGTATAGTGCACTGGGGTCTCCCCACTCTCCAGCCAGGGCAGCTCTTTCTCTGGTCACTTCTACAGCTACCTGCTTAGAAGGTGGCAAGGCTGACGTGCACTATTTTAAAATGCAGACAGCCTGGCTCTCCTGGAACTGTAAAATGAGCTCCTGCCTGGCACGTGTGGCCTTGTTTAGGGCTCATAACCTACCAAGTGGCATTAGCATTTGCTCTCCAGGGGAGGGCTTGGGCTCAGAAAGACTCAATAACTTGCCAAGAAATAGAGCCTCGCTTTGAATGGCTCTGAAGACACTGCTGTTCTGTGAATAATACTGTACTTAAAGGAGAGTCAGCACACCATGTGATTCCTGACAACCAACCATTCCCCTGCCTATTCCCACTGATTCCTAAAACAACCCTTCTGCCATAGCAGGGTCAAAGGAGCCCAGTGAAGACCCCTGGCCATACCAGGCCATAAAAGCAACATGCACAGCCCTTTCAGCACAGAGGTGGGTCTGACCTCCAGGGGCCACACTGGATTGCAGACAGCTTGTGGATGGCTATTCCCAAGCCTGTGCCTTCCCTACCTGTCCATCTTATCACTCTCTTACCTCCTGTGACCTTTCTGGCCTGCCCATGAGTTTAAGCCAACTCTTTAAATAGCTGGACAAGTGTCCAAGTAGTGGGGACTGGCACATCAGAGGTGAACAGTTGGACAGGGAGCAGCAGATGAGTTACAGGTTTGCAGCACCAATGCCAGGTGGGACAAAGAGCAAGGGGGCCACAAAGAAGCCATCACTTGGAGAGATGTTCATACCACCCAGAACTCACTACGGTGCCTACGACCAAGCTACACATAGGATGCTGCTTGTCCTGCCCATAAAACAAGTCTAAGTTATCTCTCAGTAGAGCCATCCTCATAATGAAAGAGGGGTGGGAAAGGTTTGGGGAAAGTCAGGGAACTTTCTCAGAGTTTATTTCGAGTCAAGACAGTTGGAGGGACTGGGAGGCATTTCTCTTCTGGAAAATTTCAACCTGTGCTATGATGTCATGTCACAAAGGGTAGCAACACCTTGGAGGGTTATGTGACCACCCACAGAACGACAAAGATGTGGAGGAGCCCACATCCTACAACTCAGTCTGAAAGTAGCTGGAGGGTACATGGTGCAGGGCTGTAATCTCAGCACTGGAGAAGCTAAAGCAGGAGGATCATGAACTGGAGCTGAGCCTGACACAGAAAGTCTGTCTTAAATGATATAAAGAAGGGAGCTGGTGATACATCTTAGTTGGTAGAGAGCTTTCCTAGCATACACAGGGCCCTGGGTTCCATCCCTAATGAGGGGGCCAGTAAAGAAGGCTGGAGCACTGTTAGGGTAACCAAGGCACAGAAAAGGAAGTGACAGGTGATCTCTAGAACAACTCTCAAGGCTTGTAACTGCTGTAACAGTCCCCAAGTCCCTTGAAAGGAGAGAGCAAGACAGCTGGAGTCTAGAAGCAGCCACCATTACAAATTCTGCTAGAAGGACTTGCAGACAGGCTTGCATGTGGATAGACAGCTACATGCAGTGGCTGTCCTGTATGTCTGTCCTCTCTTGCCACCCCCCCCAGAGATGCATGCATATGAAGTCAATGCCACTTTTTGGTGTTTTGGTGTTCTCATTATGTATGTAGCTCAGGCTGGCCTGGAATTCACAATCCTCCTGCCTCAGCTTCCCAAGTGCTAAGATGACAGGCCTGCACCACCACACCAGGCTCAATGCCATTTATTTATTTAGTGGCAGACTGAACTTGGAGCTTACCAGTTCAGGAAGACTAGCTGGCCAGAGAGCTCTTGGAACATACCTGTCTCTAACTCTCCAGCACTGAGATTATGGGCCACCATGCCTGACTGTTACATGGGATCTGGAGATCTGACTCAGACCCTGATAGACCCTGACACAGCAAGCACTTTACCTACTGAGCCATCTCCCAAGTTCCTCAATACTACTTTTTGACTATGCGTATGTATGTGTGCATATGTGTATGAAGGTGTACATGTATGTATAGATGTGCATGCACATGTATATATATGCATGCATGTGGAGGCCAGAGGTCAACCTTGGATGTCATCCTGAGGAACAACATCCATCTCTTTTCAGACATTGTCTTATTTTACTGGAGCTTATCCATTAGGCTGTACTGGCTGGCCAGCAAGCTCCAGGGATCTGCCAGTCTACGCCTCCCCAGTGCCGGGATAACAGTTTCCTATCACCACAGCTGGCATTCTTACATGGGTTCAGGAACTCCAAACTCAGGTCCTTGCTGACTGAGCATCTCACCAGTTCTCAACGCCATTTTTTAACTTTTATTTTTATTTTATCCGTATGAGTATTTTGCCTGCATATAGGTCAGTACACCACATGTATGCAATGTCCACAGAGGCCAGAAGAGGGCATCAGATCCCTGGAGTTAGAAATGGTTGTTAGCTGCCATGTGGGTGCTGGAAAGTGAACCCCTGCCCTCTGCAAGAGCAGCCAGTGCTCTTAACCACTGAGCCATCTCTGCAGTCCATCCCAATGTCATGTTTAAGGTTATTATCTTTCTCTAGCTCTGGAGAAAGTCAATTACCCCAAATAATTAAGAAATTAACATCACTAAAAGAAAGTTCTCATAACTCAAGAACAATGGGGAAAAATGACTGTGGCCCAATTTAGTTCCCGTCTTTTCTCCCTTCTAAACCTTGCATAGGACAGAAGAAATTCCACCAACACACAGGCTGACTCTGGGAAAGACCTGTAAAGTAACGACAGGTCATCGAGGCCTCATGAATGAAAGCTGCTGTCACGTGACCAAATCTAATATCCAAAAATAATTCTGCTGTAGCTAAGAGGGCACAGCAGCCCAGCCATGCCGCTCCATCTCCCAGAATAAGGGAGAAAAAGAGAGCAGAACACAGCACAGCTCACGGCGTTATGTAACAGTTCCAGCTCTCTTCTAGATGGCAGCAGATTTTTTAAGGCACCATAAATAGCTTCCCCTCCTGTAGGAGGAGACCAGGGTGGCTGTCCAGTCAAAGATCCTGTGACAGTCTACCTCTCCTCTTTCATCCACAGTGGAATTTTCACACACCTTCCACACACTAAGCTTAATGATATAAGCTGCATCTGGTTCAGAACAGACATGTGCCACCTGAGGGACCCCCAAAAGCTGGGCAAGACCTTCAACCTTGACTGTTGACCCCCGAGAGTCAGTACTCCTGGGCTGGCTTTGGCAGCAGATACTATAATGAGGGGCCCTGCAGAGGGCATTCTCCTGAACACCTGGCCAACAAGCTGGCCTTGCAGGATCAACAGTGGCTCTCAGACAGTTAATCCTGCCAGTCGAGGGGCACAAGGCCAGCCTGGCAGGCAGCAACAGAAGGAAGGAGGTTCACAGAGGCCCGGCGCAGTGGTGATACACCAAGCCCCGCTGCGAACTGTACACAGAGTGCGACAACCTATACCTGAACCCCTCCATATTCCCAGGACCTCAGGAGGAATTTTGGAGGCTGACCAGAGAGGAGAGGGAGGTGGCAGGAGTGGTAACCACACCCCCAAATCCCCGCAAGATGGCTCCCTGGACAGCTGAGATGCCAGGCTGCTACTGCTTTGAGGAGAAAAACTTGGCCTGAGGAGGATTCAGGGTCCTCGGCTGAGAATGCCTGCAGCTCACCCTGCAGGTGCTGTTGCTTTGGCTGGGCAGAGTCCCTGGGGGAGAAAGCAGGTGGATCCATGGGAGGCTGGCACAGGAGGTCACACCTGCCCTCCTGGTACAAGCCGAGTTAGTCATCAACCTCGCCCAGCCCAGAATAACACCTGCAAAGTCCTCATACCCCGGATAAAAGTAATATGGGAGCACCGACAAGAAGGACGCCCAGGAACACGGAATAAAGCTGGGAGAGGAAGAGAGCTGCTCTGTCTGTGACACTGCTTTGGGTCTCACTTCTATGGCACTCACAGCTTTTTAAAAAATCAAAATAGCCGGGCGTGGTGGCGCACGCCTTTGATCCCAGCACTCAGGAGTCAGAGGCAGGTGGATCTCTGTGAGTTCAAGGCCAGCCTGGTCTACATAGCGAGTTCCAGGACAGCTGGGGCTACAGGGAGACCCTGTCTCAAAAAAGACCAAAAAAAAAAAAATCACAATGGAAATCACAATGGCTCCACCAACGAAAAGGTATTATTATTAGCTCATGCATTGTGTAGTAACTGGGCTCTGCCAGGTGAGGGCGCTGTCCTAAAAGTGCCAGTCCTAAACTCATAGCACCTGGGGGTCTGTAGCCCCACCTTCCTTTCTGTCACTGATGCAGAAACTGAGGTTGGAGATAATTTGCCCACAAGGTGAGGGCGCTGTCCTAAAAGTGCCAGTCCTAAACTCATAGCACCTGGGGTCTGTAGCCCCACCTTCCTTTCTGTCACTGATACAGAAACTGAGGTTGGAGATAATTTGCCCACGGTCCTAAGAAGCTAAAGGCCAGCTGGTGTTGAACTTCACCCTGCTTAAAATCACAGCTTAGGGCTAGTGAGACGGCTCACAGGGTAAAGGTGCTTGCCACCACGCCTGAAGACCTGAGTCCAATCCCCCAAACCCACATGGTGGATGGAAAGGATGGGCTCCCAAAATAAATATTTTTAAATTTTAAAGAAGTTATCAGAAACATAGGAATAGTAATCAAAGAAATGAAAATTAATACACCTGTGAAATGACACCTTGTTGTCCATCATGTGGACAACTAACTATAATCTGTGCTGTTCAGGAGGACCTTGTTGACATTCAGAAACGTGTATTGACAGAGATTCCACAGCTACAATTGCTCTATGAACTAAGAACACATAACCATGTATTACAGGTTGCTTTCTGTTGCTGTGACAAAACACTGACAAAAACCAACTTAGAGACTGGGTATGGTAGCACAAACCTCTAGTCCCAGCACTTGGGAAGCAGAGTTCTATGAGCTTGAGGCCAGCCTTGTCTCCATGAAGAGTTCCAGGCCACATAGTGAGACACCTCAAAAAAAAAAAAAAAAAAAAAAAACCATTAAGTTGAAAAGGAAAGGGTTTATTCGGTTTACAGGTCATCACTGAGGGAAGCCAAGGCAGGAACTGAAGCAGAGACCATGGAGGAATGCTGCTTACTTCTAGGTTCACATTCATCCACCTTTCTTTTTTTGTATTGATTTGGTTTGGGGTTTGCTTGTTTGGCTGATTTGGCTTTTTTGAGACAGAGTCTCCCTGTAGCCCCAGTTGGCCTGGAACTCACTATGTAGACCAGCCTGGCCTGGATCTCACAGAGATCTGGCAGCCTCTGCCTCCCTCGTACCAGGATTAAAGGCATGTGCCACCACCCCCTGCACTCAGCTATCTTTCTTACACAGTCCAGGTGTACCTACCTGCCCCAGGATGGCACTGCCCACAGTGGGCTGGGTCCTACATCAATTAGCAATCAAGAAAATGCTGCAGACATGCCCACAGGCCAATCTGACAAGGGAACTTCTTCAACTGAGATTCACACTTCCCAGGAGTGTCATGTTGACAGCCAAGAGCAGTTATCACAACATGTCCAGAGACCTGACTTTTCTCTTAGCATCTGTGTGAGTTTAAGATAGGAAAACACAAGTATATGTACAGATTTCAGTTAAATAAGGCATGATCAGTCCATGCCACACAGCTGTGCACTTCCCACCTGTGTGCCACTTCCAATGGCAATGCCAAAAAACACAGTCACCAAGTTGCTCAGCCCAGGTTCACTGGGAAAACTGCAGCTTATAGCATGGCATGGAGTACGGTATGTCTATTTAACTAAGAAAAGGAAACAGAATCTGCCTGGTAAAATTGCATCACCACCATCAGCCCCACCCACAGAATTACACCCAGTGGCCTGCTGTGACCCCCTCCTTTTTAGGTCCTTGGCTGGCCTCCAACAACTGCAGTCTGCTCCACGGCTGAGTCACCTGACCCATCCACCCCACCCACACCTTTGAAACAACCTGGAAGTGAGAGAGTTCCTCACCACAGGCACAAGACCACACAGGCATTTCCCCAAGCACTTCCACTCTCCCACTCAGCATTAGTCACTGTGATGTTCCACAGGTAAGTCAGTTGAATCCTAAAACCCTCAATCTTCTCAGATAAATAGGGGATGTAATAATACCACCTAACAGTAGAGGGTGCTGTGAGGAATGAACATGGCATGAACTCTAAGTATACAGTAAGTGCTCAATAAATGACGGCTCTGCAGTTACCTCTGAGATAAAACCCTGTAAGCAGAGTTTAGCCTGAAGGAGACATTGTGAGCCTGATATTTCAACATGCATTTTCCTAGCATCTGAGAACATACAAACTTCCACGCTTCATATTAGGTAGGCATGAACTGATTTTAAAAGACTTACTTCTGCCAGTTCTGGTCACGGAGGGGCCCTCAGTGCCTGAAACACACTAAAACTCAATGTGTATAGAATGACTTCGATGATTCTCCCTTTATACTTTTGCCACCCTAACTCTCCTGTCTTCACCATGGTGTGACAGAGCAATAGCGATCTATGAGGTGATGGATTGTCACTGTGTTGCCTGTCACATTTGGAAACACATTAAGAAATGTTTGTGGGACTTCCTGACAGGCTCCTGTGACGATCAGTCAGGAGTACTCCCAGTCAACTCCTGAACCTGAAAACCTTACAGAATTTGAAAATGGGGACATGCAGGAGAACTCTCACTCTGGAAGTTTCTATTTTAAAGCCCATATTTCCATTTCCACAGGGGCCCTCAATGCGACCTGCACTACAGTGAAATCCCAGCCCAGTGTATTTCAAAACAAACTGTGTAGCTATGGAAACAGAAGTTGTCCTATAGTCTGACTTCAGTGTCAGACACTAAGGAAACCACCCAGCATGGTCACAGCTCCCTTCCCAGTGTCCTTTCCAATAAAATACACAAATCCTCTAACTTACTAATTTTCCAGATAAACTGCACTACATAGAAGCTCTGTCACTATATGACTCATTAGGCAAGTATCAGAAATTATCGTCTTCTCTATCTATCTGTTCTAAAGGATCCCCAGAGAAGCCAGTGGGTCCACATGAACAGATTCTGGACTTAAACCAGTCTAATGGCAAAGGAGAAACTCCTATGGTTCTCCATCAAAGGCGTCTGGGAAGAATGGGAGCTGGCAGCTCAGTATGCTGAACCAACTTATGGTTAAGTAATCTAAAACAGATCTCAGAATGACTCTAAAAGCAGCACAGATAATCAGGAGTGTGTAGCCCAGAGCCTCTGCACAGGAACACCCAGAAAACCCAGGTCAAGGCCAGAGTTCCTAAGAGGATGTTCCTCAGATGCCCAGAAAAAGGTACCCAATCGTCCTTTCACACTAAAATGAGGGAAGCGGTGGAAAGAGCTGGGACACACTGGAAACAGTGACTGCCTGGTCCCCGTCACATACTTCCATAGCAGTGAGATTGCCTGAGGGTGTGCAGGCCACAGAAAGCACGGAGGCCATCCAGATGGGTCACAGTGAAAGATTTATCGTCCTCTTTTTTTTTTTTTTTTTTTTTTTTTTAAAAAAAAAAAAAAAAAAAAAAAAAAAACCCTGGAATGGAGGGAGGGTAAGCCAGCAGGGCTATGGAATCCCCAAGCAGCAGAGTACTCTGGGCATGGTACCCCCAAGGAAGTCCCACTCCCTGCTGAGGGGGATGGACAGCCACAGTCAGCTGCTCAAACTTACACAGTCACACACAGCTGCTTGGCCTAAACTGTGCTTTTCGTTTTTTTTCATTAATTGTTACCTCTTAAAAATAAAAAAACTTAGGACTGGGGATATGGCTCAATGGTGGGGTACTAGCCTAGCATACATGAGGCCCTGGGTTCAAGGACCGGCACTAAAAACCTAAGTGTGGCAGGGCACAGTTGTAATCCCTGTACTAGGGAGGTGGAGGCAGGAAGATCAGAAAGTTTGTGGAGTGAGTGTGAGGCCAGCCTGGGCTATATGAGACCCTGTCTCAAAAAAAGAAAATAATGAATGAGTAAATGAATGGATAGAAGAAAGGAAGGGGAAAAAAGAAGTGCTAAAGTTACCCATTTGTAGAGATGATTATAGACCCGGGAACAGCAAGAGCAATAACGAGACTAATCAAACAATACAGAGACTTGTTAAAAAGCAGAACATACTGCAAAGTCCCATTACTACAACAGACAAATCATCATCCTTCATATCTATGAAAAATGAAATAACCAGCTAGAAATATATGTATTCTTAAATACATATATTTAAGAAAGGAAAACATTTTTAAATTCATGCAAATTTATTCACTGCAACACAAATTACATGAAATACTGAAAGCCATTGAATGTTTCCATGTAAGAACTTGTTTGAACATTCGAGTACTTTGCAGCAGTAAAGAAAACAAAACTATGACAAAGTTGTCCAAGCTGATTATGGAAAAAGTCTCTGGGATATACAGTGAGTCAACAGAGAAAAATATAAAAAGATAACTACTGGGGCTAGCAAGATGGCTCAACAGGTAAAAGCGCTTGCTGCCAAGCCTGACAACCTGAGTTTGATCCCTGGGACCCACATGGTGGAAGAAGAGAACTGACTCCTGCAAGTTGTCCCCTGACCTCCACATGCACACTGTGTCACAAGTGCCCACACAATAAATAAAAACTAAAATAAAATATTTTTTTTAAAGAAGACTACTACTTTGTGCAAGAAAAATAAATACTAGCATGTAAGCATTTGTTTGGGGTTTTGTTTTTACCATAAGAAACCAAATGAATTAACAACTAGAAGCTGCCTGCCGGCTGGTGGACACAGGGTAAAGGGATAAAGGAGATAGTAGAAACCTCTGAAGACTTTTTTTTTTTTTAACATTTTGGCCTTTAGACCATGCTAATGTTTTACATAATCTCAAAATTAAGTCAATGAAGACTAGAGAACCCTGAAACTGTATAATAAACAGCAAAAAGTAAACTTAACTAGCACAGTGGTAGCAGACAGCCAGGAGAACAGAACCACAAGGTCTCCCTCACACCAGTGTTCTGTGCATGCTCCAGGAGAGATTTCTAAAGAAACTTAAAAAGTCTGCATGCTAGGTGTGGTGGCACACACATTTAATCCCAGCACCCGGAAGGCAGAGGCAGGCAGATTTCTGTGAAATTGAGGCCAGCCTGGTCTACATAGTGAGTTCCAGGCCAGGCCTGAGGCTACAGAAAGACACCCCACCCCCTAAAAGTAAAACTGAAGGGTTTTTTAAAATTTCTTTTTATTTTATGTGTATGAGCATTCTGCCTACATGTATGCAAGTGTATCACACAGCAGAGATCAGAAGAGGGCATCAGAGCCCACGGAACTGGAGTTAAGGACAGTTGTTAGCCACCATATGGGTACTAAGAACTGAACCTGGGTCCTCTGCAAGAGCAGCCAGTGCTCTTAATTGCTGAGCCATCTCTCCAGCCCCTAAATCTGCAGTTTATAAATCTGGTCATGATAGAGGTATGGGCACTGTCAATGCTGAGATTAATCTAGATATACTATACAAATTTACTGTTCATGTACTACACATACACATTATATAAATATACATATTGTGTGTATTATATATATTTACACATCATGTATATGTAATATAAATATATTGTTTATAACCAGTAAGTAAGGTTTTTCTTTTTCTTTCTTTCATCCTTTCTTTCTTTTTTTGGTAGGGTCATTAGTTGGAGGGGCAGGAAAGGCATTTTTGGCAGGAATGAATGAACTCTTAAAACACGGATAGTTTCTGGTACATGGGAGAGGCAGGCTGGGCAGATTCAGGCTAGCTCGTCACCTCTCCAAGGTACTGCACACCTCCACCTGGCAAAATCCACCCCAAGGTGGCCCTGGTCTCTTATCTGCTGTTAAAACAGCTCTGTCTTTACTAATAATCCACCTTGGAGACACTACCTCAGTACAAGGCCTGACCAGAGATGCTCAGTGAGTAACAGGAAACCTGAGAAAGCCTCAGGCCCAGGACGTCAGGAATGCTCAGAACAACCACAGAGCTATGGGAAGACAAGGGCTCTATCGCTGCCATCATCCAGATGTCTCTAATCAGAATCAAATACTATCAGATTAAATTGACTTTGCCCAACATAACTAAACAACAAAAAAGTAGATCTTGGGGCTGGAGAGATAGCTCAGCGGTTAAGAGCACTGACTGCTCTTGCAAAAGACCAGGATTTGGTTCCCAGGACCCATATGGCAACTAACAACTGTCCATAACTCCAGTTCCAGGGGATCTGACGCCTTCTTTGGACCTCTGTGGGTATTGCATGACAAGGGTGCATTTATACACATGCAGGCGATACATTCATATATGTAAAATAAAAATAATTTTTTTAAAAAATTAGATCTTAACCCTGATGACATTAAATAAGCTAAGGTAAAATGCATTCATAAATCATTTTCAGAAAATCCTTTTATTTCCAGGAAGTCTAGCACAAATATTTAGCTCCATTATTTTAGGAAACATTCAGTAAGCCATCTAAAATGTTTACTGTGCCCTTGTTTTCCATGAAGACTCAGAATCAGGTGCACTCATTCTGTGCATTAGTCTCGAATCACAACTTTGTTCTCCGGACTCCAGTAGACATTATTCTAGAGTTCTTAAGAATTACATTTGGAGCCAGGCATGGTGGTGTATGCCTTTAATCCCAGCACTCGGGCATCAGAGGCAGGCAGATCTCTGTGAGTTCAAGGCCAGCCTGGTCTACATAGTGAGTTCCAGGACAGCTGGGGTTACAGGGAGACCCTGTCTCAAAAAAAGACCAAAAAATAAATAAATAAAAATAAAAAAATAATTACATTTGGGAAATTCAGGCGAGCTAAGAAGTCTGTCTCACTTTTCCCCTGGCATGGATGGTCCACATCTTTGTGGTATATCACCCCCCCACACCCATCCAGGAGGCATGCCTGGTCTCCCTTAGGTCTGAGCTCACTCAGATCTTAGGATATTTCGGTAACAGAACACTCCCAAAACAATGGTTCACTGTTTCTCAGAAAGCTTCAGCTGGCAGAAGCTCATCTGGGTAGCCCATCCATTCCGTCACTGGAACACATAAACTAACAGATGTGGCAGTGGCCCCATAAAGTTTTGTACAGTAGTGGGTGGAACAGATTTGGCCCAAGGGTCAATTTGCCAAGCCCTGGTCATTGGGAAGCCTTGCCTTAAATTATGACTTCACATGACCTTGGTTGAGTTCCTTAATCTCTTGAAATGTATCTTCCACCTCTAGAAACCAGTGATGCTGGGCATGATGGTACATAAACTGCTGGGAGGATGAAGCAGGAGGATCTTGAGTTTGGAGCCAGCCTTGGCTACAAAGAGTGACACTGTCTCCCCAATCAATCAAGCAAGCAAGCAAGCAAGCAGCCAAAGAACAATGTCATCCATCTCCCAAGGTAGTTATAGGAGCGGAGACTCCACATGTGAAAGCGTATTGCACACTCCCTTGCAGACACCTCCCTGGCTCCAGCTGCAGGGTTTGAAGGACACAGCTCCTCAGGGGGCGCTAAAGGGAAATCCAGTCCGGCAGGGGATGAGGGACTGTGGGTTACTATATTCCCATGAAGTGAACCCTTCACTGAGGAAAATTACATTTTGCAGTGGACTGAACAGATCTTTGTTAAAGACCTGAACTGGTTTGCTCTTTCTCAACAGCAAAATACCTTGTTTAAGGCACAGAGACAATGGCAACACAACCCATATTTCTCAAATAAGCAGGATGCTTGGTCAGCAAGCAGTCACCAAAAAACCACCAAAATAAACAAGCCTCAGAAGAGCTGTTTCTCAAATGTAGTTTCCACAGGGCAGGGCAGTTTCACACACTGAATCTGAGCTGGTTAGTAGCTGATGAAAAGTTAAACAAAGAACAACCCCAAGACAAATACACAACTAGGTTTGTTTTTAACATGTGGGTATAGACTTTACTTTCCCTGAAGTTCACCCTGGTAGAAAAAAAATCATTCAAAATACCTTCTGTGTGTGTGTGTGTGTGTGTGTGTGTGTGTGTGTGTGTGTGTGTGAATTTATCCTCAGCCAAATGGAATTAAAAGCCCTGGAGCATTTTGTTGGTATTTCTTTGTAACACCAATAGTCCACCAGGAGAGTAAGAGACTTCCACAACAATCAATGACATCATTCTACTCCAGACTTCAGAAAAGTCCATTTCTGCCACAAAAAAGTGGACATCCTAGAAGCTGAGTGATTTGTCCACTGTCTGAACCTTTGAGCTGCAGGGCTCCCGCTCTGCCCTCTTTGCTCTGACTCTGCTCTGACTCTTTCGGCTCCCAGCTAAGCAGCCCCTGCCAGGAGCAGCTGTCTCTCACTTCCATAAAGAGAGCTGCATTCTGGAAGGATGACATCAGCAGCGTCCTGGAGGGTGTGGGTTCCCTCCTAAGCCCCAGAGCAAGTGCCAAGGGCTGTCATCATTTGAATTCAATATCCCCTTCCAGATACATTACAGTGGACCACTTCCAAGAGAAAACAGTGCTAAGTAAAACTACAAGCCAGGCAGAGGGATGGTGTGTCGATGGGTGGATGGATGAGTATGTGGGTAGGTGAATGGATGAGTGGGTAGATGGTGTTAGCTGGATGGATGGATGGATGGATATGGGGGGATGGAAGGCTAGATGGATGAATGGTTGTGTGGATGGATGGACGGATGGGTGGGTGGATGGATGGATGGTTGAATAAAAGGTTAGATGGGTGAGTGGGTAGGTGGGTGGGTCAGTGGGAGGATGAATGTGTGGGTAGGTGAGTGGGTGGGAGGATGGATGGATTGGTGGGTGGGTGGATAGATGGATGGACAGATGAGTGGATAGGTGGGTGGATGGGTGGGTGGACCGTCTGGTTGTTCCTGACTCACAAATTAACAAACGAGAATTTATTGTCAGTCTTCCCATTCACAAAGTAGATGGGAAAAGGGGGAGAAGACTTAGCACAGCAGGAGCAGAAGCGTACATTCTCAAGTCCCCTTGTTCTTGTACTTGAGCGGAATGGAATTCTCACATGATAGCTGGAAGGTCTATATTTAGCATCTCAGGCCAATCTTCTACTAAATAAAGTTCAAGTGGTACTGAGTTCACATGTTCTCAGAGCTCACCAGACAGCTGACTGTCCTCTTCATATCTCGGGCTTCAGACCTCTGGCTCCAAAGTCACTCTGCCTGATCTTCCCTTGGCTGAAGTCCATGCTGTATCCAGGAGGTGTGAGCATGATACATTTTCAAAGGACTGGCAGATGCCAGGCCTGCCTGCCTTGCACTATGCGTCTGCCTGTGTGGGTACGGACGTACGCATGTGTGCACACACATCCATCACTCTTGCAAAGCTGAGGTCAACAGTTATATTAGATGTTATCATTAGGGAGGCTGGGTCAAGGGTGCATGGGAACTCTCTGTACTCTCTCTGCAACTTTTCTATTAACTGAAATCACACCATACTAGTTTAACAAATGCAATGAACTTTAGGTTAACTCCTAAGCCTGAAGTATACCAGACCAGTTTTCACAGGGTCTGTCCACATAAGTCTGGAAATCCATTAAAGGTCAGCTTATTCAGCCCTGAAATGAAGTTAATGGGACTCCCCTCAAAGGACTGCAAAAGATGGGACTGGTGAGATGGCTCGGGGGCTAAGGGCACTGGCTGCTCTTGCAGAGGACCTGGGCTTGGTTCCCAGCACTCATAGTGGCTAACAACCTTTAGTAACTCCAGTTCCAGAGGATCTGACATCCTTTTCGGGCCTCCATGGCCACTGCATGCATGAGTGCACTGACATGCAAAACACTCATACACATTAATAAATATATAAATAAATAAGTAAGGCGTGCACCACCACACCCAGCATATAAGTAAATAAATTTTTAAGGACTGCAATAGTAAGTGACAAGCAGATGTGACATCCAAGTGACCATATTCACATTAAGACATGCTCCCAGGGGGCTAGAGAGATGATTCAGAGGTTAAGAGCACTTGCTGCTCTTAGAGAAGCCCAGAATTTGGTTCCCAGCACCCAAGTCAGGCAGCTCACAACCACCTGTAACTCCAGTTCCAGGGGATCTGACGAACTCTTCTGGCCTCCACAGGCATGGCACTTGTATACATAAACACACACATACACATAAATAAAAAATATTTTAAAAATGAAAATGTGTTTCAAGCAGTGACTGTTCAGAGAACCCATGCCAGGAAAGGGGGCTCAGGGCCACTCATTCTGCCACTACACCACCCTACAGTGTTGAAGCCACCCTGTTCCCATCCTCTCAAGAAATCAAAACATAAGGATCAGTCCCATTGGCTGGCCATTTTCACTTAAGTATACCTTAAGTCATTTCTATCTGGGTTTTGTGGAATGATCTGCTCAAATTTATGTGAATACTTTCATAAGAAATAATTTAATGCCAGCCTCATCTCTTGCTCCTCAGAACTCCTGGTCTTGGTGCTGGAGAGACGACTTGGTGGTAAGGATCACTTGCTGCTCTTGCAGAGGACTAGAGTTCAGTTGCCAGCACTCACATTGGGTGGGTCATAGTTATGACTGTAACTCTAGCTCCAGGGGACCTGAGGCCCTCGTCTAGCCTCCATAGACACTGTACTCATATATACATACACATAGAGAAAGACATATACACATAGATTTTAAAAAAATTTTTAAATCTTTAAAAAAGAACTCCAGGTTTTCAAACCTGCTGTTTCCACTTCCTAGGCTCTCCTCCCCCAGATAATCTCTTTCTCCATTTCTCAGAGCTCAGCAGATACATCAACCCCTCAAGTGAACCCTGACCAACCGTCTAAAATGGCACACCCTTCTACACATGCAGGGTTCCCTTCTCTTTTATCTTTCTTTTTAGAAGCTAATCCTTCTAACATACAGTAATTTAATCATACAAATAGAACACAATGCAAAACTCTGCATAGATGGGGCCTGTCTATGTTTTGTTTTCTGCTAAGTCTTCAAACCCTCTATGGGCTTGCCCATATGGACATGGTTTCCTGGGGCAAAAGAGAACAGAATTTTCTTTGTTTGCTTGTCTGCCTGTGTGTCTATTTGTTTTGAGACAGGGTCTCATGTAACCCAGGCTGGTTCTGAACTCACAATGTAGCTGAGGATGACCTTGAATTCCTGATCCTCCTGGCTCCACTTCCTGAGCACTAGGATTATTTAGGCATACACCACCACACCCAGCTAGAACAGACTATTTTAAAGAAAGAATATTCCATATACTGGGAAAAAATGATAACTATCAACCAAAAGCTTGAATCAGTGCCCGGTGCACACAACACTGTCTGTCCTTCGTGCCTTTGAAAACTACATGAGCATTCATACCAGGGTACATGAATTATCTCACTCATTCCTCCCAAATCTGTGCCGGAGAAGCAGACTTTATCAGCCTAGTTCCATAGCAGAGGAGTTGTAGCAGCATATGATGAAGCCAGGACAAGGATCTAAGTCACCCAAAGCCCTTCCACCATGTCTCTACCACAGCTAGAAGGGGAAAACATCCTGAAACCACTTACAATATTTTCCTAGAAAATGATAAGCTTTCTGAGTTGGATGGTCTTTTAAAAATACAATACAAACCGTAAAGATTAGCCATGACTCATCGCAAACACTCCTATACTAAATTGCACAGAAACACCCAGAAGGGAAACACAGAATCCTCAGAGGTCTACTCACAGGTACAGGCAGGAATGGGTCACCATTTTCAAGATTTACTAGAACCCATAACCTACCTACCTACCAGAAAGCCTACTGAAGACAAGTTGGTATCTTTCTAGAATAGTTAACTCGGTTCCTATTCTGGTGGGCAGGCAAAGTAGAAATGGGGATCTCACAATCTGTTCAGGCAGAGTTCGTGTGCACAGTCCCCCAAGGCCAAAGTCTGTACATGTAAGTGTTATGTGTACTGTACACACTTGCAGTGCATATAATATACACATATATACACACCTGGATTTCTTCTGCATTAAGAAAATGGGGGGGGGACTGGAGAAATGACTCAATGGTTAAGAGCACTGGCTGCTCTTGCAGAGGACCTAGGTTTGGTTTCTAGCACCCACATGGCAGCTAACAACCACAGTCATAGCTCAAAGGACAAGTGGCAAGGGCCAAGTCTCCAAGATGTTGCACAAATATCTCTAAAATCATCTTACTGTCAGTGGTACCTCTGTGTGTATGTGTATGTATGCATGTGTATGTGTGTGGGTAGGTGTGTGCATGTGAAGGCAAGAGGACAGCATCAGATGCTGTTCCTCAAGTGCTGTCCATCTTATTCGTTTGTTCGTTTGTTGAGACAGGTCAGGGTATCTCACTGCCCTGGAGCTCACCAAGTAGGCAAGGCTGGCCAGGAAGCCCCCACAGATCGGCCTGCTTCTGCCTCTCCAGCACCAGGATTACAAGCACCAGCCACCACACCCAGCTTTTTACATGGGTTCTGGGGATGGAACTCAGGTCCTCATGCTTACACAGCAAGCAAGCACTTTGCCATTTGGGCCCTCTCCCCAGAGCAATGATGCCTCATTTCCCACACTAATTCTGTAATGTCGCTTTCTTTCTTCAAGGTACACTAAACAATGGGCATCTGTGATCTGTGGCATTCTAACTTTGGCCACATGTAGATTTCTATTTCTTTATAATAAAAAAGCAGCACTCTGCCCCTGTTGCTCAGCAATCATCTTAGAGGAACCCTCGTTCTTGCTCGTAGAGATCTCTTCCAGGTCAGTGGTTTGAATGAGAAATGTCCCCTGTAAGCTCCAAGTATTGGAACACTAGGTCCCCAGTTGGTAGCCCTGTTTTGAGGAGGTCATGGAACTTTTAGGAGGTGTGGTCTTGCTGGAGGAATCACGTCCACTGGGGAAGGCCTTTGAGAGTCCACAGCATTGCCACTAGTCAAGCTTGCTCTGCTTCCTGTTTGCCATTAGAGACACGAGCTTCCAGTTCAGCTCCTGCTGCTGTTCCTCCCGGCCATGATTGACTCTTACCCCTCTACCATAAGCCCAAATTAACTCTTCCTTCCGTAAGTTGTCTCTGCCATGGTGTTTTATCACAGCAACAGAAAAGTAACCAATACACCTAGATTTCCTCTGAATGGACACACCATAACTTAACCAGCTGTCTGCTGTGGGAACTTAGACAGTTTCAACTGTTTTAAAACCTTTTGCTACATGCTGTGATGATGGTCTCTCCACAGACAATTCTGTGCATTCCTGAAAGCAGAGGTCAGTGTCTAGATAAGGCTTGGGTGACTCAAATGGAGCTGTTTACACAGACATGTCAAACACTTCCCCTGACAGGTATGTAGAGGTGAACCAGTCTAGCTAATAATAGGAATGGCCCCAAAACAACAGGCAAAGGGATGGCAAGATGGCTTAGCAGGTAAAGGTACTTGCTACCAATCCTGACAACCTGAGCTCAATTCTCTGGAACTCACATGGTGGAAGGAGACAACCAATTCCTACAAGTTGTCCTTTGACCTCCATAAGTGTTCCCGACGACGCGCGCGCGCATGCACACACACACAATAAATGTAAAAAAAATTTTCATAGGAGACCCCTGCCTCA
>NW_008352479.1:2263894-2307684 GCF_000622305.1 Nannospalax galili | reverse complement strand
AAGAAGACATATATGGCCTGCCCCAAATGGAGCCAACACAGAGTCCAAGTTCACCCTTCCCTTTCTACCAGGCCTCAAGCAGTAGTCAGCATTCACCTTCCAGTAGGTTTTTCTCAGGTCACAGAATGAGATACATGTCACTTGTAGCTGTGCCAGTGTCTGAGGGATTGAAAGGGATGGTCTCTTCACATCTCCCTCCTGTCCTGGGAAGAATGCTCCTCAGTAAACTTGTCCTACTGGCTGTGGCCCAAGTAGGGGGATTGAGCCACTATGGTTGACCTAGGCCAAACACTGACCCCCCACTTCCCACAATCTTCAAACATAATTCCAGAAAAGTGCAAAGGAGAAAAAGGGTGGAACAAAATCTGGCTTCCATTAGGGAAGGTGGAAGTGCGGCAGAGTATGGACCCACACTGACGATCCCCAAGTCCACCACCATCCATTCTGTCAAGCATGCATTCATTCAAGAGGCACCACCATGAGCCTGCTCTCATCTCTGTGGAGATTCTCTTTACAGAAGAATATTCCATTTCCCTTGAGATCCCAGGCAGCACTGAGTACCTCAGGTGGTCTAAACAATCAGAGAAATTCAGAGTGCTTTTAATTACTGCACCTTAACATGCCCTGCTGTCCCAGTTCCACCTTCAGGAGTGTGCCCTGCCAGGACCTGGCGGGCCCAGTGGACAGAAGGTGCCCTTCACCAGGCCCTGCTCTATTAATAGCAGCTGTGTGGGACTCAGGTTACAGGCTGGTGCAAATCCATACAAAACTGGCTCCTCTGACAGAGGAGATTCCAGTACTTACTTAACTCAATCCCTCACACGTTTTTTTATTTTTAAAATGTTAGTATTATAGCTGGGTACGGTGGCACACGCCTTTAATCCCAGCACTTGGGAGGCAGAGGCAGGCGGATCTTTTTGAGTTCAAAGCCAGCCTGGTCTACATAGTGAGTTCCAGGACAGCTGGAGCTACAGGGAGACCCTGTCTCAAAAAGACCAAAAAAAAAAAAAAAAGTTAGTATTAAAATGGAAGCCCCACTTAAAAGGATTAAAGGGGATACAGTTCAGTCTGTGATGGCAACCAGGGCAAGGAAAAAAAAAAAAGCAAAGTTTTGAATTTATGGGCTAGAGATAGAAAGCGCTTGCCTAACGTGTGTGAGACCCTGGGTTCCATCCCCAGTACTTGAAAAACAAAATACTCAATATGGTATCCTAACAAAGCACATACTTTAAAGCTTAAAATGTAAAAACATCATACCCTGGGTCAGTCTGTGATGGCAACCAGGGCAAGGAAAAAAAAAAAAGCAAAGTTTTGAATTTATGGGCTAGAGATAGAAAGCGCTTGCCTAACGTGTGTGAGACCCTGGGTTCCATCCCCAGTACTTGAAAAACAAAATACTCAATATGGTATCCTAACAAAGCACATACTTTAAAGCTTAAAATGTAAAAACATCATACCCTGGGGCTGGAGAGCACACATGTTAAAAAAAAAAAAAAGAAAAGAAAAATCAGGGGTCTGGAGAGATTCAGTGGTTAAGACCACTGGCTGTTCTTTCAGAGGACTTGGGTTCAGTTTCCAGTGCCCACATGGCAGTTAACAATCATCCCTAACTCCAGTTCCAAGGGGTTTCAACACCCTCTTCTGGCCTCCACAGGTACTGCATGCATGTGGTGTGCTTACGTACATGCAGGCAAAATACTCATATGCATAAAATAAAAATAAATCTTAAAAATTAAAAAAAAATAGCAGGATATGGCGACACACACTTGCAATCCCAGGACTAGGGAGATGTAGACAGGAGGATCCCTGAGGTCAATCAGGCCTGGTCTGCTTGGTGAGTTCCAGGCCAGTGAGAGACCCTGTCTCAAAACAGGGGCTGGAGAGATAGCTCAGCAGTTAAGAGTATGTACTGCTCTTGGAGAATCTGAGTTCAGTTCCCAGCACCCACAACTGCCTGCTTACAACCAACCACCTGTCACTACAGCTCCAGGGGATCTGATGCCCTCTTCTGGCCTCTGTGGGCACTGCACACATGTGCACATATGTCTGCACAGACATATACACACATAATTAAAAGGAATAAAAATATATCTCTAAAACAACAACAAAAAAGTGCATTGTGCCCGGAGGAAACTCAGTTGTCCAGACCTTCACACATATGCACACATATACATGTGCACACATAAAAACATATGCATATATACACATCAAAAATAGTTTTTTTTTAATCATGGTATAATGTTGTATTTGGGCCAATGTTAAGGCATAGGGATTTTTACCTTTTTCCTAGATTTCTAGATGACAAGAACAAAAAAATGCTTTTAATTTTATTTCTAATATCCAAGTGAAATAGTCTAATGTCAATTACTCAGCTTATTCAATATAATTTAAAAATCAGTGATAAAGGAAAAAGCCTGTAATCTATTCATATTGAAATACTTAAGAAAAATAATATATTGAAAGTGACTTATCCAAGATATATTTCAACAAATTCGAAAGTCAGTAAGTACCAGAAGAGATGTTCAAAGTCCATTGGTGGCACAATCCAGAGCTTAAGAGGCAAGTCAGGAAAATCACAAGTTCAAGGCCAGCCTGGTCTACAGTCATGAGTTTAAAGCCAGCCTGGGAAACATCTATTGAAAAAGCAAAGAAAGGAAGGAGAAAATTGAGAGAAAGAAAAGAGGGTAAGAGGAAGACGGACAGGGAAAGATGGAGATGGATGATCTACCTCTTCGCCCATCAGGAAAATCAAAATCACAAGACACCACTTCAAACTCAAGGATGAATCTAATCAATGAGACAGAAGATAACAAGTGATGACAAAGACATGGGCAGAACAAAGTCGCCTACTGAGGGTGGAAATGTCAGTCATTTTGGAAGACACTGTGGCCAATCCTCAGAAGGGTAACTAGAGAGTTACCTCGAGATCGATCTCATTACCAAGAAGAATGAAGAGGTGCCTGCACAAAACCTTGTCTCTGGATTTTTGCAGCATTATTCTTAGTCAACAAAAGGAGAAATGATTGAAAGACCACAAACAGATGCAGGAATAAAATATATACACACAGTGAAATATTATTGAGCAATAAAGAGGCATGAAGGGCTGACATACAGTACAACACAGAAGGACAGAGCTGGGCATGAAAGTTTCTGTATCTTTGGGTGGTTACGCCACTCTACATCTGTCTTAAAAGTCACAGAACCGGACACTAAAAGGAAAAAATCTTTTCCATGTGATTATTTAAAAGGGAAAACGGTTATCAAAGACTGTAGCTCTAGGCACACATGACATATATGAACAAAAGTCCAGAGATAAGCCTGGCAATGATTAGTCTGGAATCTGGAAAATGATTCACCTCCTGCTGACAAAGTTATATCTGTGTAAGTGAATAAAATAAGCTGGCTATTCCCACTCACCGTCATATATAAAATACTTTTAAGTATTTTCAACTACACTGAAAATGAGTATGATGGTGATAAAAGACCAGAAGGCAATTTGTTTTAAAAAGTAGTAACTGAGGAGGCTGGGGAGATGGCTGAGTTGGTAAAGGGTTTGTTTTGCAAGCAGGAGGGCCTGAGTTTGATCTCCAGAACCCATGTAAAAGCTGGGCATGGTGGTAAGCTGGGAAGGTAGAGACAGGTGGATGCCCAGGGCCCAGTGGCCAGCAGTCTAGCCTGCTTGACAAGTTCCAGGCCAGTGAGGGACCCTGACTCAAAAAACAAAATGGAGAGCAACTGAGAAACAACAGCCAAGGTTGACCTCTGGCCTCCACACGTGTGCACACATATGTACCCACACAAATACTCATGCACACATACGAATTAATAACCAAGTCTTCCAAGGCAGTGAGCATTTCTTCTTCTAGAAACCAGGTGTGAACCCCTAGGATCTGGGTCTGGCTAGACAACTAATATACTCATAGGAGGTAAACTGAGGTATATCGATCCATGTTTTGTTTCCATAATGAATTATCTGACATTGGGTAGCTTTATAAAGAAAAGAGGGTTTTTTGGTTCACAGTTTTGAAGGCTTTAATCCAAGATTAGGCAGCCCCATCTTGGGGCTTTCATAGGAGCTGGAGGATCCCACAAGGATAGCTCTGAAGTCTCTTTGGAGGACAGCTCTTCTGATGGTTTAAGGGTATCCCACAGGTATTGCCTCTTAAAGGTCCTATACTTTTTAATCACCACACTGGAAACCAAGTCTCTAGCACACAATTTGGGAGACATACTCAAACAATGTCCAAACCAAGCAGGGGGCAGGTTATTCCTGACCCTCCTAACCTACCCATATCCAGTCACCATTCTAGTATAAAGCCCAAGCTTCTTACTATGCAGCTTTTACCTGTCCGTTCTTGCCTCAGTTTACCAGACTGGGGAACCAAAGAAAGTCAGGGGAGCAAGCTGAGCCAGGTCTGACTCTCCAGTCAAAGGATCAACTAAGGACTAAGTCACTCCACAAGTACTGGTTGATAATGCTGCAGTGCTCAGCATGGTACTTGGTATACAGTAAGCACTGCATAAATGCTAGCTGTCATTACTGCTTTAGAAGCTTACAGCTCTGTGTGTGCACATGGATACCCACACACAACAACACAGGACTGCTGGTGTCACAGGGACAGGTCTGTGTCTCCTATGTCTTTGGCACCCTGATGACATCATTAGCAAGCGCTTAGCAGTCACACTGACTCAGGAAGCTCTCTTAGAGGACAGAGAAGGTTCCAGAGAGCCACAGTGTTTTGAGAAATTTCTTCTAAAATCAAAAGCAGACCACTGAGCACCCAGATGTGCTGTGTTTCAGCTTAAGGTGGTGTCAGGGAAGGTGGAAAGGGGTCTGCATGGAAAGAAACCTGTTTCCACCTCTGTGAAATGAGAGCAAGCCTTCGACCATCATGGTCAAGGCCAAGATGCCCTAGTAGGCTGACCTGAGGCTCCATTTTTCACTGGAGAGGGAGGAAGGGCAGTGCTTGTAGATGCCTATGGATTTAGAACACTTGGTATGAGGGCAGCACAGGTCTGGGAAACCCACCCAGCAGGGTCTAGACAGGGGCTCATCACAGACCAAGGCCAGCCTCTGCCAGCAACTGCAGACCTGGATAGTGTGGTGATGAAGGCAATGTTACTCTAGTGAGGATACGCCAGTCTGGATCACGTACCACAGGATGCGGTTCCAGGGGGAACCTAGCACCCCCAAAGTGGGGATCCACACTCCACCTCCAGAGCAGCCACCTGCCCTGACAATCCTCTGTCACCCTTTCACTTTGTTTCCAAGCCAACCCCTCATTCCAACTGTGGCATTTTCTCAGACAGCATCTTCGGATGTGGAAGGATCATTTTCCTTTATCTCCACAATAATAAGCCCAGCTGGGCTATCACAATGTGCTAACAGCCAATATGAGATAAAGTCAAGCAGTCTGTGCCCATAAGGCCCACGGGCATACACAAATGGAGAAGAAAGGCGCTCATTGTGTGGGGAAGCAGGAATGCAGAGGGGCATTGTGCACAGGAAAGAATCTGTAGGATCAGTGCCAATGAGTGAAAAAGCAACACTGAGCCTGCAGAGTAAGGGAATCCAAATGGCAGTGGAGTGGCCTCCAGGGGCTCCCAGACACCCCACCCCCACAGGGTCACCAGGAGCACTGACATCCCAGACGCCATGGTTAGATGACTCATGGAAGGCTCTGACACAGCCCCAAATTCCTCTGGGCACAGGGTACTGGATGGCCAGTGCTACAGCATCTTGCTACACTCAGGCTTAGGTATATGCAGTGTTTCAGGGTGGTCTCCCGTGGATGGAGTCTCAGACTGCAACCCTATCCTCTCCATTCAATGCACAAGAATATGAGGGCTTTGTTTGTTTGTTTGTTTCAAGACTGACTCATGCACCAAACAGGGTAGAGCATGCCTACCATCTCAGTTCTTGGAAAGTAGAGGCAGAAAGATCAGAAGTTCAGGGCCATCCTCAGCTACATAGTGAGTTCAAGGCCAGTCTGAGCTATATGAGCCGGAGGGAGGGAGGGAAGGAGGGAGGGAGGGAGGGAGGGAAGAGAAAGAGAGAGATAGTTGGAGCCATATTTGGAACCCAACAGATGACTTTCCTACATTAGAGGGGGAACCCACACAACAAAGGCATGAGAGTCCTCAGCAGTGTTTATGAGAGGTGGCATACCGCCCTGGGGATGCTCAAGGGAGCTTTCCCCACCTTCCTTACAGACTTCAGTAGAGGAACCCCATTACCTTGACCACTGCACTTCTGCGCCAGCCTGCAAGATCATGGAACCCAGACAGTGTGTGCTAGAACAGAACCCAGGAGGTTTTCAAAACACAGACACTGAGCCCCGGGCCAGTCAAGGAGGTCTGGAGTAAAGCCAAGAATTTGGTTTGTGTGTGTTTGTTTACTTGTTTGTTTTTGAGGTAGTATCTCTTAGCCTGGGCTAGCCTCAAACTCCCTCTGTAGCTTAGGCTAACTGAACTTTCTATCCTCATGCCTCTACCTCCCAAACTCTTTAGCACAGGTTGGATGCCACTGTCTTTAGAGGTGTTCCTACCCCACCCCCCAGGAGAAGGCAGTTCTATTATTTTTAAGCATCCTCAGATTCCCCTTGTGTCTGGACTACACTGAGGGTCTTTGCTTCTTCCAGAGTTGGCAGATCTAATCACTCAGCAGCTGGGCATGTACTGAGTCATCATTATCACAAAGGCACAGGGTGACTTTAATCACAAATGGTTCTCAAATGAGTCGCCAGAGTGTCCTGGGCAACAAAGAATGAGGTGAGGAGTGGGGACCACAGAGGGGGATGCCTTCCAGGTCACAGGGATCTCTGTCTCTCAGGTCATACACACCCGTACAGTCAGTCTTCCCTTCTTTCCCCTGACAGCTCTTCATCTACCCACAGTGGCTACAGGGTACCATCATCTGAGAGCCTCTGCAGGTTGATTCATTCACCTCACACAGAAGCTAGGTGACACAAAGGTAACACCATCCTGGACTTGAGGAAAGGTGAAAAGGTGGGGATCCTACAGAGCTGGCTGTCTTCCTGCCTACCTGGGGCACAGAATGGAGGTTCCCCACTCAGTAACCTAAGGAAATGCCCAGAGGCTAACTCAGCAAGGCCAAGGAAAGCCATAGGGACCTCTGGCAATAACCCCAGCTGCATGGGACTGGACACCACTGGGGAGGAAAGCCCTGAGCCCAAGGCCTATGTCTCCCATGGCCAACCCAGAAAAAGCAAAGGGTGGCAGCTGCATAAACCTGGACTGAATGGACCATGCTAGCTCTTCTGTACATAAGAATAAAAATTCCTTCAAAACACAGAAGCCACAGCCGGTGAGGTGGCTCGGTGGGTAAACTGCCTGCTATGCAAGCAAGAGGACCTGGCTCAGATCCACAGCACCCACCAAGGTTTAAAAAAAAAAAAAAAAAGAGCTGGGGTCTGGAGAAATAGCTCAGCAGTTAAGAGCACATACTGCTCTACTCTTCCAGAAGACCTGAGTTCAATTCCCAGCAACCATGTCAAGTAGCTTACAACCACCTGCAACTCTAACTCTAGCTCTTGGGGGATATGACACCTCTGGCTTGTGGGGGCAGCTGCACTTACAGACACACAATACACAAAGACACACATACATCCACTGTTAGAAATAAATATAAAGCTTAAGAAAAGCTGGGTGCAGCAGCACAAGCTTGTGACCCCAGCACTGAGGGAATGAAGACAGGAGGGTCCTGGGGGCTCACTGGCAAGTTAGTGTAGCCGAAATGGGAAGTCAGTGTGAGACTGTCTATTTCAAAAAGGTAGAGGGCAATAGACGAGGAAACCCAGTGTTGACCTCTGGCTTCTACACAGACATACAGATGCACATATATACATTTTATATATAATATGTGTATGTATATATATTATATATGTACATATTTTATATGTATATATACATATAAATCAGGAGGCCTTCATCTTCACCTTCCTAAATCTCACAGGGTCATAAGAGAAATGTTTAAAAATATGAAGTAAACCTAGTAAGATAAAGAAAACAGAATGCAAAAGAGGAGGAAAACTTTTGATACATTTTCAGATAATGAAAAGCCACTAGACAAAGCCTGAGTTGCCTCCAAGGAGCAGGAGCTCCAAGACTTGGAGGAGCTATGATCTGGGAGATGCTGGGGACTCAGTCCCAGGGCTAAACACCATAGAACTGGCCTGAGATTGGAATAAAGGAGCACTGTGCCAGCACCCGGTTCCTGAGTGTTCCTTCACCTCCCTGAACATCTGGGCAATGGTCTAGCAGAAACAGCAGATGAAGAAGCTGAAAGAGGTTGTGGGCTCTGCAACTCCAGGCACAAAAAAAGGCAAGATGGGACTGGGGGCAGGGGACCCAGTGGAGAGAGCTTGCTCAGCATGCACGAGTCCCTGGTCCATCCCCAACACTGCAAAAATGAAATATAAATTAAAGAAAAAAAAATAAAAAAGGCAGGACTGGCAATGCACTGAAAACAAAGAGTGTGTAAATCTATATACCTTACATGTGAGACCAGGTGGTCACCCCCTGACCTCTATCTCCCTCGCCCAACTCAAATGACAGAACAGACAGGCAGGAGACAGGAGGGATCCCCTCTGGGGAACTCCCAATCCAGGAGCAAACAACCACCAGACACTCCCAGAGTCCCCAGTGAAAAGCACTAAGTGCCTAATCGGTCACCGCACAGCCTGCGGCCACCAGCCCAACTCCACTAACAAAGCCCTTCGAAGCCCACCATGCATCAGAGGAAAGCCTCTAGCTTACAGATGTAGAAGCCAACAAGAAGAGGGAACCGGGGAAACAGACAGTCCAGGCAAACAGAAGACAACTTCAAAACATTATCACTGATCATTCAGAGACAGAAGACACGGTGCTCAGGGTAAGAGTAAGGTACTATTCCAAAACAGAAAAGGGAAGGACTTTTGGAAGAGGTGAAAGAAAAGTTCTTAGAAATTGAACATTTGGGGGGCTAGAGAGATGGCTCAGTGGGTAAGAGCATTTGCTCTGCAAGCATGAGGACCTGAGTTCAGATCCCCAGAACCCACATGAAAAGCTGAGCAAAGTGGTACATTCTTGAAATCCCAGCACTGGGGAGGCAGAGCCGGGAGGATTCCTGGAGCAGACTAGTCGGGTAGCCTAGCCCAATCCATGAGCCCAGGTTAAATGAAAAACCATACCTCAAAAAATAAGGTAGAGGGCCAGCAAGATGGCTCAGCAGGTAATGGCGCTTGCTGCCAAGCAGGATGACCTGAGCTTGATCCCTGGGACGTATGTGGTGAAAGAAAAGAAGTGATGGAAACAGACATTCGACATCAACCTCTGGCCTCCATACATGCGTGTAGACATGAGCACACATAACTCTCTCATAATATGCATGCACACACATTCACATACTCCTATATAATGCACACATGCACACAAACATTTGCATACTCACACATACACACACCACACACAAGCATGCGCTCTCTCTCTCTCTCTCTCTCTCACACACACACACACACACACACACACACACACACAATGTATATACACATACAGACAAAGCATGTGTCAAGCTCTTCAAAAAAGGAAAAATTTTATGGCCATAAATTCCAGGCCAGCCTGAGCTACAGAATGAGACTCCGTCTTAACAACAAAACAAAAACAAAAAAAGTGTCGTCTCCATCTGTAATTAGTGCTGTGCTGAGCCCAGCTTTCATCTGAGAAGCTTCTTTACTGCAGTGGGCTGTGGTTAATGCAAAAACCCAGAACTGGCCAAAGGGCCAAGACTAAGTGACAGTGGGTTATGGGACAGCTCTATCACTCCTCCCCTACCAAGGCTCAGGGAACTTTATGAAAGAGGGGACAAAAAGGATATAAGATACCAAAGATGGGAAAATGTGCAGCAAAAAGATCTCTTCTGGACATGATGTGGCTGTGGTGACCTCCACAAGATTGGTCCCCTGATCTCAGGATGGGGGGGGCGTCGGGTCAATGAATCCTTACCCTTCTGTGAGGGACCATTGGTGATTAAAGGTTTTGGGGGGAGCAGATGTCATTTTCTAAAGTGGTATAGCCACTGAGAAGTTGTCTGTGCTCCAGTAAATTACCTCCCACCCAAGCTTGTGCAAGCAACTCTAACTAAAATCAGTGGGTTATAGGGGCTGGAGAGATGGCTCAGTGCAGAGGACCCGGGTTCAATTCCCAGCATCCACATGACAGCTCACAGCTGTCTACAACTCCAGTTCCAGGACGAGTCCAATGCCCTCTTCTGACCTCCGCTGGCATTTTTAAATTTTTTTTATTTTTATTTTATGTGTATGAGTGTATTGACTGTGTGTATGTGAGTGCACCCGTGCTGTGCAATGCCACGGAGGTCAGAAAAGGGCTTTGGATTCCCCTGGAATTGGAGTTAAGGACGGTTTGTAGCTGCCATGTGGGTACTGGGAATCGAGCCCAGGTCCTCTGCAAGAGCAATCAGTGCTCTTAACCGCTGAGCCATCTCTCTAATAAATAAAATATTTTTAAAAAGTAGTGTGTCACACACAAAAAGAAGACATGAAAGCAAGGGGAGGCTCGTTGGTCAGGAAGGTTTCAGTAGGAGACAGAGGGGATGAGACAGGACAGGGGTGAAAAGGACTAAAATTCATGATACACATAATCAAAGTGTTAAGGTTTTTTGTTTTTGTTTTTGTTTTGCTGCTGGGCATGGTGGAGCACGCCTTTAATCCCAGCATTTGGGAGGCAGAGGCAGGTGGATCCCTGTGAATTCAAGGCCTGCAGCATGGTCTACATAGTGAGATCCAGGGCAGCTGGGGCTGCATGGAGACCCTGTCTCAGAAAGACCAAAAATAATAATAATAATAATAATAATAATAATAATAGTAATAATAATTTTTAATGGGGGAAAAATGTTGTTCAAAGCCCCATGAACTCTCCAGCTTTTTCTTGGTCATTCAGCCTGAGGACCACAGCCCAAGAACAACCACTGCAGGCTTAGATGCCACCCTGGGGTAGCAGAGAGCAACAGGGAGGGGCAGTCTCTGTAGGATGGAGATAAGCAGGTGCAAGAATCTCTCTACTATAATACACTAAATTGCTCAGTTATCCAAAATCCATACAATCAAAACCTGCAAGTGAATAGATTTATTTTAATTACTCTTATATGCTGATGGGAAATTATAGCCACTGCCCTGGTGTCTGGGTCTGATCAGGAAGAACTTCTGAGTTATGAGAATATAACGTTACACAGTGTTCCAGGTTATTAAACACCTGATTTCTAACCCACCAACTGAAAGCGTCATGTGTAGCAACAGAAGGAAGGCAGGCCTGTCTCAGAACCACAGGGCAACTGCAGGCATGGGGAAGAACCACCTCCAGGCTCCTAGTGGTCATCCTAGGTCCTGACCTTGGCAGTGACCTTAGACTCCAACAACATTCAAAAGTTCCACTGTTTTTCTAGGGGCTGGAGAGCCAGCTCAGCAGCTAAGAACACTGGCTGTTCTTGCAGAAGGCCCAGGTTCAAATCCCAGCATCCACATGGCAGCTAACAACTGTCCGAAATTCCAGTTCCAGGGAATCCAATGGCCTCTTCTGTCCTCCGTGGGCATTGCACGACACAGGTACACTTACCTACACACAGGCAATACACGCATACACATAAAATAAAAATAAAGAATAAATAAAATATTTTTTTTAAAGTTCCACTGTTCTGTAACTCCAGTTCCAGGGGATCCAATACCCCTTCTGGCCTCCATGGGCCTTATACATATGGTGCACTTACACACAGAACAGACAAAACAGTCATACATATAAAAAATAAAAATATATCAATATCAAAAAATTTTTAAATATAAAAATATTTCAAAAAACAAATAAATAGTTAAAAACTAAAGTGGATAAATGAGAGAAGACACATGAGGACCTCTGGCCTCTGCACATAGTCGAACATGAACACATACATACATACAAATGCATACACGCACACAGAGAGAAATTTTATTTCCTTCAAGTAAGTTGGTTTTGTATTCCTAGTTTCTGAAACTAAGCTGCCCTGAAAATTCAATGCAATTAATGTCAGTTAAGTTGAGAAAGCAAACTGCAGGAAGGAAACCAGGCATCAGACTTGTGACTGACTGAGTGGCTGACCTGGACTGCCTACAGGTAGAGCACCTCCCTCATCCTCATCTCACCATGGGTCTACAGACAGGTAGACAGCTCTCCAGTAGAGTCTGTGATAGGGAGTTTATGAACCTGCCTTGGAGAGGCAGGTGGCACAAAGGCCTTAAAGCTGGGCAGTTTGGCGCTGGCACCAGGTCACCACTAACGCAATTTATTGACTCTACTTTCCAGGAAAGGTGCCCTGTTACACAGACAAAACTGTTCCACAGAGCACAGCAACATTCAAACAGCATTTTAAAAAGAAACTGAAAAGCTAATGAGGGACTGGGGCTGTAGCTCAGATGGTAGAGTGCTTGTCTCAAATGCAGGAAGCCCTGGGTTCCATCCCCAGCACCACATAACCCAGGTGTGGTGCCACATGCCTGTGATGCCAGCATTTGGGAAATGGAGGCGGAGGATCAGGAGAGATACACAGTGAGTCTGAGCTCAGCCAGGGTTACATGAGACTGTCTTTCAAATTAAATAAATAAATATAAATAATAAATAAAAATAAATAAAGCAAGCTAATAGGGATGAGCTACAGTGGATTATCTGACCTACTAACAGGATAAGCTCTCCTGGGCCGCCTGAGGCCTGTGGGCCACTGGCTAAACACCTTAGATCCGCTTGAGAATACAGTTGAGTAAAAAAATAGAAAATGCTAAAAGAAATCTCACAATATTTTGAGTAGGTTTATTGTTTTGGGTTTGGCCACCTTCCTTGGCTGAATGCAGCTCTGTGCAGCCAACAGAGCTGGACACGCCAGGCTCTGACCATAACTCAATTCCAATATTTTGGCCAGCCAGATAGCTCATTGGTAAAGGCACTTGCAGTGCAAACCTGAAAACCTGAGTTCAGTCCCTAGCTACCATGGTGAAAGGAGAGAACCAACTTCTGAAAGTTGTTTTCTGACCTCCCCTCACATGCCATGGCACACACACTCCTACACACATACCATACACACACAATAATACATAATTTTTTAAAGCCAAATATATGTTTTAAGGTGCAAGCTCTAAGCCAACCCAGAATCTAGGACCACCTGAAAGGGTTTTTGGGTTTTTTTCCTGGCCAATAGAAGAGAAATTGGGTCACCAGGTCACCCTGCTCACCCCAGACAAGCACAGTCTGGGGCCCAGTACCAAAACCCACAATCAGAGGCCAAAACCTTGAGTTCCCATCTTTAAAATACTAAACTCTGACCACGGTAGTCATTGTGTTTTATTTGTAATAGATTTAAAAATAATTTTATCTGGGCCTGGTGGCACATGTCTATAATCTCAGCACTTGGGAGGTAGAGGCACGAGGATAAGAAGTTCAAGGCCACCCTAGGCTAAATGAGACCCTGTCCGAAAACAACAAAAACAACAGCAATAATTTTTAGCTGGGTGTGGTGGTGCACACCTGTAATCCTGGCAGGCAAGACACTGAGGCAGGAGGATTGCTGCCAGTTTGAGGCCATTCTGGCTAAGTAGTGAATAGACCAGCCATAGCTACACGGGGAGAACCTGTCAAAATAGTAGTAGTAGTAGTAGTAGTAGTAGTAGTAGTAGTAGTAGTAGTAGTAGTAATAATAATAATAATAACTAGTTAAGTAAAAGTTGTCCCATCAACTAAAAGCTGTTTGAAATGGTCAAGAGGAAGGCTGTCTGTCAAAGTGACCACTGTTCTTAGGAAGCCAAAAAGCACTGTCCTCTTTCAAAGGTGTCCTCCCAGGAGTTGCCGGGAGGGGCTCTTTCATCCTAACAGGCCAAATCCTGCAGACAGCCTGTCTGGAAGTATGAAAACAGGGGTCCCTTGTACTCCTACCACCAGGAAGAAACCAAAAGCCAGAAAGCCAGGGTCTGTTGTTGGAGAGACGTGCAGGCGCAAAGTCAAAGGTAGCGGCCATCAGAAGCTGTGGAGGTCTGCTCACAGAGCTGACGTGGGGGTAGGACTGGGTCACAGAGGACAAACAATTCCCAAGACAGGATAGACAGGGGACTAGAGAAGAAAAGGAGACAGGGTCAAGAGAGAAGGGGGAGGTAGCAAGCAAGGGAACTGGGAGGACCCAGAGGAAGAGAAGTGGAAGAAGACAGGGCAGGGGAAGGAACAGAAGTGGGGGAGGGGAGAGGGTGACAAGCAGAGATAAACAGCCTGGGACAGCAGACAGCAGGAGAGCAGAGTAGCTGCCAGAGTTGCTAAGCTGCTGTCTGTGGCCAGACAATAAGTAAACTTTCTTCAGTAGTTGGTTGCTTGCAGTTTTAATCCTTCCCCAAAGGGGAGATTACCAAGAGCTCTGAAAGTCAGCAGTCCTGGGATTGAATCTCACAAAAAAACCCTTCCTAATGGACTACAAAGGTGGCCAACATCCTCTGGTAACATGAAGCTGGTCATGCAAAGTTTTAAAGATGAGAGAGGAAGAAGAGTAAAGTGAACAATGTCCAATCACAACAGGTCAGGGCTACGTGAGCATCAGAGTCAGTGTCACAACAAAAGCACCACAGATGGTCAGTCCCAGACAGCGGGGCGACCCCCTGACCAGCCACAGTAAGAACTCTATCCTATTGTGATTTCCCAGCACAGGCAAAAGAAAAAAGTTGTCTTCCTCCTCTGCAACATGCACACTAAGCAACCATTTTCACAGGCTCACATTCCATCCAAAACAAAACAAAGAAACTGAGTTCAGTGCAGACTCACAAGCCACTTCTACTCCAAAGTCTCCATTTCACCAAAAAGAAAAACTATTTTCATTTCATGGAAGCCCCGAGATATCATATGTAAAAAACAAGCAATGAAGTATTGGCCCAAAATGTCATTAATAATAAAATGCCTTGCTTGCTTGCTTGTTTTTGAGATACAGTCTCACTATGTAGCCCTGGCTGGTCTAGAACTCCTTATGTAGACCAGGCTGACCTTGAACTCACAGAAATACACACTCCTGCCTCTGCCTCCCAAGTGCTGGGACTAAAGGCATGCGCTATCATGCCTGGCCATTAATAAAACTAAAGTTCAAAAAAAGTGTAAGACCATTCCAATTGATACAGAAAAGCATTTGACAGAATTCAACACACCACAAATAGAAGGAAATTCACACACACACACACACACACCATTGATGGGGCATCTATGACTTCAGAGTCAACACGGAGCTTAAGAATAAAAGCCTGGAAGTTTTGTCCCCATGATCAAGAAGACAAGGCTATCTAACCACTCTTAATCTACTAAACATCCTACTGGAGGTTCTAGCCATAATCTAACAATTATTAGAAAAAAAAAATCACTCACATTAGAAAGGTAGGATTGCTACACAGAAAACCCTACACAGCGGCACATGCCAACAATCCCAGCACTCAGAAGATAGAGACAAGATGCAAGTCAAAGACCAGCCTGGTTATACAGCCAATTCAAGACCAGCAGGAGCTATGAATGAGACCCTGCCTTAGTGAACTTGACTTGAACTCTACGGGCATTGCACACACGTGGTACACTTACATAAATGCAGGCAAGACACTCATACGCGTAAAATAAAAATAAGTAAATCTTTTTTTAAAAAAATTAAATCCAAGGGCTTGCCAGGCATGGTGGTCCATGCCTTTAATCCCAGCCCTTGGGAGGCAGAGGCGGACAAATCTCTGGTCAGTCTGTTCTACCTACAGAGTTCCAGGTCAGCCTCCAAGGCCTGGGAATGTATCCCAGTGTAGAGCACTCGCATGGGTAAGGCCTCAGGTTCTCTCCCAAAACGGGTAATGAAAAAGGGTGGAAGAAAATCTTATGTAACCCACAAAAGTTACTAGAATAAATCTACAAGTTCAACAAGGTTGCAAGAGACAGATGAGCACACCGAAATCAGTTGTACTGTAAACTAGCAATAGACAGTCCCAAAGTGAAATCCAGAAAACCATTCCCTTTATTATACTGATAAAAAGAAGAAAAAGGCTGAAGTATGAACACAGCAAGAGCACGGTGCTGTGTACTCAAGACCACACACACTACCGACAGAAACTGAAGCACACTGAAACCAGTGGGAAGAATCCTGTGTTAGTGGATGTGGACAATGGTCTAAGATGACAGAGCTTCTAATGTTGGTCTACACATTGCACATGATTCCTACAGAAATTACCAAGCCAGTCTTAAAAGTACAGAATGGCAGCTAGAGAGACGGTTCTGTTAGTAAAGTGTTTGCCTTGCAGCACAAGACCCCAAATTCGATCCCCAGAACCTACATCACTCAAAAAACCGAGGTGGGGGTGCACTTGTAACCCCAGCACTGGGGAGGGAGGTAGTGATAGATCTCTGGGGCTCACTGGCCATCCAGCCTAGCTTCCACACACATGTACACAGACACACATGAACACACAGTCACATATACACGCATGCAAAACTCATGTGGAAATGTATGACACTTGCCAAAACAATCTGCAAGATCATGAAACTGTAACCTTAAACTCACCACAATTAACTTTAAACCTATGAAATTAAATAAAATTAACAGCCTCATAGATTGAAATACATATCAAATTTGGCCATGGCCACCCTGTGCTACATGAGACCCTGTCAAAAAAAAAAAAAAATCAGTAGTAACCAAGTGCAGAGACCATCTGTGACAATGCTACAACTTCACAGCGGCTTATCAACATGTGTTAATGTCTATCTACACCGCCAGACCATAAGCTTCACGAGGCAGGATCTGTGTCTGAGCACCATCCCCAGACTCCTTTCCCTACAGGCTGTTCAGTCACCACAAAGGGACTCCAGACACTGGGCTGGGTGCTGAGCACAGAACAGTTCCTGACCTCCAGCAGCCTCTGCCCTACTCCAAAGGACAATGGAAGACCAAGCTCACTGAGGTGTGTACAGTTGTTAGAATGGCTATGAAATGGCACACCGCTGATATCTGTACCTGGTCAGTCACTTAAGTCCTGGAACTCTAAAAGCAGCTTGTGTTTGTGTCATTGTAGTAATAGTACCTGCCTGCTCTGTGAGTCCACAAAGCTGGCTGCCACACTCGGTTGGCAGTATAAACTCAAGACAATACAAACTCCCTAGGAGGCTAAAAGACCCTGCAATGCACAGTCTGGCAGGCAAGCCTCTAGTTCTCAGGAGGAAAATCCTCCCTGCTTGGCACAAGAGTCCGCAGTCAGGGCTAGAGTGTGATCAGGTGTGCTGTCACACTGCTGTGTGGATGACCAGCATGCGCTGGGGAGATGGCCTAGTCAGAAAAGTGCTGTCCAGGCACATATGAGGACCTGAGTTTGAGTACACAAAACCCACATATAAAGCTGGGCACAGCATCACATGCCTGTAACCCCAGTGTTGGGGAGGCAGAGACAGAAGGACCCCTGGGGATTGCTGGCCAGTCAATCTGGCTGAACTGGTTAGTTCCAGTGTCAGTGAGAGACCCCACTTCAAAAAACAAAGTGGAGAACCGGTAACATGCCTCAGCAGGTAAAAGCACTTGCTGCCAAACCTAATGACCTGAATTCAATTCCCAGGACCCACATGGTGGAGAGAGAGAACTGATTCCTGCAAGCTGTCCTCTGACCTCTACCCATGCACGGTGGCATACATGCCTACACACTGAGATAGATGGATGATGATAGATGATAGATAGATGATTGATAGATAGATAGATAGATAGATAGATAGATAGATAGATAGATAGATAGATGATAGATAGATTGATAGATGATGATAGATGATAGATAGATGATAGATAGATAGATAGATAGATAGATGATAGATAGATTGATAGATGATGATAGATGATAGATAGATGATAGATAGATAGATAGATAGATAGATGATAGATAGATTGATAGATGATGATAGATGATAGATAGATGATAGATAGATAGATAGATAGATAGATGATAGATAGATTGATAGATGATGATAGATGATAGATAATAGATGAAAAATAAAGATGATAGATAGAAAAAAAAATAGTGATATGATGATTGATAGATAGATAGATAGATAGATAGATAGATAGATAGATGATAGATAAATGTAAAAAGAATATTTTTTGATTCAAAGATGAAGAACTGAGAGAAACACCCAGTGTTGAACTCTGGCCTCCATATGCATGCACACACAGATGCAGAGACACACAATCAGTAGACATTTACAAATGTGTTGGCACCAAGCATGGAAATGCTGTAGAGAAAGCCTGCTCCAGTGGGCCAGCTGGGCTTCCCAGCACATGCCCATGCAATCACCACAGTGGAGGGGGTGGGACAACTTAGACCCCCAGAAAACTCTCTTGGGCACTCTAAAAACCATGGCTATGAGGTGAGTACTGATGGGGCACCTCCTATGTGCAGCCTCCACCAGGACCCATGGCTGCAGCTGAGGACACAGAAGATGAACCGACCACAACCCACCCTACAAGCTGTCAAGTAACCATCTTAGCCACTTCCGCCCCATAAAACCCAAGAGAGAAGGATCCTTCCAGGGAAGTGCCTGGTGTAGAGCCACCTGCACATCCCCCACTGTCCAGTGACGCCACTGAGAGATGCTCTTTACTTTCAAGGGCCACAGACAGAAATAGCAGCAACAAGTCACTGTGCAAATGCTGAATCAGATGGGTTTCCTAGGGTCAAGGAGGGCCTCCGGGCCAACTCCAGATCACACCTCAAAGGTGAGTGGCAATCAGCTGAGTTTCCAGAATGGGTGGTACAGAGCAAGAGGGACAGAGGGCACAGACAGGCAGCACAGGCAGAGGTAACGGGAAGGAAAGTCCTAGAGGAAGAAGAAGAAGCATGGTCCATAGGAAACTGAGAAGGCTGTGAGCACATTCAGCAAGGAAGCAGCCTTTTTGGTACCCTGAGGAGTTCTGAGCGGGATAAGGGGAGTTCAGTTTGCACTTTAGGAAGGCCACCTTAGCCCAGCACTTGAAAGGCAGAGTTCAAGGCCAGCCTGGGCTACCTAAAGAAACCCTGTCTCTATCTTCTCAGTAGAGAAAACACTACAGTAGCCAGCCTAACAGGGCCATCAGGAGGTATGGGGAGGACTCTGGCCAGGAGGAGCAGAGATAGGAAAATGAAAGTATTAGGAAAAGGGCCTGGCTGCACGTGAACAGCAAGGTCAGCAGGGCCCTGCCTGTGCCTGCGCGCGCAGTCTCACCACTCTGTGGGGAAGGGGACCTGGAAGTAGGGGTGGCAGTGAGTCAAGAGTGTCTGTATACCCTAAATGGAGGGGAATGCTCCCCAAAGGCTCCTATGTTAAAAGCTTGGTCCCCAGCCATGAAACAATTAAGAGACAGTGGGGATGGCAGGAGGCCTTGGATCACTGGGGGTGTACCGTCAGGAGGATGGTAGGACAACACCTCTACTTTTCTTTCTGGTCTTGAAGAGGGGGCTTCCTCCACAATGTACTACTACTGGCCAACCAACTACAAGCTGAAAGCTCTTCAACTGTGAGCCAGGGTAAACCTTCCTTCTTTATAAGTTGATTATTCCAGGCATTTTACTATAGTCACCAAAAGCTGATCGAATACAGACAAGAATGTAGATAAACTGTTGTGGAACTCGGGCATCATCAGATCTAGATCAAAAACTGGATACTAATGACAACTGAGACACAGAGTTGGTGACATCACCAGGGGCAATATGCCCCTCCAAAGGGGCATACTGGTGACACACTCTGAAGACACCAATATCCAAAAGCTGCCTGGGGCAGAGGAACCTACAGCCTTCAAGGAGAGGAGCTACAGAGGCAGGGGCAGGGTTTCCCAGGAGCCATGGGGAAAAGTGCATCTCAAGAAGGAAAGAACAGGGGGCTGGAGAGATGGCTCAGCAGTTAAGAACACTGGTTGTGCCAGGAGTGGTGGCGCACGCCTTTAATCCTAGCACTTGGGAGGCAGAGGCAGGAGGATCTCTGTGAGTTCAAGGCCAGCCTGGTCTACATAATGAGTTCCAGGACAGCTGGGGCTACAGGGAGACCCTATCTCAAAAAGACCAAAAAAAAAGAACACTGGTTGTTCTTGCAGAAGACCCAGATTCGAATCCCAGCACCCACATGGTAGCTAACAACTGTCCAAAACTCCAGTCCCAGGGGATCCGACAGCCTCTTCTGACCTCCACAGGCATTGCACGACATGGGTGCACTTACCTACATGCTGGCAATACACATAAACTAAAAATGATAAATTTTTTTAAAAAGTTAAAAAAAAAAAAGGAAGGAAAGAACAGGCAAGCCAGGCATGGTGGTACAATCCCAGAGCTGAGGAGGCAGACAGGTAGATCCCTGGGGCTCACAGGTCAGCCAGCCTAGTCTACTTGGCAAGTTCCAGGCTAGTAAGAGACCCTGTCTCAAAACAACAACAAAAAGGTAGATAGCTCCTGAGGGATGAATGACATTCCAGAGTATCCTCACATACATGCCAGTACATACACACACACACACACACACACACACACACACACACACACACACATACACACACACAAGAATTCAGATAACTCAGACTCTGCAGTCAGGGGTCAAGAATGCCAGGCTTGAAGGTGTGTCCTAGACTTAGCACAGGACTCGACCTGTGGCTGGGGGTAGGTAATGGGCTCCCCTGTTTGCCAGTGACAGGGTCAGGGAGAGGAGGCAGAGGACATCTCAGAGAGACTGGAAGCAGAGGAGGGAAAGAGTTGTGGCTTGAGGGAAGTCTAGAAAGATGGCAGAGGACAAATACAGAACAGTAGAGCAGAGCCCACTGACAATGCTTACACAGATGGTGCTGGGCCTGAAGGCTGTGTGGCAATGGCCGGCAGTTGTCGCTCCTTAAGGGAATCTGAGAAAGGCCAAGGGCTAGCTTGTGGTCAGGTGTTTGAGAAAGGTCTAGAAAACCTAGGAGCAAGAGAAGCCGAAGGAGGCAGGGACACACCCCTGGGCAGAGCCTGTGACTGGCTTGATTGGTTTATGGGGTCAGAGTGCTAGGTGGCAGGTGATTCTGGGATTTCTCCAGTAGCTCTCAGAAGGTTGGGCAGAGGTCTTCCAGGTGCACAGAGGCCAAACTAATAGTATGTGGTGAAGGGATGCTGGGCTACAAAGGAGAGAATTCAGGAAGCTGGGTGGGATTTGGAAGATGTACAGAGAGGCCTTGAAGGACTCAAGTTCAGAGAACATGGCACATATGCAGGGGACCTGAGGAACAGATGACCCACAGAGATAACACGAGTGACCCCAAGAGTCGACACAGGTGACCCCGAGAGATGACATGGCCAGGACATGACCAGATAGTATGTAAGGAGGGTGGAGAGGCCACCCCGTGATCAAGGTGCTGGTGAGTCATTAGAAGCCAGGTGACACTGCAGGGGGTCAGGTGAGGTTAATCATGTACCAAAGTCCTCCAGCCTCCAGTGAGGGGGAGAGGGAATGGGTACAGGGGGAGGAAGGAGCAGATGAAATACCAACACAACAGGTCTCTTCCCTGGGGCTGGAAAGATGGCTCAGTTGGTAAAGTGCTTGCCATGCAAACATGAGGACTTGAGTTTGATTCCCAGCATCCATATAAGTAAAAAAAAAAAAACCAGGCAGGCATGCACTTGTAATCCTAGTGCTGGAGAGACAGAGACGGGGCTTGATGGCCCACCAGGCAAGCCTAGTCATCGAGTTTCAAAAAGCAAAGTGGATGGCTCCTAAGGAACAGAGGTTGACCTCTGGCCTCCACATACATACATACATGCACCCATGCACATGCATATGCACACAAACATGCATGTATACATACACATGTACACACACATTGACACACAGAGGAACATGCACATACATACATGTATATATACACAAAGAAAGAAAAGTCAGGCCCAGCTAGCTGGCCCAGTGAATAACAGCACCTGCTACACAAGCCTGACAGCCTGAGTTTGATCTCTGGAGCCCACAGTGGAAAGAGAGAAGCGACTCCCAAAAGCTGTCTTCTCACCCCTACACATGTGATGGGGCATGCACAAGCCTCCACTCACACACATATAATAAGAAAAAGAAGATAAAATATTATTTTCGGGGGGGGATATATATTTTCAAAAGAAAGGGAAAAAAATGCCACCTGCCCAAAGGACTGGTGCTCAGTGCTTCCCTCACCAAGCGAATGCTGTATGCTGCCCATGGGCAAGGACAAGGCAGCCCCTTGCATCTCCCTAACTGCCAACTGCCACGTGCACAGCCTTACAATGTAGGAGATGCTGGGGCTCACTGGCTAAGAGCCTCCACAAGATCACACAGCCCCCATGGCTGCACCCAGGACCTGAGGCCAAGGTTTCTCCAAAGCCACTCTGCACCACCACCCCACTGTCGCCAAGAGACAGGGCAGATTGCATTATTTATGGCCCAGCAATCACTTAACCCTATTCCAAATCTCATAATTGCAGCTCACACCACTTCCAAGGAGGAAGGTCAGGGGCCATGGGTAGCTGGGTAATGAGCCTCGCTGCCCTCCGGAAGGCCTTCCTGTAACTGGCTAGGATGGACAAGGCCGCAGTAATTACCCCGAGCCTATTCAGTAGCACTCTGAGCGGGATACACTGAGTTCCAGAACAAACACATCACTGTATCAGCTTCTAAGGAAACACTGGTCCAGAGCATGCATGCATTTCCAGGACAGCCAGCACTCACATTGGGACAGCAGTGGTTTCCTTTTGTGAAGGGCAGCAGCTACCACACTTGCTTCAAGGCAAAGTGCTGGATGCCACAGTCAGGGGCTGGGGAAGGGGCAACAGAACCCCAGGAAAAAATAAGAAGGATTCAACTTCCCTTCTGTTGTTCTGACACTGGGTCTAACAGAGCCCAGGTGGGACTCAGCTAGCCAAGGCCCAGTATGAGCATTATGAAGCCTTCACCTAGCTTCCTCTCTGCAGGGAGATGCCAAGGCTCACTGGCTAAGAGCCTCCATTACAGGACACCATCCCATTTTAGGCAATGTTGGGGATGGAACCGGGGGCCTCTGGTGTGCTAGGTCAGCACTATCCACAGCACCCTAGGAAGAAAAAGAAGCTAAAACAATAGCCTTACAGTCAATGCGAACCACATGAGAGGGCCATCTATTTACTTCTTGGTAACCTGGGGTTTATCTAGATGCCAGGGAAACAACAGATATCTCTAGAATTGCTCAAAGAACATTTTTCAGGGTGTCCTGCTCTGGGTGTATTTAAACAAAACCTTGAAGCTTCCAAAGTAGAGACTGGAAGAGTGAAGACTGGTTAGCACAGCCTGGGCAGGGGCGGGGCAGAGGACCGAAAGAAGATGGCTACCAGGACAGGAGTGTACCTGTCTACAGCACAGCAGGATCACTCTGCCAGACAACAGCTAGCTAGGTATTTAGAAAGAGACAGTGGAGAAGACTTCAAACGTTCCCAACATGTAGAAGTGATGTTTGGGATCCAACACCCTCTTCTGGCCTCCCTGGGCTTTGCGGGACACGCAAAGAAGATACTCATACATATAGAATAAAAATAAATCTGAAAAAAAAATTTTTTTTAAAGAAGTGCTGTTTAGGCATGACAGCTGTGCCAGCCACTGATAGAACTGTTACACACTGTACACGTGCACTAAAGTGTCACACAAGCCTGGGGATGTAGCTCAGATGATAGAGTGTTTGCCTAGCATACAGGAGGCCCTGTGTTCTACGCCCCCTGGCAGCATATAAACCAAGACGTGGTGGCACACCCCTATAACCCAGCACTCAAGAGGTGGAGGCAGAAGAATGAGTTCAAGATCATCCTTGGTTACATAGTGAGTTTGGGGCCAGTCTGGGATATATGAGACTGTGGGAGGAAAGAGGGAAGGACGGGAAGGGAGGGAGGGAAGGGAGGAAGGAAAAGAGAGATGAGAAGAGGGAAGGAGAGGGAGGGGGGAAGGTCACACTGTACCCCATAAATACAATGTGTAAATTAAAAATAAATATATATAGTTTTAAAACAAATATGGACAATTCATACAAGCAGCATGGGGCAAAATGCGGCCCCTCAGCATAGAGAAAACACCAGCCTGTCCCCACCCTGCTCCCCATAGCTGGTGAAGAAACAGAACATTCTGGAATAACCAGGCACAAACCTTAATTCACTGAAGGCACCAATGAGCCCAGCTGGGTGGAAAATGTTGCTACCACTCACTCCAGACTCCAAGAGGACAGAGGCCCAAGTTCTCTGCTGATTAGCAGAGCTGGTTCCCACCTGAAGCTCCTGCCCAGCATTCCTGCCTAGTCTCCAGACCTGCAGGTGGAGTGGCCAGTCCCCTCCCTGGACCCTCAGAATGTCCTCCTCCATCAGAGCCCTCCAGGCCAGCGCCCAGGAACCAGGCTCCCTGAAGTCAGGCAGGGCATAATAATGAACTTCGGATGATCTAAGTTTCCCATAATTCCCCTGGTCCCTGAGCCTTAGGAGGGGAAACAAAGTCACTGTATCATGAAGAGGGTGGAAACATAACTCAGGCGACCAAGCTCAGATTTACAGCACAGTCATTTTTACACAGTACATTTCTTTTTGTTTTGTTGAGACAGGCTCTTGTGTATCCCATGGTTGCCTGGGACTCTCCATGTAGCTTTAGATGACCTTGAACTCCTAATCTTACTATCTCTACCTCCTGAGTGCCAGAAGGACAAGAACTCATCACCACATCAGCTAACGTGGTGCTGGAGGTGGAACCCAGGGCTTTGTGCATACCGGCAAACACTCTACCAACCGAGCTACATGCCCAGCCCCATGGTGCTTTTCAAATGGAATGCTGTACTCAAGACTCAGTCTTGGCAAAGTCACAGCACACACTGAGAAGCTGTCATCGTGTCACTAGGAACCTTAGGACAGCTTTCAATTTAGGACACACACAGCTGAGGTTCACTATCACCAGCTGTGACTGATACTGCCCTGGGCTGTACTCTGTTCCTCTTCCTGTTTGTGATCCAATCAATGGTCACCTCACACTCAGCAACATATGAGGAAGTCTAAGACGTTCCTTCTTCTAGAAGTCATTTTTTTTTTGTATGTTTGTACTCTAGTCTCATTCTGTTGCTGTGATAAAAACACTCTGACCAAAAGCAACGTAGGGAAAGAAAGAGTCAATGTGACTTACAGCTCCAGGTCACAGTCCATCACTGAGGGAAGTCAGGGCAGGAACTGAAGCAGACCATGGAGGAACACTGTTTACTGGCTCCATGGAAGACTCATACTTAGCTAGCCTTGTTATGCAGCCCAGAACCACCTGCTTAGGGAAATGATGCTGCCCAGAGTGGGCAGGGCCCTCCTGCATCAATTAATAATTTAGACAATCCCCCTCAGCCAATCAAGAAATTCCTCAATCTACGCTTTCCTCTCAGATGACTCCAGGATGTGTCAAGTTGACAGTTAAAGCTAACTAGGACAGTTTGGTTTTGCTCTGTGTGTGTGTGTGTGTGTGTGTGTGTGTGTGTGTGTATGTGTACACACACACTAGTGTGGGGGGACCAGCAGTCAACCTTGTGTGCTATTTCTCAGGAGTCCACATTTTTTTTTGAGACAGTCTCATTGGGACCTGAAACCCACCAAGTAGGCTAGGCTGACTGGCCAGTGAGCACCAATGAGCTCCAGAGTCCCCACCTTTGGGACTGCAAGCTTGCACCACTATGCTCAGCTTTTTACATGGACTCTGAGAATCCAACTCAGGTCCTCACAACAGTGCAGCAAGCACTTTGCCACCTGAGCCACCTCCTCAGACCCTGGATTTGATTTTTTAAGACAGTCTCACTGTGTAACCCATTAATCTAGCTCACTTGCTCTCTCTCTCTCTCTCCCTCCCTCTCTCTCTCTCTTTCCCTCCCCCCGTCTCTCTCTCTCTCCCTCCCTTCCTCCCTCTCTCTCTCTCTCTCTCCCTCTCTCTCTGACCTAGGCTGGCCTACAAACTCTAGATCCTCCTACCTCAGCCTCCAGAGTGCTAGGAGGGCAGGGTGGGGGAATTACAGGCATGCACCACCACACCTGGTGAGTAAAGGAACTGCTCAGTTACAAAAGAAAAGTGACATCCTCATCTCTCCTTACACTGCAACTCTCCTAAAGATGCCATTTTCCCCTTACATGCAACTGTCATCAAGCCCTCTTTGCTAAATGCATGATTGGCAGGTTACACAGAGTACCTACTGTTAAACTGGCACCTTCACATTGGACAACACAAGCTGATCTCACAGACTCCATTAAAAAGCTACATCAGATTCTGGCCTCACACAAGACTCCCTGGACTCCTGAATGTCCACCCAGCCAGTTGTCCTGTCTTCTCCTCCCCCACCCACCAGCACATCACACCCTGACTCTCCACAGCAGAGGAGCTCCCCTGAGGCAGCTTCCCAACATATTCTGATTACAATCAATCTCTACTCCTCACCTCCTGACCAGGCAGGCCAAGAAATCGGATGGGATTCTGACCTCCCTGGACCAGGTGCCTCCTCCTGCCTCCACTTCATCTCTCCAGGACTCCTGCCCTCAGCCACAGAGGCCCTTCCCAGCCCCTGAACTTGCTGTCTGCTGGGCCTGGGAACCTCTACCTGCCCATTTCACATGGCTCATCCCCATTCTTCAGTCTGTTTACCCCTAACTTCCCCAGAGACACCAGTGCTGTCCTTTCCCATGGTCTCTATCTGACCTGATCCCCCATCTCTACTGTGTATCCCTCACCTGGGCTGCTTAATTTACCTGCACATAGCAATACCCAGGTCCAGGAAACCCAATCTACAGACCATCATGGTACCAGCTCCCCACTACCAGGAATCCCCTGGTTCCCACCACAGGTGACTCTTATCTGCTGAAGAGCCATGAAATCAGGAAAAAATACATTTCTGACACAAACCACCTAGCAAACATGCTGGGGTGTAGCCTGTCAATGCCCCACTCTGGAGGCCTGGCACTGTGAGACCTGCATGCATGAGCTTTTAAGAGCAGGGACGGTGACTGCAACCAGCAGTTTGGAATGCTATGATCCCTGTATAGATACAGGGAAGTTAAGGGAGGAAAACGCTTGTCCCCGAATTAGCAAAGAAATGAACTACTGACTTCAGCCCACCTCAGTACTAGTTCATCTCACGGTGAAGTCTGGTTTCTGCCCCGCTCCCATCCTTAATTTTTCCTTTACAGTTGAACAATGTTTTCAGTCCTAATTTTTTTTTTTTTTTTTTTTTTTTGTTTTGGTCTTTTTGAGACAGGGCCTCCCTGTAGCCTCGAACTCACAGAGCTCCGCCTGCCTCTGCCTCCCGAGTGCTGGGATTAAAGGCGTGCACCACCACACCCGGCCTAAATTACTTTTTAAACTAGATATACCAAATCCTTTGAAACACCTCTTACAATGGACTTCAAAAACACCACTTAAGTGTGCACATCACTTTGCCATTTTGAAATATATATGATTGGGGAGCTCTGCCCTAGTTACACAATTAAACTTATCAAAATTCCTGCGCTTTGAAAAAACATCAGGGAACTTCTGCCACGAAGCTGGCACCACTCTAAGCTTGGGAGAGGATGCAGCAAGATTACATCACATCACAGCCCGTTTCCCGTGGAAATCCAGTCTCCAGAGATAGAAGGCAGCCTGGCACTGGTTCCAGCTTGTGAGCCCAGGCCAATGTGTGCTGACTATAAGAGTAAAGGGAGAGGGAAGGGTCACCTGGAAGCTTCTGAGAAAACTCACCAAGGGATTCAGGATAACAGCAGCAGGAGAGGTGACCAGGCTGTAACATCACACAGACTGGTGTGCAAAAGGCATGCCTGCCCCAGGCTGGTATCTCAGTGTGCCACTGTGCCCAGAGTAATGGAAGACTCCCGTCACAAAAACGGGCTCCTGTCAGAACCAGCTCCAGTCCAAGGCCACCATGGGGACTTCCCTGCATGCCCGCCACTTTCTGTGCAAGGCCAAGGTTCACAGTTAATCTACAATGGACAGGATTTCTCTGTGACCACAGTGTCCTTTTCTGGTTCCACTCAGGGTTAAATAAAAAGGGCCTCAAAGAAGAAAGGTAGAGAAACAGAGAGAGGGACAGGCAGGGTAAGAACACAGAGAAACAGAGAGGAGAGAGGGAAGGAAGAGAGCGGAGAACAGAGGAAGACAGGGAAACAGAGCAGCAAAGTGAGTCTACAGCAGGGAGAGAGGCAAAGAGACAACAGAGAGAAAGAAAGGAAGAGTCGAGGAAAAGATAGTGACGTTGCATGGAAAAGCTATCTGTGTGAGGCCATCTTTTCCATGTATTATACCATATGTGGGAAGTGAGCAGGGCTGGAACCATGCCTAGGAACATCTGCCAGGGACTTTAACCACCCTAATAATAGCACAGCTGGTGTCCCTGGCCTAATGAGCTCACTCCCACGTGACAGCTCCTTCCTCCTTCCCCAGCAGTTCCTCCAGAGAGAAGAGAGTCCAGCCCTCCCCCAGGCTCAGATTTATTTCCTTCAAGGCCTTCATTCTCCCTTCCAGAAGCCCCTCCCACCGGCTTTAAGGGGCTGAGCTACTCCAAGGCAACAGTCCCTTTGAACAGATACAGACTTAGCAGGAAAGACAAGAATCAGAAATAAAAGATGGGGGACATCACTACAGAGCTGACAAACATTAACAGGATGATTATGATCCCATAAACCAACAGCTGATGAAATGGACCAAGTCCTTGAAATAGACTACTTACCAAAGTAACAATTGGAAAGCCAAGCCTATCCAAACAACTGCACATAAATAACTCTTCTTAAGAAATGGAATTGCCAGGGCTGGGGAGATAGCTCAGTGGGTAAAGTGCTTCCTCTACAAGCAGAAGGACCTAAGCTCTATCCCTAGCACCCACACAGAAGCCAGGTGCACAGGCATCCACAGTGCTGGGGGTGGGGGGCAGAGAGAGGCCGATACATGAGGGCTCACTGGCCAAAGCCAGCAAGCTCCAGGTTCACTGAAAGACTCCTGTCTCAGAAAACAAGGTGGGGGACCAGCAAGATGGCTCAGCAGGTAAAGGTGCTTGTGCCAAGCCTGAAGACCTGAGTTAGATCCTCAAAACACACATGGTGGAAGGAGAGAACAGACTCCCCCTAAGTTGTCTTGTGACCTCCACAGGGGCACCAAGGTAAAATTATATTTAAACTAGGCTGAGCATGATGGCAGACACCTTTAATCCCCATACTCAAGAGGCAGAGATAGGTGAATCTCTGCGAATTGAGGCCAGCCTGATCTACAAAGGGAGTTCGAGGCCAGCTGGGGCTACAGGGAGACCCTGTCTCAAAACAAAAAATTATATTTAACTTTACATTTGAATAACTGCAATTTTTTTAATAAAATAAGGTGGAGAGAAACTAAGGAGGATACCAGACATCAAACTCTTGGCTTCCCCACACATATGCAAGGGCACACACACACATACACACACACACACACACACACACACACACACACACACACACACAATTTTAAAAATGAATGAAGAAAGGAAGGAGGGTGGGAAAGGAGGTCTGAATTCCTAGCTAATGAGGGAAGGCCAGAAAGTCCTCTAGGGCACCAAACTTGTTCGCTGGGAGCCCCTGGGACTGGGTCTGGGGAGGCCCCCACCTGGGCACCCTTCCCAGGGACTGAGGAGCTGTTGCTAGGGGGAAAAGCAAGCACAGCAGACCAGGGAAGGGGGCAGGGAGGCAAACAAAGGACCTAAGAAGGATGACAAGGCTGGGAGGTTTAACCCTATCTGTGTTCACTCCAGAACTCCAGAAACTAATTCCTACCATGCTGCACTCTGAAAGGTCTTCAAGCATTTTCAGAAACTTTAATTCTATCTGTGTTCACTCCAGAACTCCAGAAACTAATTCCTACCACTCTGCACTCTGAAAGGTCTTCAAGCATTTTCAGAAACTTCGAGTCAGCAAGGGATGATGAAGTGTTTTGGAAGGGGCAGGAGGGGAGACAATGGTGCTGAGGAGTCTCCATAGCAACTGGAAGAAGAGTTAAAAAATCTGGGATCTCCTACATCCTGATCACCAGATGGGTATACAACAGCTTTTGGGGCAGCTCAGGGCTCACTCACCAAGGCAAGACAAAGAAAGTCCCCCTTACAAAGCCCGCACTCCCTAACATACAATAGCGTGCATGTAGTACTGAGGTTAACAAATTACTAAATTCCACTCCTGTTTACCAGGTAATTATACCCACAGCAATCACACAGCCAATTAAAAGGTGGGCAATCATTAACTTCCTCCATGCCAAAAACTGCTGCTCCCTCCTCATTAATACCATAAATGAGTTATATAAGCCTGGACAAGCTCATGTGTTGATTTATAACACCAGGGTCACTTGTGTTGGTAAGTTAACACTGTGAAAAAAAAAAATCACAAAGACAACTGCAGGGCTGGGATGGAGCTGAGCTCGGGAATGCTTGCCTGGCGTTTGTGAGGCCCTGGGTTCCAGCCCCTGCCCTGCAAAGAAAAATTTTACATTATTTTGAGAATTATCATAAATACTTTATTCTCATTATTCTTTTTATGGAATGTTTAATGTACAGAGCAGAGCCACCATGGCCCCAGTGTTTCCATTCACAGGACCCTGAAAGCCTGACCATCGAAGACGCTAATTTGGTCTCTGTCCTTCTCACCCTGTCCTTTCGCTCTTTTTGGGTCACATATCCAGGCCAAGCTTCTCTTTCTCAAATCTGACAGACTCTTCCTGGCTCCCTCTTCAGGCCCACAACAGTGTCCTTCTAAGCCAAAGAAAAAGTCAACAATATTGATCTTGGCTTGAATCAAACTTCATATTTTGCTTATGATGTATTTTTTTTCATTTAGTATTTAAAGTATTGCATCAAAACATCAATTATCTTGGGCTAAGGATACGACTCAGTGATGGAATGCAGGCTTAGCAGGCACAAGGCCCTGGGTTCAATCCCCATCACCTCAAAAGAAAGGAAGAATGACTGATCTTAATTCCTGAGATTTGGGGCATCCTCCTTCCTAGACAAGTGCCTCAGGGCTTGTCCAGGTCCTGACTCACAGGAACAAAATGCCCTGGGGAGCAAGGGGACAAAGAGTAAACACTTAGGCTTCATTATCCACCCCAAAGACTGGACAGCAGCTGCAGTAATGACTGTCGGAGTGTGTGTGTGTGTGTGTGTGTGTGTGTGTGGACAGCAGCTGCATAGCTGCATAAGGATGACTGTCAGTGTGTGTGTGTGTGTGTGTGTGTGTGTGTGTGTGTGCAGCAGCTGCCTAAAAACTGACTGTGAAGGTGTATATATGTGTGTGCATGTGTGTGTGGACAGCAGCTGCCTGAAGGACCATCTGTCAAGGTAGGTGTGCATGTGTGTGTGTGTGTGTAGACAACTGTGTAAGGACCATTTGCCAAGGTGTGTGTATGTGTGTGCATGAGAATGTGGGTGGAATAGAGTGAGGGAGTGCATGTGTGTAAATGCACGTGTAGGTGTATGTATTTGTGTACAGGCATGTGTGTGTATATGTGTATATGTATGTGTGTGTATGGTTTGTGTATATGTGTGTATGCAAGTATGTATGGTTTATGTATATGTGCATATGTGTTTGTGTATGTTTGTATATGTAAGTGTGTATGTGTATATATATATGTGTGTGTGTACTAAATTTAGAGAGAGAGAGAAAAATGAGGGGAACCACAAGTCAGGGCATTTGTTCATTTTTTTAAAAAATTATTTATCATGCATGAAGGAAGGGAAAGGGGCACACATGTGGGCAGGGCACATGTGTGGCTATCAGAGGAGAGCTTGTGGGAGCTGGTTCTCTCTTTCTACCATGTGGGTCAAACTCAGGTCCTCAGGCTTGGCAGCAAGCACCTTTACCTGCTGAACCATCCCCATTGGTTCTTTGGGGGGGGGGAGAAATGCTAAGTTACAGAGAAAAAAAAAACAAAAACCAAAGCACACACACAAAAAAAACAAACCTGTAGAACTCATTAAGGGGAAAATATTAATACACATTAAACAGAATTCACTACTTCCCAATTAGTTACAGTGTATCCTTTTGCCCAATGGTTCATTTTACAACCTGAATGCTAACAAATTAACCAGAACCTGTAACTACTTTCCAGGTCTCACTTACCCTGCACTGTCTGACTCCCCTTTGTAGGTGTTGGCGGTAGACCTACAGGTACAGTATAACCATATTTCTGGCCTCGGTCACCATAGGAAAATGATGCTTCTTTCCTTCAGGCTGTACTTGTACTTCGGACCTCTTTTGCTTACTCAGGCATTTGTTGAATGCATTCAAGCTTCATTCTTTTTCATTGCTGAGTAATACTCTACAGTGCGGTTAAAGCACACACAATGTTTCTGTATCTCTCTGTTGATAGATACTTGGGGTATTTCCAGTTTGAGGCTCTCGTTTGAGTAAAGCTACTATGAACTAGGTACACAAAACACTCATTCTTCTTAAGGTCAGTCCATCATCAGCTCCCAAAAAGTGGCTCTTTGTTTGTTAGAAGGCAGGGTCTTATCATGTAGCCCTGGCTGACCTAGAACTCACCACAACCCCTCCACCAGCCCCTAGTGCCTTCTCTGCCACCCAGCCTTCTCTTAACTCCCAAGCATCACTCAAACTTGTCTGCTTCTTCCCACCCCACCATGACCCATCACCGCAGCTGAAGTCACAACCCCACGCTCATCCTGAATAAAATGGAGCTTCAATATCAGGTCTCAGGCACCCTGAGATGGAAGGCACTCAGCTCCCTCATGCTTGCCAGGGACACAGTTACCATGGTAAAGTCAGATACCCCACTCTGCCGTGGGTCTTCTTTTTGGTAATTCTGCAAACCTTGTGCCTTTTCTGACCTAGAGACTAAACAAGGATATGGATCCTGAAGGTGGTATGGAACCCTGACACCTGCTCATGCGGGTAGTCCCTCTGTCACAGTAAGTTGTACCCAGAGCCCTCAGCTGCACCTCCAGCCTTCAGCTCTGCTCCCCGTCCCAAGCTTCAACCCTAGCCCTCAGCTCAAGCCCTCAGTTATACCCCCAGTCCTGAGCTGTACCCCCAGCCCTCAGTTACACCCCCAGCCTTCAGCTGTACCCCAACCCTTATTATAGTATTTATTCCCTTTCATATGAGCACCATTTCTCTCTAACATCAAGAACTTCTGTCCAGCCCGGGCTGGGGAGAGGGCACAGTGGCTAAAGCAGCCCAAGCGTGAAAACCTGAGTTCAAATCCCCATGACCCACATAAATCCAGGCACAGTGGTGCATCTGTAATCCCAGTGCTTCTACGGTGAGACGGGAGGAAGAGACAGAGGAATTCCTGGATCTCACAGGCAAGCTTGCCTGGGGGACACAGCAGTAAACAACAAAAGAGAAACTGCCTCAGACAAGATGGAAGGTAAGGACCAACATGCGAGACTGTCTGACCTCCATGACTAAAAGTTCCTCCAAATACCATTCAGTAACTAAAGCATTTTTCCAGTACAAATCACTTTTGTTTTATTTGTTTATACAATTTGTTTAAGATTTGTTTATTTTTATTTATGTGTATGAGTATTTTGTCTTCATGAATGTATGTGCACTACATGTGTGCAATGCCCTTGGAGACCAGAAGAGGGTGCCAGGTCACCTGGAACTGGAGTTTTCAGATGGTTATAAGCTGCCATGTAGGTGCTGGGAACCCAACCCTGCAGGAACAGATAGTGCTCTTTACCACTGACCATCCCTCCAGCCTCTCATTTTATTAAAGAAGGATGTTACTATGCAGTCCAGGCTGGCCTCAAACTTGGGTCAATCCTCCTGCGTCAGCCACCAGGCCCAGCTTAATAATCTCTTTTAATACCAACTGCTTCCATATATAATAAACACATTTACTGCAATGGTCAACACTTTGTGTTTCATTATATTTTTCCAGTGGTGTGTCTAGGTCTTTTATGCAGTGTCCTAATAATTAAAACATTCTGTTTGTTTTCTCAAATAGAAAGCTGTTTCCTTAAATACATAACAAGAGGCAAGTTTCCCACAGAGATCTTTGGAATGTCATGGTTTGTGTCCAAGTATCTCCATCCAAAGAGATTTTTCTGATGTCTTGGGACTGACCATGGCAAAGTTAACTCTTCTCCTCAAAGCCAAAACAGGGTAAACAAAACCCACAGTCCACATGGATGCCACAGGCCTGCTGGTGCCACTGTCTCTTCCTTCGGTGCTGTCCAATAACGGCAGCATTTGGGTGGGGCAAAACCCGAGAGGCCTCTGTGGGCTGCAAGGTAAGCACAGGTGACATGACATCCATGTGGAGCCAGGCCTCAGACCCACCCATGCAATACTCAGTTCCTGTTTGAGGTTACCCCGAAAGGTGATAATTCAGGAGCTATCAAAGAGGCATGCTGGGGCTAGGGGTGTAGAACAGGGGAAGAGCTCTTGCTTAGCATGCATGAAGCTCTGGGTTTGACCCACAACACAGCAAAAAGAGGAAAAAGAAATGAAAAAATTGGGGAGGGGGACTGTTACTGGATTCCACACATCTGAGCACGAACCCTCAACTGCTTCAATGCACTCATGGTATGATACATTTATCCAGACCAAGTGTCAGATCAGAGGCTTTAAAACTGAGTGTGATGGCACACCCCTGTGATGCCAGCACTTGGGAAGCTGGAGGAGAATTAGGAGCGCAAGGCCAGCCTGGACTACACAGTCAGTGCCAGGCCAGCCTGGGCTATATAACTTTTAAAAGTGTCTCTTTAAGAAGTTTGAAGGGATGTGGATGTAGCTAAGTTAGTAGGTGCTTGTTTAGCATGCTCTAAGCCCAGAGCTCAGTCTCCAACACTGTATAAACCAGGTTTACACCTGTAAACCCAGTCCTTAGGAGATGGAGGCAGGAAGATCAGAAGTTCAAGAGTTTGAGGCTAGCCTGAGCTACATCTTGCCTCAATAAATAAATTTTAAAAATTAAGAAACTAAATGTTTTAATTAATGAATGAAAACAAAGTTCCCTCCACTTGTGTCCACTAACCAGAGCTGTCTAACACAATATTTAGTGTGTCTTTTACCATACATGGTAAATGGAGAGATGGCTCTATAGTTAAGAGCACTTGCTGCTCTTGCAGAGGACCCAAGTTCAATTCCCAAAGCCCAAACCAGGTGGCTCACAACTGTCTGTAGTTCCAGCTCCAGGGGATCTGACACTTTTGGATCCCTCAGACAGCTGCACTCATGTGCATGCCCATACACATACATAAATAGAAGTAATAAAAATAAATCTTTTATAAAGAATATTCAAAAAAGATACAACATATCCTACTTGCATGGGTCAAAATTAAATGCCCTTCTCTCTACTTGTCCGGGATGTGTGCGCCCAACTACCATGCTCACAGACACAGTCTGCGACTCACGTGTAACAGTCTGCTCCTATTCTTCCTCCCCACTTTTCCTCTAAGTTACTAGACCTTACTCTGAATCACAGATCACAGTTTGCTTTATGTTTGTTTCCTTGGAGTTATTTAATCCCCTGGCACAAAGATATCAATTCCATCATTATAACATGATAAGCATTTGTCTGTCCCTCATTAAAATAAACCTCCCATTTTCTCCCCGGGTCTTAGTAGTGCAGGAAGGCCCTCGGGTATGGACCCTCAGTTAACTGGAAATGATCCTTATATTATAATCATTGCTAGAACTCTGTGACCACAGACCACCAAGTCCCCCAACTCAAAGTCAATCTAACAGACTGGCCAGAATTGCTGTTGGAACCCTGTATCCAGAATCATGAAATGCCGCTCAGCCTGAGCAAAGCCCTGGGTTCCAGCCCCAGCACTGCAAAAACAAAAACAAAAACACAAGACATAACAGAACTGACTTGCTTTCCTCCTGGATCCCCCAAGACACTCACTACAACTTTTATTCTGAATAAAAAGAATGGAAGACCAGGGATAGCAGTAACTGCGAGGGACCATGTTAATCTGAGCTCTAACCACACTTGCTAAGCAAATCGAATATGATGTCCAGAATTAAAATGGCACCAGGAGGAGCATGGGCTAAAAGGGTTCCCGAGACTCCAGCATCCTCAGGAATCTCCCCCAGGTCAAAGTAAGGCAGGGTGTTGGAGGACGAATGGGAAAGAGAGGCTCTAAAGAAATAACCTCTTCATACCCCTTAGGATAACTGTTATTCAAAATTTTGCTTCATTTATATCCACAGAACTGGAGGTACAGGTGGCTGTGAGCTGCTCAATATGGGTGTTGAGAACATAACTCAGGTCCTCTGCAAGAGCAGTGCGTGGTCTTCTGAGCTATCTCTCCACCTGCCTTTAGCATCTTTCTTACCTGCCTAAGGAATGACGCCACCCACAGTAGGCTGGGCCCTCCCACATCAATTAATAATCAAGACAATCCCCCACAAACAAGTCCCACAGGTCAATCTGATCTTTGAAATCCCTCTCTCAGGTGGCTCTAGGCTGTGTCAAGTTAACAAATCTAACAGTGAGGTTGTAAAAAAAAAAAAAAAGTGCAGTTTCAGTGCAAAGCTGGTGGGAAGGGAAGGTAACCAGTCATTAGGGAAATGCCACAGCTATTCCTCAAAATATTGAACAGAATTACCATATATTCTAGCAACTCAAAGTCTGGGTACATGCCCAAAAGAAGTGAAAGCGGGGCCTTGAATAGTTATCTGCCACCAAATTCACAGGAACACTACCCACAGTGGTCAAGTAACAGAAAAACCTAGGCATCCATCACTGGATGAATGGAGAGACAAAACATGGCATATAGGTACAATGGAATATTATTCCGTCTTAAAAAGGAAACTTGACAGACTGGACATGGTGGCGCACACCTTTAATCCCAGCACTCAGGAGGCAGAGGCAGGCAGATCTCTGTGAGTTCAAGGCCAGCCTGGTCTACATAGTGAGTTCCAGGTCAGCTGGGGCTACAGGGAGACCCTGTAGGGTGAAGAGTGCTGTGTAATTCTACTTGAGGAGGTTGCTAGCATAGTCAAGTTCACAGAGAGAGAGGAGGGTGGTTGTCAGGGGGTGGGGTGAGAGAAAGATGAGGAATTAGCATTTAATGGGTTGTCTCTGTTGGGGAAGATGGAGAAGGTTCTGAAGATGGAGGGTAATGGTACACACACAACACAAACCTACTTAATGCTATACACTGAAGGCAGCTAAAATACTAAGCATATGTTACGAATATTTCATCTGTATTTTTAAAACAAAATAAAAGATGATCATTCCTTTAGCAATTTTCAGATAGCTTAGAACCTTGAGACAGTAGAAAGAGTCAGGGGGGCGAGAGCCATGAAGCTGCCTGGAAGGCAAGGGGGATGATGGGAAGGAGGGAGAAGGTGGCATGCACTGATGTCAGAATGTCTTCCATCACTGTGCCATGTGACCACCCTGCCCACAGTGCACATGACCCAGAACTTTAGATACACTCAGTAACAAATGGGTGGATGAGTGTGCCAAGGACCCAGATAGCAATTGGGCAGAACTGGTGAATTTTTAAAATACTTTTTATATATATATATATTTTTTGGTCTTTTTGAGACAGGGTCTCCCTGTGGCCCCAGCTGTCCTGGAACTCACTATGTAGACCAGGCTGGCCTTGAACTCACGGAGCTCCACCTGCCTCTGCCTCCCAAGTGCTGGGATTAAAGGCGTGTGCCACCACGCCCGGCTTATTTATTATTCTTATTCTATGTGTATGCATGTATCGCCTGCATGTAGGTAAGTACACCCATGTTGTGCAATGCCCACGGAGGACAGAAGTGGCTCTCAGATCCCCTGGAACTGCAGTTATAGACAGTTGTTAGCTGCCATGTGGGTACTGGGATTCAAACCCGGGTCATCTGCAAGAACAACCAGTGTTCTTAACTGCTGAGCCATCTCTCCAGCCTCAGAACTGGTGAATTTTTAAGAACTCAAATATATTGGACTGGGGATGTAGTTAAGTTGCTACAGTGTTTGCCTAGCATGCAGGAAGTCCTGGATTTGATTCCCAGCACTGCATAAACCTTGACATAGTGGTGCCTGCAACTCCAGTACTCAGGAAGTGAAGGCAGGAGGATCAGGAGTTCAAAGTCATCCTTGGCTACATAACAAGTTTGAGACCAGCCTAGGTTATTTAAGATTTTATCATAAAATACCAACTCTATCTGTCAATCTATCTATCCATCCATCCATTCATCCATCCATCTGTATATATATGTGAATGTATGTATGTGTATATATGTGTATGTGTACACAGGTATAATCATGTAATACATATGTGTTTGTGTGTATGTGCATATGCATGTCTTTACATGTATATGTATGTATACATATATTAATGTATGTGTGCATATGCATGTGTGAATATGCACATGCATCTGTTTATATATATGTGTATAGGTAGGTATGTGTGTATATGTATGTGTATATGCACACACCTGTTTATCTATGTGTATATGTCTCTGTGTGCACATGTATGTTCATATGTGTATATGTGTATGTGTGTGCACGTGTACCTATTCATATGTATGCATGCGTGCATGGATGTATGTGTGTATGCGTGCATATGCATGTATGTATGCATATGTATATGTACATGTATATGAGATATATCTCACAGACATCCTAGATGCCTTAGAGGCAGGTGGGGAGTGTTCCTGGCTGACTGCACTATTGGCACGGCTCTCCTGGCTACTGACTGAGAATGAGAGTGGGTCCTCTGTCTCTTCAGGCCCTCCTATTTTACAACTCATTGCACAGAATTAGAGGGAGAGAGCTGATGGGGGTGAGGAGGGAGAGGGTTGGGCAATCTTTCCTAATAAACCCTAAGCCTCTTGGCACAGGGCAGGGGGATGGAACACTGAGCCCCAGCTCTTCCTCACAGGAACAGGAGCAAGCAGGTGATTGGGCACTTGTTCTTCCTGAGGCCTGCAAGGTTTGGCCAGCTCTGTGTGTCAGAAAGGAAACTATCTGTGGAGACAAAAAGATGACTCGGTGCATACCGCCTGGGGATACGTTAAAAATGCAGGTTCAGATTTAGCAGGGCTGGGGCCAGGTCTGAGTTTCTGCAGGTCTAAGAAACTTCCAGATGGTGATGATGGTGATGATGGTGACGAGGGTGATGATGATGATATCTGATGACAATGATGGTGGTGATTGTGATGATGGTGATGATGATGAAAATGATAGTGATGATGGTGGCGATAATAATGACTGTGATGATGGTGATGATGGTGATGGTATAATAATGGGGAGGAGGAGGAAGATGGTGATAATGATGATGATGTGACTACGATGCTCTCCCACTCCATTCTGAGCAGTGAGCCCTCTACATTCCTGCAGTGAGCCTGTGCCACCACAGCAGGGACCAAAATTCACTCAGAAACAGCAAAGACAAAGACCCCCTCTCTGGGCACTGCCCGCTTCCCACTGCTGCCTCACCAGGGTACACCCACCTCCTTCCACTACAAAGCCGGACTCTTGATCTCCTTGGCCCAAACAGATGAGCTCTCTGTGACCTCTCCTTCCCTGACCTTATCCTACTGAGGACAATTAATGTTCCTTCAGGTCAGAGGAATCTATCCTTCCTGCTCCCAAAGGAGCTTCCCAGCAATCCTCAGACAAACAAGCTCCAGGATGGTTTTTCTGCGTTCCCTGCAGAAACTCCTCATTCAGTAACACAGGTAAAGCCAAACAACTTCCAACAATCTAGGGAGACCCTGTCTCTGTGGGCATATCCCAAACTGGAAAGGATTTCTTAAGGATCCATAAAAAAGGAGGCAAGCCTGCACCAGGTCCTACTGACTTAACTGTTTGCAAAGCTTTAAAACTTGACAGCTCTGGGTTAGAGAGATGGGTCAGTGGTTAACAATGCATACTGCTCTTGCAGAGGACCCACATTCGGTTCCCAGTACCCACGTCGGGTAGCTCACAGTTGCCTGTAACTCCAGCTTCAGGAAACCTGACAAACTCTTCTGGCCTCCATGGGTACCTGCATGTATATACAAATACACATACACAGACAATATACACATAATTTTCAAATTTTCATTTAATTTAGCTTAAAAACTGACAGTATACAGAATGTTCCCACCACAAAACACCCAGTCCCACAGCATAAGTTGTTGATGGGAAAGAACCACCTAAAAGGACTTGCGATTCTACAAACCAACCAGGGAGCCCACGGAAGATTTCCACAATCCCAGGGTTCTCTCTATGTAGACAGGCTGTCTGTCTCCAAAGCAGAAAGAAAAACTAAAATCTCATGTCCCTGGTTTAATTAATAGTCATTTTAGGAACTTTGAATCAGCCTGTGGCAATGCAGTCCAATGCAGAATTTCCTAAGACCTCACGCCCGTGAACAGGTCAGTAGATGGAAGCATGTTTTCATCAACATGGTCACGCTATCCAGTTCTAAAGTCTAGTTATTGAGGAGAGCACTGAGAGCGAGGTGCTGGGAAGGGTGAGCTAAGACAGTTTTCAGAAAACGTCAAGCCATGCAATCTATATATTCAGGGCTATTTACAAGTAATTCTTTTTTATATATATGTGGGAGAGACAGTGTTTCCGTGCACATGTAGGTACACAAATGTGCAGGTGCATGTGGAGGCCAAAGAACAACCTAACATGTCATTCCTTAGGAGCCAGCACTTTGTTTTTTGAGAAAGGGTATCGAACTGGCCTGGGGCTCTACAAGTAAGCTAAACTGACCTTCAACAGAGCTGCAGGGATCTACCTGTCTCTACCCCCTCAGCGCTGGGGTTACCAGCACAGTTCTTCACACCTGGCATTTTTGCATGGGTTCTGAGGATCCAACTAAGGTCCTTGTGTTTGCAAAGCAAACACTTTACTGACTGAGCTAGCTTCCTAGTCCCTCCAACTAATTCTTGAGAGAGACAGAGGGAGAGAGGGGCAGAGATAGAAAGACGGGGTGGGGGAGGGAGGGGGGGAGACACTGATTTTAAGGTCCCCTGAATACACACAGTCTTCACAGTGCAATGCAGGTCATTCACACTAGCGCAGTGACCTTAATACACCTGTCTCCACTAGTTATTACAATATCTTCTTAGATGTCAGCTCAACACCCACTTCCACTGGGTGAACTCTCTCCTGCTACTGAGTGTTATGATACATTATAAAGCCTGGAAGTAGAGAACACCCCAGAAACAAGCCCCTGTCCACAACTCTCAAGCTGGGTGTGGACACTTAGGCTGGACAGCAGTCAGGGCCTCACCAAAAGTAGAGTGCATTTTCTTTCCTTAAGCATTTTTGGACCCAGACAGTGATTTAAAAGCCCTTTTCCATCAAAACCATGTGAGTGCCATCTGGGAACAGTGGCACAGGCCTGTAGTCCCAGCACTGGGAAGGCTGAGACTGCAATCACTTGAGTCCAGGAGTTGACAATTAACTTGGAGCAACATGTGACAGTCTCAAAAAGGGGAAAAAAAAGAAAAAAAAAAAGAGAGAGAGAGAGAGAGAGAGAGAGAGAGAGAGAATCCATAGGGTGTAGTGGTGCACACCTGCAATCCCAGCACTTGACAGGTGGAGGCAGAGGGATCAGGAGTTCAAGTTCAACCTTGGTGGCTACAGAGTGAGTTGGAGTTCAGCCTAGGATACATGAGACCCTTTCCCCACCAAAAAAAAAAAAGGTAGTGGGCTAGAGTTGGCTCAGTGGTTAAGAGCACTGGCTGCTCTTGCAGAGAACCTGGGTCCAGCTCCCAGCATCCACATAGTGGTTAACAACTGCCTGTAACTTCAGATCCAGAGGATCTAACACCCTCTGCTGGTCTCCAAGGGCACTGCATGCATGGGTGTACTTACATACATACATATAGGCAAAACACTCATACACATAAAATAAACATTTTAAAATAGATGAATCCTATACCCTACACCCTGTCCTTCATCACAATAATCATTAACATGGAAAAATGTCAGAAACCTCAGGCTAAGCTCCCTAACCCCTTTGCTATGTTTCCTGAGCCCAGATGGCAGTAGGGACAAATTTAGAAGTAGCAACACAATCCACTTTGCAGTCTGACTAGTGGCATGGCTCAGAGCCACATAAGGACCTTAAGAACTGCCCTTCCACCCCATTCACCCTGTTCCACCTCAGGTGCAACTCCTAGCAATCCTCTAATTAAGCAAGCTTCTGAATGAGTAGTGGCCATAGTCATTCAGAAAACACAAAGCCTGGCAGGGGCAGCTCAGCACCACTGAGTCTTACACACCACCTAAACCTCTGGATGCACGTGCAGGCTCTCACGTACATCTCATACTAAGGCTGACCTTTTCAAGACTGAGAGTGACCCAAGCTTGGGTACCCCGACTAAAAAGGCAAGTGGGATCAAGAGGCATCGTACAGAAAGAAAGAAAAAAAAAAAGGAGGCGGAGGCGGAGGCAGAGACGGAAAGTCCATTCATCAGCGTTCCTCCCAACCAGCAGACACTAACCCCAGACCACAAAATAACATCTAAGAGCCCAAATGCCCCTTCCTATAGAGACAGGTCTCCCAATATCTTTGAAAAAGAGCATCCTTTGCCTTCCCCGGCATAAATCACATATGGGTGAAATAGATCAGGTTAGTTTTCAAACACAAGGGGCACAGACTCAATCTGGAGAGGCTGGTTGCTGTAATGCCATCTTCCAGTTTATTGAACCGCTGAAGCACAGAGCAATTAACATACGCTTAAAAGGCCTGACTATGGGGCCAGCAAGATGGCTCAGTAGATGGTCACACAAGCCTTTTGACCTGGGTTTAGTCCCCAGAGCCCATATGGAGGTAAAAGGGAAGAAATGACTCCACAGAGCTGTCCTCTCACTTGCTGTGGCATACACATGCCCCCATACATCATATACATAATAATAGATTGAAAAAAAAAAAGTCTAAAAGGCCCAACTATGAATCTGCAGCCTGTCAAGAATTTAAGCGAGTGAATCACCCTGCAACGCCTCGTTAAGTGAACACTACAGGAGAAAGACAGACTTCCTGCGGAAGGAAAAGTGACCACTTGCTTGCTTACCCTCCTCAGCTCTCTTATCAGCTGCTTGGATTAACAGTACAATCTAGGCTTTGTAAAACCAGAGCTGGTGGAGCAAAGACAAGCTTGAGACCTGTTCTCTCCCTGGGGAGCAGCAGGTCAAGGTTGGGGAGTCCAGGTGGCTCATTCCAGAATCTTCTAACAATTGTGGAGGATTGCTGGGTGCGAGGCCAGGGGCAGGCTCCAGATGCAATAGCAAAAGCAATGACTTTGCTGATGGCCCACAGTAAAATGCTGTCATTTTGGAGACTGAAAGTCTCAGTTTGAATCACACTCTGTATTATTTTCAAAGCCCATTTTTTTAATCTGACCTGACCTGCACCATAAACCTATAAAAAAGGTAATAATTACTATAGTATCTGCTTTATTATCGTAATTGGGACTCAAAAACAAAAAAAAGGTTACCAAGTTAGGAACACAGTCAGACCTGAAAACTCCCACAACCTGTAGTCAAGCTGTTAACAATACTTTTATCTGAAACACTCTTTAATCCTTCCACCAGTCCAGTCAGGTTTGGGGAAGAGTGAGGATTGGGGAGAACCAAGTTAAAAAGGTTGAATTAGGGACAAGTAAAAAAGGTTACCAAGTTAGGAACACAGTCAGACCTGAAAACTCCCACAACCTGTAGTCAAGCTGTTAACAATACTTTTATCTGAAACACTCTTTAATCCTTCCACCAGTCCAGTCAGGTTTGGGGAAGAGTGAGGATTGGGGAGAACCAAGTTAAAAAGG
>NW_008352479.1:2251647-2262505 GCF_000622305.1 Nannospalax galili | reverse complement strand
TGCCACCTGCGCGCTGGCCTCCCGGTGCACCTCGCGCCAGGCCCCACGCCCCATCCCCACGCGCTCCAGGCCCCGCGCGCGCCGTGTCCTGCGCTCGCCCATCTCCACGCGCGGCCGACTCTACGCTGCCCACCCCACGCACACTTATCCCCACCCCTCCCTTCTCTCCGCTCCCCGCCCCGCCCGCCCCGCTGCCACCTGCGCGCTGGCCTCCCGGTGCACCTCGCGCCAGGCCCCACGCCCCATCCCCACGCGCTCCAGGCCCCGCGCGCGCCGTGTCCTGCGCTCGCCCATCTCCACGCGCGGCCGACTCTACGCTGCCCACCCCACGCACACTTATCCCCACACTCGCCCTGTCCTGCGTTCGCCCAACCCCATGCACACCCACCCCTCACGCGCCTCTGGCCCCGCCAGCCCTGCGCCCTGACCGGCACCCGTCACAGACACACTCCGAGAAACCCCTGGGTCGTGCAACGTTAGCGCATCCCAGGAGGGTTGGGTTAAGGGTAGGGACACTTCTGAGGGCCAGGCCCCAGGCCAACTAGGGAAGGTGACCTGGCGACCCTGACCCACGCACGAGGGTGGTTTGGAGGAACGCAGTGGGAGTGAGGCGTTCGAATCCTGCGGGGCCGGCCGCTCCTGGGAAATCAGCCCGGAATGATTTCATGCCCAGGGAGTTCCGAACCGAACCGGCCATTTGAGCAATATGTCCACAAAGGGTAAAGGAGCTGGTGGGGGTGGCGGAGGGACCAGGAAGCCATCCAGGAAGTGAGCACTTTTCGGACACTCGTATGCAAATAACTTGCTGACGGTTTACCCCGTCCCAGCCCACAAGAGCTCCTTTCCAGTGGAGACCGCCAGAGTGTCTCTCCAGTTTCTCTGCGAGATGTTAATGGATGACATTGAGAGAACTTGGAGCCCACTCTAGCCAGCACCGAAGAAGCTGCGAAACAAAACCCTTCAAAACTTCAAAGTTTTGTCCTGGATATGGAACTGAGATCAAATTAATAGGAAAAACTTTTCAGGCAAGAACCATCACTGAATGCTGGCTACTTACTTGCCTAGGCTAGCCTGCTTCCCCTGGGATGGCTAGCTCAGCAACAGCAAGGGGGAGGGGAGGCAGGGTAATTACTATACAAAAGCACAAATGGGCAACACCTTGACCAGATGAAGAAGATAACAATCTAAGCAGATGGGGTATCATGACCTCAGGACCAATCAATCCTCAGTGCGGTATTCCAAGAGAAAGTGAAAGGGGACCCTAATGATGACGCTTCATGAAGGCCTCTAAGAAGAAAGGGCATCTACTAAAGAGAGTGAGCTGTGTTCAGAAACCTGTCATTTGAAAAATTAAGAAAGAAGGCTTGGGAATTGTTCTAGATAAGAGTGTGTGTGGAGCAGTCAGAACATAAATAGGCTGTACTGGGTCTTGATGGGGAGGGTGTGTTTATGATGGACATTCTAACTGACAAAAGTAGAGTCTGAGTGCTGGATTATACAGCAGTGGATCAATGCTAAAGTTACTATGTGTATAGACAATACTGTCTTTATTCTTAAGAAATACACAGTGACATATCCCAAAGAGGCGAAGGGTCATGACCGAGGTAATTTACCTTCAAGTGATTCAGGAAAGAAAAAACCATCTTGATGGAGAAAGTTGATAAACCAAATGGGCCTGATATTACCAGGAAATCTGGGTGCAGGGTGTCCTGGGGTGTTTCTGTAGGTTTGAATTTATTTCTAAATAAGAAGACTTTTCAGAAACATCAAATGGGAGTTGAGGTGGAGCTGGAGGAAGGTAGGTGTGTTTTGAGACCAACAGAATTTACAGGTGTGAGCACAGAACAGCCTGGGGGTATCTGAATAAGACACCAAACTGTATCTGGGTCAGTATCCTAGTAAGGTTTTACAAGGTGTAGATGCAGAGGGAAGCACAGACCTGGGGAAGTGTGAGAAACCCCAGCCCTACCTGAGGAACTACTGTCAACCCATGACTTTCTGAGAAAGGGAGAGTCAGTCTCCTTTAAGGGTGAGACTCTTAGTAGGTTGACCAGGCTCCATTAAAAAATCAGTTTGAATCCGGGTGCAGTGGCTCACACCTGTAGTCCCAACACTTGGGAGGCAGAGGAAGGTGGATCTCTGTGAATTCAAGACCAGCCTGATCTACATAATGAGTTCCAGGACAGCTGGGGCTACAGGGAGACCCTGCTTCAAAAAGACAAAAAAAAAAAAAAAAAGTCAATTTGAAAAAAGACGTAAATGCTGGGGGAGAGGAGGCAAAGGTTTGAGGTTTGGATTCATGCTTTGTTTGATCTCATGGGTCCAGGCTAGACCAACAAAGAGTATTTTCCTAGGTTGTTTTCCACCTTACTTTTAGAGATAAGGTTTTACACTGAACCTGGGACTCACTGATACAGATAAACTGGCTGACCAGCAACACCCTCAACCCCCCTACCCCCTTATACCCTCACCCCTGATCTACCTGTCTCTAGTGTCCTGTGCCCCCCCATCCAGTGCTGCAGTTACAGACACATGCTACCACCCAGCTTTTTACATGGGTGCTCAGGATCAGAATTCAAGTCCTCTACTTTTAGAATGCCCAGTATAAACATCCCTCCCCGACCCAACCAAGATACAGAACACTACAGGTATCTCAGTTATGAATGCCCGGCACCCTTATCTAAAACAATTCTCAAGCCTTCACTATTTTTTCAGTAACATTGGGATTTCTGAACACAGTCCAACACAGCCAGCACTTAAGCCACTGAGTCATTGCCCCAACCTGGTTTTGGGACCCGGGCTAGTTGGTTAGTTTTGGTTTTTATTGAGACCATCTCATGTAGCCCAGGCTGGCCTTGACTTCACCATGGAGCTGAGCTAGGCTTGGACTCCTGATTCTCCTGCCTCCACCTCCCAAATGCTGGGATTCCGGGTATATGCCACTATGGTGGACTGCAAAACATTATTTCTTCTAATAGAATATAAATGTGAAATTATCGCCATAAAAATTTCAATCACAAAAAAAATCATCAGATATAGTACAGGTTTATATGTAAAGGACTGGCTGCCTGGAAAGGGCCAAGAGCAAGCCCTCTGGAACTGTCACAGAGTGAGTTTCCAGTAGGCATGGTGCTGTGTCCAACAGTGAGGGGTTTTAAGGGTGTCGGGGGGGGGGGGACAGACTGAAGTAAAACTGACAGGTTCAGTTCCTTCTAGTTCTGGAGTTTAAGAACCCTAGAAGTGGTGGGGGCTGGGGTGTTCTCTGAGGCCCTCCTGGAGAAACCACCCCTCCCACCAGTGGCTGCATGCGTCTGAGGTTAGCAACGAAGGCGGCCAACATAAAGTGGTAACCTTACTTAAAACAGTATGAGATTTCTTTGTGATTTTTTTGTTTGTGTGTGTGTAACTCGATTGTGCAGGACTGTGAACTTTGTAGATGACAAGGTTGTGTCACGATGTCAAAAGTTTGGACACCTCTCATTTGCAGGAAACTGTGGGCAGAAAAGTGGCACACAACAGCAGAAGCATGAAATTAGTGGTGAGCATCCTGTGCTCCTGCATCTTTACCAGCTGTCTGTCACTTCCTACAGCCATGAGAGTCAATGGGACAGGACTGTGAGGTCAGTCACTCTGTCCCAGTCCCTGTCTGTAGCTCTGTTCTATGCATAGGGGAACAAGATGTCAGACATATGGGTTCCAACCTGGAGGAGGAGGAGGCGGCACTTCCCAGTCTCAGCATGAAGGAAGCAGGTGGACTGCAGAGCCCTCTCAGTGAGTGCCCAAGCCACAGCCTACCCGGAACACGAGCTACTGGAGCAGCAAGCCTGCTGAGGTAAATCAGGGCCACAGGGACCCAGGGAGGAAGCAGTAATTGCCCCAGGTCTCAGCTTTACCCAACATTAGGCAGAGGTCTCTAGCTTGCATTGGGCCATGGACAACCACTGTATTCTTTCCTTTTGTTAAATCAAATAAAAACCAACACATTTGGGCTCGGTGTCATAGCACATGCCTTTAATCCCACCATCTAGGAGACAGAGGCAGGGGAGAATCTCTGTGAGTTTAAGACTAGCCTCATCTACATAGTGAGTTCTAGGCCAGCCAGAGCTACATAGTGAGATGCTATCTCAAAAAAAAAAAAAAAAAATTGTCGTTGCTATTTGCCAGGTCGTGAGTTAGCAACTCTAGGAAAATACAGAAAAGAACATCTCATCTATACTGATTAGAAATCTGAGATACTGCCAGGGGCCGAAGGTCAAAATGCAGAAAATATTTCAATAAAGTATTTGCATGTTAGCTTGGGAAACAGGTCATTTCTTTAGAGAAGTGACCCCCTAGGAAAGGAGCAGAAAGGGATTGGGAATAGAAAGAATGAAACAAGGAGGAGAAGGGCACAAAGGGCCAAACCCCTTTGAGCTCCTGGGGGACTCCCTGTTCTGCTCCAATGAACCTTTGAGGAACTAGGCAGGAAGCAGGATGGAACACAGTCATTAATTCCCCAGCTCCATCTCCCAGGGCTCAAGTAGATGCTGAGAGATGCAGGTGAACATGAGACAAGGGGCAAACAGAAAGGAAGCCTGGCTCACCAGCAAAACAGCATCCCCATCTGCAGATTCCCATCTGTCTTTGTTTTTTTCCAGCTCCAAAAAGCAGTACCTGGCTCATAACTGATCCTCAGTAGACATGGAATGAATGAAATAGTTGTTCAGGTTAATGTTAACACAGAAGCAATGCCAAAACCAGTGCAGCTGGGCGTGGTGGTCTGTAGTTACACTGCCTGAGAGACTGAAGCAAGAGGAGGATTACTTGATGCTAGGAGTTCAGGACCAGCCTGAGCAACATGGCAAGATCCCATCTCAAAAAAAAGGGGGTACATGAATTAATTTTTAAAATCTTTTTGAGATGGTCTCCCGGTAGCCCCCAGCTGGCCTAGAACTCACTGTGTAGACCAGGCTGGCCTTGAACTTGCAGAGATCCGCCTGCCTCTGTCTCCCAAGTGCTGGGATTAAAGGCATGCGCCACCACACCCAGCTATGAATTAATTATTAAGTAATATTTTGTATGTGTGTGCTTGTTTGTGACTGATATTGGGTCAGGCTAGTGTTGTGTAGCTCTGTCCTCCAAACTGAAATTTTCCCTTCTGGAGCAAGGAGGGTCCTCTGCTCATGAGACTCAGGAAGCTAATGATGCTTAGAAGGCTCAGGAAGCTGAGCAAGTTAGGGCTGGCAAGATGTCTCAGCAAGTAAAGGCACTTAATGTCAAGTCCTTGGAACCCATATAGTGGAAGGAAAGAACCACTTCTGATACATGTATGTACAAACACACACACACACACACACACACACACACACACACACACACACGTACAAATAAATAAACAAATTTTTAAAAATTACAAAAAGAAAGTTACACAATTCACAAAGCCCCTCCTGGGGTTATATGACCAGTAAGCCATTTCTGGGGAGAGTACACTCTCCCCAACATGCTAAGCAGGAATTCTGGGGATGCAGCTTTCATGAGACATCCCCCATGCTAGGAAGGGCTTTTCAGTGATGCAGCTGCCTTTAGCTACCCTTACTCCTGTAAGTAACCCCAATAAATTCATTGGTTTACCAAGCCAGACTCTGGAATTGTTTCTTTGGCTTGTCTTTAATACCCTATCTGGAGTGAATAGATGTTTGTATACATCTCCCAAGAAAAGTCACAGTTAGTCTGAATGTTGATCAAAACGGGCACATTCCTCTGATGGGCCTTTCGGTCCTGGAGAGAAAGCAGATAATATGACACACTCATATGTTCCACTGACTTGGGAGAAGGACCACGGAACAGATGCAGGCTCTAAGCAAGATACAGGGATGTATGGGGGGTTAGTTGGATAGAAGGATATGTTTAAGGAACTAATACTTACATGAAGATGTAAAGGGACAGATGGAAGGGGCAGCATCAGACACAGAGGCAGCAAAGACCCTCCAGTGGCTGGAGGCAAAATGAATTTCAGGATAAGGGCCTTGGAGATCTGGGGAAGAAGTGAAGAGTTTATTAATAGTAAGTACCACAGATTCACTTTTATAAATTCTCCTCTAGGGCTGGTAAGATGACTCAGCAGAGAAAAGTATTTACAGCACAAGCCTGAGGGCCTGAGTTCGAGCCCCAGAACTCACATAAAAAAGCCAGAGGCAGTAGTGTTCATCTATAATCCCAGCATTTCTACTGTGAGATGGAAGGAGAGAACTGCCTGGGAGCTTGCAGGGCAGCCAGCCTGTAGCATACGGTGTAACAGAAATAATAGGAGAGGCCTGCCTCAACAAGGTGGAAGGAGAGAAGTGACCCTCCCCAAGGTTGGCCTTTGTGATGGCTAATCCTGGGTGTCAACTTGCCTGGATCTGGGATTAACTGAAATGAGAGAGATCTTCTTGATTGGATCATCTGAAGCTGGAAGACACGCCCTAAATGTGTGTGTTACCTTCTGATGGCAGCCCGTATAAAAGGCCATGGCAGAGGAGAATGCTGGGCTTCTTGCTGCTTGCCTTCTTTCTCGCTGGTGAGTTCATCTTGCTGCTGTAGACTGAAGACTAACCAATCTTTTGGAGTTCATCGGATCTTCAGTGCAAGATTGGGACTACTGAGACATCCAGCCTCGTGAACTGAACAACTATGGATGGTGCAGCCATTGTTGGACTACTCAGACTCTATCCTGTGAGCTAAGCTGATAAATCGCTGTACATATATATATTCATTCTACCGGTTCTGTTTCTTTAGAGAACCCTGACTAATACAGCCTCTGACCACCATCCATGAGCACTCACATAGTGTTGAAGTGTAGAACTAAGAACACCTATGGTGGATGTGAGGAAGACCAGACCACCTCAAGGCCAGGCCAGGAAACTCTGCTCCCATGCCTTCCTCCTCCATTGCCACCACAGTCACCCACAGCCTCTCAGCAGGGCTAAAACCCCACTGAAACAAAGCAAGCCCCAAAATGTCAACCTGTAGAGTGTAAGGTTGTATAATTGGCGGGTAGTTAAAATTCATATTTCTCAGATAATCTTATGGTTTCTAGGTGGGAACAAAAAGTGTTTTCTAAGCTAGGTATGGTGGTACATACCTTTAAATCCAGCACTCAGGTGGTAGAGACAGACATATCTCTGTGAGATCGAGGTCAGCTTGGTCTACATAGTGAGTTCCAGGCCAGCTAGGGCTACAGGGCGATCCTTCCTCAAAAAACAAACAAACAAAAGGTTTTCTATTTATTGAACAGATGTGTGGGAACTAGAAATGAGGCATCAGTTTGCACTGAACTGAGAATACCCCGAAGAGATCATAGGGTGTTCCCCTATAACCATCCTACAGGCATGCTCCAAGAGGTGACCTTGAACCTGCCTCCACCCCAGGAAGAAAGTAAAGATCATTTTATGTTCATCATGTGATCATAGAACATATTATCCCAAGGTTTTTTTTTTTCATTTTTCATGTACATAGTATGTGTGCATGTTTTGTCATGTATATGGGAGCATGGGGAGGGTAGGCATGCACATGTGTGCCAGTGCATATGTATGTGGAAGCCTGAGGTTCATGTTGAGAGTTGTCTTCAGTGGCTCTCCACCTTATTCATTGAGGCAGGGTCTTTCAGTCAAACCCAGAGCTCACTGATCTTGCTCTTGGGATCCTCTGCTCTGCCTTCTGAAGCTGGAATTACAAGCAGTCTGCCACACCAACTGGGAATTGATGTGGGTTTCTCAGTGATTTGACCTCTGGTCCTCAGTGCTTGCATAGTTTGTGCAAGCCCGTCTCGTTAATTTAAGATTTATTGAGCACGTGGGAGGTGTATTGCCTGCATTTATGTAAGCGAACTCTTGTCATGCAATGACTATGGAAGTCAGAAGAGAGCATCAGATCTTCTGGAACTGGAGCTACGGATGGTTGTTAGCTACCATGTGGGTGCTGGGAATCGAACCTGAGTTCTCTGCAAGAGCAGCCAGTGCTCTTAACTGTTGAGCCATCTCTCTAGTCCCACTGCTTCCATTCATGAAGCATCTATCATCTTCACTCCTAGACTCCTGAAAGAACTTCCTGACTCCTTGATCATCCCCCACCCCCTGCACTCCCACCCCTGTCCATTGTCAACACAGGAGTAAATGTTTCTAGAAAATGTGAGGAATACCAGGAGGAAGGACCGGGGATATAGCTTAGTTGGCAAAATAATTGCCTAGTGTACCCAAGGCCCAAGGTTTGATCCCCAGCACTACATAAAAACTGGGTATTGTGGCACATGCCTGTAATCCCAGCACTTTGGAGGTGGAGGCAGAGACTCAGGAGTTCAAGGCCATCTGTTGCTATGCAACAAGTTCTAGGACAGTCTGAGCTATATGAGGTGAGTTCCTATTGAAAGGAAAGAAATAAGAAAGGAAAAAAGAGAGGGAGGGAGGGAGGGAGGGAGGAAGGAAGGAAGGAAGGAAGGAAGGAAGGAAGGAAGGAAGGAAGGAAGGAAGGAAGGGAAGGGGAGGAGGGAAGGGGAGGAAGGAGGGAGGGAAGGACTAAGAAGAAGGGAGAAAAGAAAATGTGAAAGAAAAAGTGAGCAAAGTGACCGACCACAAAGAAGGGTGATTTTGGTATCAGCTGGCATTTTCTGCCATAAGGGGCCTAAGAAGTAGGCACACACATACACACACACAGACATACAACCACATTTCTACTTATTTTGAAAATGACTTATAAGAAAAAAATGGTTTATTGGTTCACATGATAAAGTCATGGCTTCATGTCACTTCCTGCCTCCTGAGGAAGCTTGAGATTCCATGATTGGCCCAGCAGGGTCACATGGCTAGTAGGACTAGGAACTGGGACCTGTTACCAGGGGAAGACACTGTTACATATGGACAGGGAAGGGACAAACATCATCACGCATGTTATGACATCTGAAATCATTTCCCTGTTGATCAGAGCTGGGGGACACCTCTGGAGGGGGCACTGCTGGGGCCCCACTTATGCAGCCAGCACCTGCCTCCCCACTGACTGTGTCCTCTGCCCATTAAAGCCTGCTCTGCTTCAAGTAGTGGCCTGGCTGTTCTGGGAAATGGAAGATTTGTTCCAGAAGTCTATGGTTCCTTGTCCCTTCAAGCAGTATGTGTTCCATGCTGACTCCCAGTCTACCTCCAAGTGATTAAATCCCTGTGTATTCATGCTAGATAAAACAGACTTCACTGCCATTCTTCCTCTCCTGTCACTTGACTCTACCCTCCTGCCTAGCATCCAGTCATCACTCCCAAATAAACGGCCTGCGTAGTAGGACACACCATGGTGCAGTCCTATAATATAATACAGCACATGGGAAGCTGAGGCAGGAGGATCACAGGTTCAAGACTAACCTAGGCTACACACTGACATATAAAACAAAGAAACAAAACACAAAGTTGGGCTTGAAACATTCTCAGTTGGTAGAGTACTTGCCTAGCACACACAAAGCCCTGAGTTTCATCCCAGAACTTCATAAATTCATCGTGGTAGTACACATCTGTAATACTGGCACTCAGAGGAGGTAGAAGCAGGAGGAACAGAAGTTCAAGGTCATCTTCAACTACATAGCAAGTTCTTCAAAGCCAGTTGTGCTTCATGAGACCCTGCCTCAAAAAGGGAAGGGGGGCTTGAGAGATGGCTCAGTGGTTAAATGCACTGGGCACTCTTGCAGAGAACTTGGTTTTGATTCCCAGCACTCACATGGCAGGTAACAACCTTCCCTAGCTCCAGTTCCAGGGGATCAGATTCCCTCTTCTGGCCTCCAAGAGCACTGCACACCATGCAGGCAAAACACTCATACACATAAAGTAAAAATAAAATTTAAAAAATTGCCTGCACCTCTCTGAGACTACTCTGGGAGGAATTATGTCATTCTGAGGATGAGTATCTGCCAGTGTTTAGCCTAACACAACCCTCTGCTGGAGACCTGCAGAGCAGAGCCCATGAGGCAAACTCTGACTGCCATTCTATCACACAGGGAGGGAGATAAGGAGAGGCAGCTCTTTCAGAGCCCTGAGGACTGTGAGAAAAAAACAAAAGTACCAACCCTGCTGGGCTCTGCACCAGCAAAAATGTTTTCCTCCTGGAGTTTCCAAATTTAGCCCTCTTAGCAAATAAAGCACTGACCCAAAATGAATAGGAGCCTGTGTCTGTTGCTGGAATTTAGGAATCAATTAGCCAATGAGAAGCAACCTCTGCACGGTAGAACCCACATCACTGATGACAGCATAGGTGAAAGGAAGGAACCAGATCTGTTTGCCAGCTGCAGGGACAAAGGACTTTCAGGAAGTCTGCGGATGAAGACCCAGTTGCCTGGTTTAAACCTGTGGGGTTGTGGGGGGACAGCAGCTTCATATATGGCTCTGAGTTGTGGCCAAACCCATTGGTGGGTTAGCTGCAACCATTGGAGTGAGTCCAGTAGGTCCCGGTCTCCCAAGGTCGATACTAGGTCAGCATGGAGGCTCGGTATCATAGGAGGGGGGTTTCCATACATGATTTCAAAGGGGATCAAACCCATCTGGTATGGAGTGTTTCTTACTCTAAAAAGCACAAAGGGGAGGAGAGCCATCCAGTCTGCGCCAGTCTCTAAAGCTAATTTAAGGTCTCTTTTAGAGTTCTATTCATTCTTTCTACCTGTCCTGAACTCTGGGGTCTATAAGCACAATGTAGTTTCCAATTGGCCCCCAGTGCAGTGGCTATTCCCTGGCTTACCTGAGAGACAAAGACTGGCCCATTATCTGATCCAATTGTAGTTGGGAAACCATATCTGGGCAGGATCTCTTCGATTAGCTTCTTGGCTACCACGTGAGCAGTCTCATGCTTGGTTGGGTAGGCCTCAGTCCATCCA
>NW_008352479.1:2223128-2250017 GCF_000622305.1 Nannospalax galili | reverse complement strand
ATTCGAAGGCAAAGTAGGGCTGACTGCTGGGAGCTAGTGGCAGGCTGAAGAAGGCATCCTTGAGGTCCAGAACTGTATACCATTGCTGATCTGGTGGCAGGGTACTGAGTAATGTATAAGGGTTGGGGACAGTGGGATGAATGTCAATGACTCTCTTGTTCACCTCCCTCAAATCTTTTACTGGTCTATAGTCCCCAGATAGGGGCTTTTTGGCAGGCAGGAGTGGGGTGTTCCAGGCAGACTGCGTAGTTCTCAGCACCCCCAGTTCCATTAATCTTCTGATATGTGGAGTAATTCCACGTTTTGTCTCTAGGGGCATAGGATACTGGCGCACTTTAACAGGGTCCGCCCCTGCTTTGAGTTCAACATATACAGGAGGCCTGTGTCCTGCCAGACCCATACCCCCTGTTTCTGCCCAGGCTTGGGGAAATTTTTGGAGCCAATCTGATATATCAGGGTTTGGTTGGATTGGCTCCTGATGGAGTCTATATTCCTCAGTCAGGTCATTGGTGATTAGAACCTGAACTGGTGCCCCGTTGTGAAGCAGGGTGGCTCCTTTAGCTGTGAAGTGGATCTGTGCCCTCATTTTTGACAATAAATCTCTGCCCAGAAGTGGGTAGGGACATTCTGGGATTACCAGAAATGAGCAAGATACCCGGCCCTTCCCTAAATCTACTGTTCTTCGGGTAGTCCATGAATAGGGCTTTGTTCCTGTTGCCCCCTGTACCCATGTAGTTCTGGAGGACATGGCCCTCTTGGCTCCAATAAAACTGAATTCCAGGCACCAGTATCCACCATAAACTCAATTGATTTCCCCTCTATTTTCAGGGTTACCCTGGGCTCAGGGAGGGGACCTGAGCCCCATCTCCCCTAGTCACTGTCTTCACCCCCAATTAGAGCCGGTAGTACCTTAGCTGATTGCTTATTCTTCTTGGGGCAGTCCTTCACCCAGTGCCCTTCCTCCTTGCAGTATGCACACTGGTTCCTCCCTACCTTATTTCGTGGTCTGGATCCCTCCGATGAGCTCCCTCTGTACTGGGGGTTGGTTGCCAATAATATCTCCCTGAGTTCCTTCTTGTGGCAGGCCTGTTGTCCCTCCAGGACCCTGATCAGGCTTGCTTCCTGTCTTTTTTCTTTTCTTTCCTCTCTCTGTTCTGCTGTCTCCCTTCTATTATAAACCTTTTCCACCACTGCTATTAAGTCCCTAAGGTTCTTTTCTCCTAGTCTATCTAAAGACTGTAACTTTCTCTTGATGTCAGGGGCTGCCTGGTTAACGAAGCAAACATTACAGTTTGAGCTGATTCCTCTGCTTCTGGGTTATACAGAGTGAACTGCCGTAAGGCATCTTGTAACCTCTCTAAGTATGAGGCTGGGCTCTCTTCAGGTCCCTGTCTGATATCATCACTCCCAGTAGTGAACAGGACACTCAGGAGCTGATGGCAATTGTCCCAGGTGGGCTGGTGAGTGAAGAGAACAGTTTCCGATAAGTTAATCAAGTCCCTGGGGTTTTCAGAGAAAGGCGCATTCTGTGAGCACCAATTGTAAAGATCACTGGTGGCAAAGGGCCAGTAATGAAAGGGCTGATTGCCATCTCCATCTGGGGGCCCCACAGGCCAGAGGGGGAGGACAATGGTGTCAGGCTGGGGGGACGCCCCCCTCTGGCTCTGTGTGGCCTGCGCAGGTCCCTGTGGAAGTGATAGTGGCTCCTCAGGGTTAGGAGGCGGGGCCTGCACTTGTGGCGCTGTTGGCGGGGTGCCCGTCTGAGAGGAGTAGGGCAGGGGAAAGATGTCATTCTCCTCCGTGCCTCCCTGGAGAATGGATTTCTCTTCCACCTTTGGTCTGAGAGGGAGGACCTGCAGAGGTGGAGGGGGAGCAGTGTGATTAATTGGGGGAAGGAAGGACTTGACCCGGGGGGGGGCATTGGGTCATTCAATGAGGCCTCACCAGGTCACAATGTATGGGATCTGGTCCTGGTGGCCCGTCCGTGGGTGGAAGACATGGTCCTCTACCCTGGAAATCAAACTCAGGTTAAAAGTCCCTTCAGGGGGCCATCCAACAGCAAAGGAGGGCCAATCAACTGTACATAAAGTTGTCCATTTCTTTTTCTTTACATCTACACTATTGTTATGGGCAATCGTCTTAACGTCCCCCGAGTGGACTAGTGTAAGATCTAGAGGGGAAGATGTGGTGTTGCCCATAGTATTTATCAGTCCTGTCTGTTTTGTCAACAAAGATATTAGAACGAAGATCACAAGACACAAGAATGACACAGACAGACAGAGGGCCCAAAATAAACTATTGCGGCTTTCAGATGGTCTGGACTCTCAGCCGTGTGGATTACCTGGCTTGATTGTGCCAAAAACCGTATGGATAGGACGCGCATGTCCCAACAGGGTCGCGAGGTCCTCTGAGATTTCAGATGGACTAGTGTCCTGGTGTGGTGTCCGGTGGGGAACACCCACCCCGACAAGGATGGGAACGTCTCTCAAATCTTCCAGGTCGCCTTGCTAGCATTCGAGCCACAAAAAACTGAGATCAGATGGCCGCAACCAAAGGGAAAGTATAGAAAAGACAGGCGGACAAAAAGACAGGAGGACAAACACAGTTTTACAAAAACTTACCCGGCCGGTTGATCACAAACCTTTTGGGGTCGGTTCCTCTCAGAGGTCTCTGAGGGGATCCCGGACGAGCGCCCAAATGTACCTCATTCACTGGACCCCAAAAAGACCACCGAGGACCCAACATACCAAAATGCAAAAGCAAAGGTTTATGGTTTATTCGGGCTTAAGCTCAGGCTCTCAGACCTCACCAACTCAACGGATCCGTGCTGAGAGCCCAGAGTAATGGAGAGTGGAGCCTTTTATAGGTTTTAGACAAAGAGAGGAGGGGGATACCGAAGATACATTTTGGTTGGTTCAAGGAGCCCGTGCACGCCAACATAATTTTAAACCGGTTGGATGTATAAGATGCAGCCCTGGAAGTTTCTTATTGGTAGGTGCTATTCTCAGGGCTGTGGAATGTGCTGACTATTACCTGTGGGGCCAGGAGTCTTTGTTTTTACCTTATATGGTAGGTTTCATGCCCAGGCTTGCTTAATCTATAGTTTCCTGGAAGGGGGTTGGGGAATAGCAGGTGGGGGTCAGGGCATGCAAGGGCATGTCTAGGCATGTCTAAAGCAGTAGCCAAGCATTTTACAGAAGCTAAAAGAGCAATTAGTAGGGGTCTGGAGGGATTGGGGGGTAGCAGGTGATTGAAGAGGGTCTCAGGGTTCTACACAACAACAGCAGCTGGAATCCAAGAACCAAGTACAGACTGCCTATGTCTGAGTGCCCTGGAATGGTAAGGACAGGTGGGGTTTTATCATAGCAACAAGTCAAGATGGGGTTTGCATGTCAGCAACCTTATTCTATGTGTCTAGCCCTCAGGAGACTGAGGCAGGAGGATCATGAATTCAAGGCCAGCCTCGGCTACACAGTGAATTCCAATCAACTTGGGCTACCTAGGCAGACCTCAAGAAACAAAGAAATAAACAAAAATGACGGTTTACCATAATTCTTTCCAGGTTGCCCACCCACTGTCAGGCAGAAGAAACAGCAATTTAATGAACTTTCATGAAGCCATTGTTTCCTTCCTCTGACCCGACCCCCTTTTCAGAATTTTTTATGAGCCTGGTATTATGATTATATACCTATAATTGCAGCACCTGGAAGGTAGAGGCAAGAGAATCAGGATTTCAAGGATAGACCTAGCCATATATCAAGTATGAAACCAGTCTGAGATATATGAGACCCTGTATCAAAACACAAACATAAGAAGTTATGTTTATGAAAAGAAAAATATTAGGACTGAAGAGATAGCCCATTGGTTAAGAGCACATACTGCTTTTACAGAGGATCCAAATTCTGTTCCTAGCATTGACATGGCAGCTTGCAACTTCCTATAAATTCAGCTTCCAGGGATCCCAAGCCTCTGGCCTCTGAGGGCACCTGCACTCATGGGCACATACTCCCATGCACACACATGCATATATACATATATATTATATATATGTACATCTATATGTACACAAAATTTAAAATAAAATAAAGTTTAAAAAAAGAAAGCTAGCAATGAATTTAGTTTAAACATCAAATTGGCTTTTATTAGCAACTTGGGACTTGGGAAGCATCTTTTGGGAAGAACAGCTGAGAAGTTGGCAGGGTGTCGCAGAATAGTTCTTATAAGGCAGCTAGATCAAGGAAACAGAATAGTTAACAGTGGCTGGTTAACTTGAGATTCTCTCCATGTGAAAAGCCCCCTCAGTTGAAACACAGAGGACTCTGGGATCAAGCTGACTAGGGTTTGCCAGAACTCCTCTGCTTGGTTATTGTAAATCTTGTATTTTTAGGTAAACTTGTCTGTTTGAAGTTCTGCTTCCTTGGGGTGTGAGGCATCTCTGTGTTAATATAATAAAGTATCAGAGATAATCATTCAGGCTTGGTGGTTGACATCTGTAATTTCAGCACTTGAGAGGCTAAGGCAGGAGAATAACCTCAAGTTCAAGACCCACCTGGACTGCAGATTGACCCCTTGTCTCAAAGTTAAACTGACTAAACTACCCAGGAAAGAGTTGAACATTGAGGTTCATGCCAGTAATCCCAGCATTTGGGAGACAGGCAGTAAGTTCAAGGCCAGTCTGGGCTACATTGTAAGATTTTTATCCCAAAAGAAAACCAGAGAGGGGCCTATAGGATTGCTCAGTGGGTAAAGGTGCTTGCTGAATGTATTATTTATTTTTCTGCTGTGATAAAAACACCATGACCAGGGGTTGGAAAGATGGTTCAGTGGTTAAGAGCACTGGTTGCTCTTATAGAGGACTTTGGTTTGGTGCCCAGCACCCACATGGCAGATAACTCCAGTTCCAGGGGGAACCAAAGCCCTCTTCTGACCTCTGCAGGCATTGCACAATACAGGTGCACTTAACACACATGCAGGCAATATACACATAAAATAAAATAAAAATAATGGCCAGGGAGGCCTGGCAATAGGTAGCAGAAATAGGAATCTGAGAGATCACACATTCAACCCAATGGCAAACATGAAGCAGAGAGAGAAAACTAGAAACGGGGCAAAGCTATGACTCTCAAAGCCCACCCCAGTGACACACTTCTACTAAGACCCCCACCTCCTAAACCTCCCTAAACGACGTCACCAACTGGGGATCAAGGATTCAAATACCTGAACCTATGGGGGACATTTTTCATTTAAACCATACCACACAAGCCTGAAGACATGAGTTCAATCTCCAGAACTCTCTACATGTGTGCTGTAGCATGCATGCCCCCCCAATATCACACATACATGCACATGATAATAATAATAATTATTCACCAAAACCATACAATACAGGTGGGGGGAACCTTAGAAAAAAATTAAGAAGTAAAACCCTGACCTAACCTATTTATAAAGAGGGAAGATTTATTTTGGCTCACAGTCCTGGGGTTTCAATCTGTAGTTAATCAGTTCTGTTGCCTCTAGGCCTGTGAAGAGGGTGCTCATTATGGCTGCTCATGTGACGAGGAAGCCCATTTACCCTCACAGATGATATGAAAAAGATAGGGAAAGACAGGCACCCTACAATCCCCTTGGCATAAACTCAATGACACAGCCTGGAGTCATCTGAAAGGGAAAGCATTAATTGAAGAATTGCTTACATCAGATTGGCCTGTGGACATGTCTGTGGGGGGAATGTCTTGATTGCTAACTGATGTGGGAGGGCCCAGCCCACTGTGGCAGCACCATTCCTTAGGCAGGTGGTTCTGGGCTGTATGAAGAAGCTACTTAAGCATAGGCCTGCAAGTAAGCCAGAAAGCAGTGTTCCTCCATGGTTTCTGCTTCAGGTTCTTTCTTGAGTTCCTGCCCTGACTTTCATGGACTATGACCTGAAAGTGTAGTTGAAATAAATCCTTTCCTTTTGGTCAGAGAGTGAAAGCAACAGAGATTAAGCTAGGACAACCTCAAACTTCCAATTAGACTCTTTTAAAGGTTTTGACCACCTTCCAATAGCCTCAGACTAGGGACTAAGCCTTTAACACATGTGCTTCGGGGGAATATTTCAAATCCAAAATATAGCATTCAAAGTTTCAGTCAGATTGTGTGGCTCTTAGCATGGGAACGTCTTGGTTTGGTGTGTTGGGACTTACTATAGAAGCTCAACCCAAAACAATTAAATTTTATTTAATAGAACAGATTGTAATGTTTCTCTAGTTTTAGTGCCTTAAACTATATTTCTATTTCTTTACTACTGACCTTTAAAATATTAACAATTTATATTTATTTAACATAAAAAGAGATTAATCTTGGAACTAGAGAGATGGCTCAGTGGTTAAGTGCACTGGCTGCTCTTGCAGAAGACCTAGATTCGGTTCCCAGCACCCTCATCTTGTCTCACAACTGTCTGTAATTCCAATTCTAGGGGAGCCAATGCTCTCTTCCTGCTCTACAAGTACCAGGCACACAGATGGTGCACAGACATGCATGCAGGCAAAACACTCATACACGTAAAATAAAAATAAATAAATCTTAAAAAAAGATTAATCTTGGGGAGCATGGGTAGGGGAGGGGGTTCTAACTTTGATTAAGAACTATTGTATGAAATTACAAAAGCTCAATAAATTTTTTTTAAAAAGATTAATCTTGTTAACTGAGAGGATTTACTCTTGGAAAACAAACAAAAATAACCCGAGACTAAATGACCTCACACTCCGAGCATAATGGTAAAATACACAATGAGCCCAAAGCATCTGATAAGATGTAATTTAAAACAACAAAAAATAAAAATAAAAACAAAAAATCCAAACCTATAATGACATAGTGTGCTAGACAGCTTCAGTTGTCAATTTGATACCCCTGGGAAGAAGGACCCTCAACTGGGGAATTTCCTCTAATTGGCCTGTGGGTGTGTCTGTGAGGCATATCTTGATAGCTGAGTGATGTGGGAGGGTCCAGCCCATTGTGGGTGGTGCCGCCCCTGGGCCTGGGTTGCATAATAAAGCAGGCTGAGCACAGGCCAGGGAGCAAGGCAGTAAGCAGCATTCCTTCATGATCAGTGCATCAGTTCCTGCCTCCAGGTTCTTGCCCTGACATCCTTCAAAGATGGACTGTCACTTGGAAGTGTGGAAATGAACCCTTTCCTCCCCAAGATGGTTTGGTAAGCATTCTAGCACAGCGATAGAGAAATCAAATTAATATAGACGTTGGTACCAGAAGTAGAGTATTACTATGAAACGCCTGACTATGTTGTTTGGGGGAGGACTGTGGAAGGAAGTTGGTAAGGTATAAGAGTCTCCATGTGGAACTGGTTTGGGCAGAATTGAAGGGGTAATGGCGAGAAGCTGAGGCTTTATATCATGAGAAGACAGGAGAGATCATTGATGAAGGTGCAGCCTCAGTTGCAATGGAGTCCCCAGGATATTGGAGATGTCAGGGCCATGGGATAACCACTAAGGACAGTGGTAGGTGTGGAGTGGAACCAGCTTGAATCTATGAGACAAGCTGTGTGTGCTGTGGATGGCAGAGCCAGAGACGTGGAGCTGCCTGAACCCTTTGGTACCTGAAGACTGAATAATCCCAGATGTCCAACATTGAGCTACATTGCTGGACTTTGTGTTTGCTTAAATATGTCCTGGTTCTTCCCTTTTGAGATAAGTATTTAATATGTTTTTTTTTTTTATTTTACAGGAGTCCACAATTAAGAGACTTTGGATTTTTTAAGATAACTTAAGATTTTTAATGTATTGGAATCTTTAAGGACTGTGGAACTTTTAAAGTTGTCCCATGTTTTACATTGTGCTATTAATATGAGACCTTCAGGACAAGAAAGGTTATGGTTTAATAATGAGTGTTTATGTGTCAAATTGACAAGGGGTCACAGCTAACTGTGATGGCTAGCTTCAGTCATCAATTTGATATACTTGGGAAGAGGGAACCTCAGTTGGAGAATTTTTGGTATCAGATTGGCCTGTGGGTATGTCTGAGGCATTTTCTTGATTGTTGAGTGATGTGGGAAGGTTCAGCCTACTGTGGGCAGTGCCATCCCTGCACAGGTGGTCTGGGTTGTATAAGAAATCAGGCTGAGGGGTTGGAGAGATGGCTCAGCAATTAAGAGCACTGACTGCTCTTGCAGAAGACCCGGGTCTGATTCCCAGCACCCACATGGTAGCTACAAACCGCCCTTAACTCCAGTTCCAGGGGAATCCAACGCCCGCTTTTGACCTCCATGTCATTGTGCGACACGGGTGCATTCACATACATGCAGGCAATACACTCATACACATAAAATAAAAATAATAAATAAAATATTTTTTAAAAAAGAAAGGCTGAGCACAGGCCAGAGAAACAAACTAGTAAGCAACATTCCTCTATGGTCTGTACTTCAGTTTCTATCCTGAATTCCTGCCTGATCTCCCTCAAAGATAGACTGTTACTTGGAAGTGTAAGAGTCAATAAACCCTATTTTCCCCAAATTGGTTTTAGTCAGTATTTTGTCACAGATAAATCAAACTAACAGTTTATTTCAAAGGGACAGAGGTCACCTGAAAAGCTTCTAGTGGCAAAAAATTAATTACTTAAGCAATATAATAAGAGAAGTGTTATGGATTATAATCCAACATACAAAATAAACGGCCATGACTCCACACTGACATAAATGAGTGGACAAATAAATATGCAGTAGAGAAGAAAGAAAATCTTCCATGTAGAAGAACTCCAAGTGAAACATGCAGATCTCTACTCCCAAAAGGTGGAGTATAAAACTCAACCTGGTAACACACATCTATCATCCCAGCACTTGGAAGATAGAGGCAGGAGGATCAGAACTTCAAACCATTCTTGGCTACATAGCAAATTCAAGGCCAATCTGGGCATTGTGAACCCCTGTCACAAAAGGAAAAGAGAAAGTAGAGTGGAATTCACCATTCTCTGTGGGCCACACACAGTGACATCCTTCCTAAGGGGAGACTGTGGAAAGAGATATGAGAATCTTTACAGTAGACATCTGGCAAACAGGACATCAGACAAGTAGTCATCTGTCTATAAATTTTCCTTGAGCCTAAAATTATTCTAATATAGATAGTTCCTTTAAGCAAGCATAGAGGCACATAGTTGTAATTCCAGCACTGGGGAGGTTGAGGCAGGAAGATCAGAAGTTCAAAGTCATCCTCAGCTACTCTAGGCTTGCCTGGGCTACATGAGACCCTGTCTCATGACAAAAAAAGAAACACAAGAATATTGTTTGTTTAAATTGACTGGAGACACATCTCAGTGATAAAATGCACACTTATCGTGCCTAAAAAGAAAATAAAAGAGTATATGCTGAAAACAGTATTTATTTATTTGTTTATTTACTTACTTATTTTACTCTTCTTAGTGCTGGGGCATAATCCCAGGGCCTCATACTTACTAGGTAAGTGCTCTACCACTGCATTATACCTCCAGTCCAAACAGTGTAATTTAAAGTTGTTTTTTTAAAGATTTATTTAATATTATTTTATGTGTATGAGGGTTTTACCTGCATATATGTACATGCAACACATGCATGCCCGGTGCCCACAGAGGCCAGATGAGGGTGTTGCATCCTCTGGAACTGGATTTTCCGATGGTTGTGAGTCCCTATATGGGTGGGTGCTGGGAACCAAACCCAGGTCTTTTTGCAAGAGCATCAAGTGCTCCTAACTGCAGAGCCATCTCACCAGACTCCAACCAGTATAATTTAAACTGCAAATGCTTTTAATACAATTAAGACATTTGGTGCACTTATTAGCAAAGAATTAATTAAATATGAAAATAATCATGATTTGAAAGAAAATACACTGTTTTTAAAATTCTGTAAATTTTTAAGAGGATGGAGAAAGAAGGCTTCTAAAGGCTTCATTCTATGCAATGTATGATTTTTATGGAGAAATACATGTTTTAGCTGAGGAGTGTATTAGTTACTTAGTTCCTTGCAGGAACCAAATACAGGACAGGAAGGTACTTAGGGAGGAAGGGCTTATTTTGGCTTATGATCTGAGGTACCATCCATCATGGTGGGGTAGGCACCATGACAACTGTGACTCACGACTGTGGTGGCCTGGGTGTGAGTCTACTTGATTATATCTGGGCAGATCAGGAAGTAGAAGTGGGACAGGAAGTAAAGTCAGGCTATAAAACTCAAGGACCACTCCTGTGACTGGCTTCTTTCAGGCAGGCTCCACCTCCTAAAGGTTCCACAACCTCCAAATACAGCACCACCAGCTGGGGGCCAAGTGTTCAAACTCAGCCTGCTGGGGACACTTCACACGCAAACCACAAAGAGTTATTGCTAGAGAAATAGGGCAGGAAAAAGCTGGCAGGAGATCCCAATCAAGACAGCATGACATATCAGACTGGAAAGATGACAGGAAGATCAGTGTGTCACCCAGGGTCACAGTAAGTAAGTATTAAAAGTTTAAATCCTCCTTTAGAAAGAGAAGTCTCTCTGGGCTGGAAAGGTAGCTCAGCAGTTAAGAGCACATGCTGCACTTTCAGAGGACCAACGTTTGGGGCCCAACACTCCCCACGGGCTGACAATTACCTATAACTCTAACTCTAGGGGATCTGACCCCCACCCCTTCTGGCTTCTGCAGGCACCTACAGTCACACATGCATATACCCCCACACAGCTACATATACACATAAATAAAAATAAAATAACTTTAAAAAAAAAAGTAGAAGATTCTCAAGGTGGTGGTGACACATGCTTGCAGTCCTAACATGGAGAGGTGGAGTCAGGAGGACAAAGAGTTCCAGGCAGATCAGGGCTGGAGAGATGGCTCAGCATTTCACAGCACTTGCTGCTCTTCCAGAGGACCCAGGTTCAGTTCCCAGCACCAATACTGGGCACCTCACAACCACCTGTAACTTCAGCTACAAGGGATTCAAGACCCTCTTTTGGCTTCTGTGGGCATCCACACTCAGTTGACATATGCATCAATAAAAAAAAAATCAATCAGAGGCCGGAGAGATGGCTCAGCGGTTAAGAGCACTGACTGCTCTTGCAGAGGACCCTGGTTCAATTCCCAGCACCCACACAGTGGCTACAAACCATCCTTAACTCCAGTTGCAGGGGGATCTGATGCCCTCTTCTGACCTCCGTGGCATTGTCAGGCCTCTGCGGCATTGCACAACATGGGTGTACTCACATACACACTCATACACATAAAATAAAAATAATAAAATATTTTTTAAAAAATTCAATCAATTGGCCAGGCGTGGTGGCGCATGTCTTTAATCCCAGCACTTGGGAGGCAGAGGCAGGCAGATCTTAGTGAGTTCGAGGCCAGCATGGTCTACATAGTGAGTTCCAGGACAGCTGGGGCTACAAGGAGACCCTGTCTCAAAAAGACAAAAAAAAAAAAAAAATCAATCAATCTAAAGAATTCCATATTATCCTTGGCTGCATAGTGAGCTTGAGATCAGCTTGGGTGCTAAGAATTGAACCAGGGTTTCTGCAAGAGCAGCCAGTGCTCTTAACTGCTGAGCCATCTCTCCAGCCTCTTATTTATAAGATAGAGTCTCAGGCTAGAGAGATGGCTCAGTCTCTTACTTATTATTTATAAGACAGAGTCTTGGGCACCCATATGGCAGCTAACAACCATCCTTAACTCCAGTTCCAGGGGACCTGACGCCCTCTTCTGACCTCTGAGGGCATTGCACAACATGGGTATACTTACATACATGCAGGCAATACACTCATGAACATAAAATAAAAATAAAATTTACAAAATAGGTAGATAGATAGATAAATAAATAATAAACATGACTATCAGTGTGAGTAAAAGACAGAAATTCAGTTTTAGGGTTAAAATTCTAATTATGGGAAAGGAAAAAATGCAATAAAATATGCAGAAAGTAAAACACATCAAATGAAGAGAAATAATTGAGGCCATTGCTACAGCAGCAGTGTCCCCACCCCCTGCACATGTCTTCTCTGCCCACGTGACCTGGGTCCCCTGGGGCCTGACTGCACATGTTCTGCCCTTTTCCTCAATGAAATTAAGAATCTTGGGAAATGCTGACATTTCCTACATGAGGCATGTTTCCCCAGACTCCTTGGATCTTTGCAAGTTTCTGCCAATTTGGGGCTCCCTCGACTGTCTGTCCAAGCTCAGCTACCATCAGGCTGTCACAGTTAGAGTTGACTAAAACTCAAGGACAGTAATTAGATTGTTAGCCAAGTTAACCAGATGGAAAGACTTGATGCTGTGATATGTCACTTTTTCCTGAAGTACAGTGAATTTTAGGCAATTCTACTCAGATACCAAGGAAATTTTAAGTGAATGACACTGAAAGTCATCAGAAAGAACAATGTAAGCATATTCTAGACATACACTTATGAAAGTACCATAATGAAACATGCTCACTTTAAAAAATAATACTTAGCTGGGTGTGGTGGTGCCCGCCTTTAATCCCAGCACTTGGGAGGCAGAGGCAAGCAGATCTCTGTGAGTTCAAGGCCAGCCTGGTTTACATAGTGAGTTCCAGGACAGCTGGGGCTACAGGGAGACCCTGCCTCAAAAAAAAGACAATAATAATAATAATAATAATTAAGCCAGGCATGGTGGCACATGCATTTAGTGCTACACTTGGGAGGCAGAGGCAGGAGGATCTCTATGAGGTTGAAACCAGCATAAAAATGGCAAAATGTAAAATAAAAAATAAATTATGGACAAGTTACAAATAAGCAAAACAATAGCCAAGACCATTAAAAAGTCAGTCTTTACCAGAAAGCAATATATAACATGTAATTATAATAATTCAAAGGTCCAAAAAAAATCTCCCAAAATTTAAAATACCAGGCATGGTGGCACATGCCTTTAATCCTAGCACTTGGGAGGCAGAAGCAGGCAGATTCTGTGAGATTGAGGCCAGCCTGGACTACATAGCAAGTTCCAGGCCAGCTGGAGCTACAAGGAGACCCTACCTTTAAAACAAAATAATAAAGGGTCATTTTTGTATAGGAATGGGCAGGTCTGTGAAGAGAGCAGAAAACTAGGGGGTGAAAAACAGAACCGTGAGACCTTGAATTTGTGGCTAGCAGGAGCTAGCCTCCCTCATTTGCCCAGGATTCTTTGGATTCCTGTTAATTCAAATAAAAATAATTTTAGGTGTCGGTGGAGACACAAGTGCTGGGATTCAACTCAGAGAAAACACTTTGCAAAAGGAATTCTCTGAGTTCCATTCTCTCTCTCGCTCTCTCTCTCTCTCTCTCTCTCTCTCTCTCACACACACACACACACACACACACACACACACACACACACTATCTTCTTGCTGTAAAAGAGGCAACCCTAACATCCTCTCTTTAGGGAGCTTGTTTCATCCTTTGGTGATCTAAGCTTAACATCACCAATGCAGTCAGCACTTTTTTGTGTGTGTTTGCAGTGCTGGGAATCAAACCCACAGCCTCATGTATGGTAGACAAGTACTCTAACTGAGCTACACCCCTGGATTGTCAATAATTTAAAAATGTATTTTATTATAACAATTTCAAGCATAAAAAATAGTAAGACTCCTTTATCAGTCCCCTGTGTATACAATGCCAATTTTACTGTGGTCTCTGCAGAGCTGTCACCTGTCTCACACACTTCCCTCACCCCCGAAGTTATTTTGCAGCAAATTCTAATCCCAGATGTCAGTTTCAATCACAAGAATTTCAGTATCTCTAAAGTGTGAGAAATGCTGAGTTGAGAGGATTCATTTGGTACGATTTAGAGGGCCTGGTAAGTGCTTACAGAATTTCAGTTTCTCCTTTGGTCATTGCTTTGTCCTCTGATTTCCCAGTCTCTTTTTGAGGCTACATGGTTAGTTTGAACTTTGCTAAAATTATGTCACATCTTCTTATTTGATTTTTTGGAAATGGCATTTAACAGGAGAAAAAAAATAATAACTAATTCCCAGAATCAAGAATAGAATCCCATTCACTGAGGCAGGAAGATTGCTATGAATTGGAGGTCAGCCTGGGCTAAATAGTGAATTCTAGATCAGCCTGAGCTATAGAGTGAAACTCTGTTTCCAAAAACAAAACAGGGACTAGAGAGATGCTTCAGCAGTCAAGAGCTTTTGCAGAGGGCCTGAGTTTGGTTCCCAGGGTCACGTGCACATATCCACACACAGACACACACATGAAGTAAAAATAAAATAAATGTTAAAAAAAAAACCCAGAGGACTGGAGATGTAGCTCAGTCAGTAGAGCATTTGCTTGCCAAGCATAGATGCCCAAGTTTAAAGCCAGCACTACATAAATCAGGTTTGGTAGCACACACCTATAATCCCAGCACTCAGGAGGAGGATGGGAGTTCAAAGCCAGTTTGGACTGCATAGCAAGTTTGAGGCCAGCTTGGAGTACACAAGGCCTTGTCTCAAAACAAAACCAACAAGTTTATGTAAGAACCAAACCAAGGGGCTGAGGAGATGGCTCAGCGGTTAAGAGCACTGACTGCTCTTGCAGAGGACCTGGGTTTGATTCCCAGCACCCACATGGTGGCTATGAACCATCCTTAACTCCAGTTCCAGGGGAATCTGAAGCCCTCTTCTGACCTCCATGGCATTGCACAGCACGGGTGCACTCACATGCATGCAGGCAATACACTCATACACATAAAATAAAATAAAAATAATAAATAAAATAAAATAAACAAAAATGTCAGGTTTGGTAGTGCACAGCTGTAATACCAGCATCTGGGAGGCTAAGAAGGGGGATTTCTGTGAGTTAGAGGACAGCCTGGGCTACATTTGGGCTCAGCCTGGAACATATATTAATATAATCCACAGTAAGACCCTGCCTCAAATCACATATAGACATGCATATCAGGTCAATGCTGTTAGATCAGGTGCCACTGTCTTAAAGATCAGGTCACACCCTCTGCAGCTTCTCCACCTTTGGACAGGCCATACCTGATACGACCACAAACTCACCAAGGGCCAAATCCTCCCTCTTCCCTGTGCCACCTGGGAATAGGAAGCAACCTGACTGTAAGCACGTACTATGGGCTACTTATTAACTGTGTATCAGGAGACCTCCCACACTTCTTCTGAAACCTTTAAGAAGAGGAACCCGGGGCTGGAGAGAAGGCTCAGTGGTTAAGAACACTGACTGTTCTTGCAGAAGACCCAGGTTCAAATCCCAGTACCCACGTGGCAGCTAACAACTGTCTGTAACTCCAGTTCTAGGGGATCTGACAGCCTCGTCTGTCCTCTATGGGCATTGCATGACACAGGTGCACTCACCTACATGCAGGCAATACATGCACACACATAAAATAAAAATAATAAAATATTTAAAAAAAGAAAAGGAACCCCACTTTGTTTGTTGGAACTGAAGGTTTCCCTCTTTTCAGACATCCTCCTTGCTGTCTGTAGCATTAACAACTCCCTTAATAAAGCTCTCACCCAAAGGACAATTCATCTCAGTGCCTCCTTCGAACCACCTCTATTTCCCTAGGTTATGTAACAGATGCCAGAGAACCACACTGATGGCTCTGGAGAAACTGGGAATTAGAGTGGTAGGGCCATGTGCGATCAAAGGGATGACGGGTCCAGTGATCAGTCATTGAGCTGTCCTTCCATGCAGCCAGCCATGTGACAGAGGGCAGTGAGAGGCTGTGGGCTCAGACTCCAGACTCAGGCAACCAGGTTGGTTTGGTGATTCTCCTGAAAGGGTGAGGGAGTGATACAGTGAAGATCAGAGGTCAGAGGAGGGAGGAAAAATAAAATAATCATCTCAAAGATGGGAATATGCAAATTGCTGAAGAGCATGGAGGATTTCCTGGAAACCTGGAAACCCATTGAGAGTTGTGGGTTACAAATCTAACTGACCCAGGTTAGCCTGGCTGGGGCTTTTAGTCAAGGTACAATCTTCTGTTCTCATTTAGCATGGAGGGAGTGAGGAAGTTGGGTTTAAGCAAAGTTGCTTTTTAAATTATATTTTCATTTATTTATTTATTGTGTTTGTGTATGAGTACATGCGTGCCACAGCCTATTAGTGGAGTTCAGAGGACAACTTGAGGCAATTAGTTCCCAAGGATAAAATTCAGGTCTTCAGGCTTAGAGACAGGCACTTTAATGGGCTGAACCATCTTACCAGCCCTGAAGTTGTTTTTTTGTTAGATGGACTTAGTGAAGGAAACAGGGACAGGGTAGTTCATTCTGAGTAGGAAAATAAAAACAAAAAGGGCCTGATGAACAAAAATGAAGCCATTTGGGGTGCAGGAGGAAAAAAATCCTATGCCTTAGAGCAGTGTGGGAGGAGTGTCCATCATGAGGTGAAGGGGCTGCTGGTGACAGGCATTGTAGAAGGGCTGCGAGGGGAGGCTTTGTGAGAGTGTGGGCAGTGGTTGTCATAGAGGACCTTATTGTCCCAGTTACTTTCTGCCTCTTAATCTTGTTTACTTCAAGCTCCTCTCCATCCATCAGAGTGGACCTGCTATTCAGAAGTTCCCCCTCTGGAATGATAGTTCTTATTTATTTTTATTTTATGTATATGAGCATTTTGCCTGCATGTATTATGTGCATCATGTATATGCAGTGTTTAAAGAGGCCAGAAGAGGGCATTGGATCCCCTGGAATGGGAGTTATGGATTGTTAGCCATCATGTGCCAGCTGGGAACTGAACCTGGGCCCTCTGCAAGAGTAGCTGGTGCTCTTAACCACTGAGCCAGCTTTCCAGCCCCAGTTTTCTTTCTTTTAGTCTTCAAGCTATATCTTTCTTTGTGTCTCATGAGTTCTTTGAAGCAGGCCCTACTAGTTGGTTTCAACAAGTCATCCTGAGATTGAGTGGTAATCTAGCCATGAGTTTTCCTTTCCAGTCAGCTGATGAAAGGGAACAAACTCCCCATGAAGAAGCTGCAGGGTAGGAAGCGGTAGACAGGCACCAAGAGAAGGCATGCAGGAAGGGTAAACAACCTGTTCAGGCAACTTATTATCTTCAGGACCTAGGTGGATGGTATGGCAACACTGGGCACCTCCATCTTCATGGTTGATGGATTGTACACTTCATGATTGACAGCTTATATACAAAGGCACTTTGTATCTAATGATGTCTACTATAGCCTGCTCTTCAAAGGGGAAGAAAAGAAGATGTTCTGTTTCAAAACTATGGGATACATGTCCCAGGGTCCAGTTGGGTTTCATTTGGACTCTTAGGTTGCCATTGCCACTGTTGAAGAACGTGGACCAAGTCAGAGCTCTGTGCTCACTCACCCCTATGAACTGAAGAACTGCTCTTATTCCTGGACCTGATCAGTTTGTCATTCTCTCACTTGGTGAATTCAGAGTACTACTATATACTGCCTCTAAAGTAAAGAGGCCCAAAACAGTGTATATTTTTCTTAGTGGCAAGGATACACAATGTGACAATTTATTCTTTGCTCTGAAGGGAATATCCCTATGTGTTGTGTAACCAAGATCTGTCAGAAAATTCAATCACACAAAAGGATTTATATCCTACCCACGGAGGGAAAATATGTGTATTTTTATGGAATCCAAGGGACCTGCCATGGCAGTCTTTCATCATTCTATCTACATTACGGCCTATAGTAAACCTGCACATATCTTATGTGATGACAAGTTTGTCAGCTTCATTGTATACAACCTGTGGCACAGAGCCAGAATGATATAACCCGGAGGCCAAATCTCAATCTGCCTGACCTCGCTTCTATGTGGAACTAGAAGTTTATCTCACAGAAGTTGAGAGAACATATTGACAGAGGGTGGGAGGAGTAAGGCATGGGGATGGATGGGGAAAAGTTGATCAGCAGGTGCTAAGTTATAGTTAGATAGGACAGTCTGTTCTAATGTTCTGTTGTGCAATAATGTGACTACAGGTAAGTACAATGCACTGTAGTACTTCAGAAGGGCTAGAAGAAAGGATTTTTAATACTTTTTTCCTTCTTGGCCTTTTGAGACAGCCCCCCCATCTTCATGTGTATGTGTGTGTATCTGTGTGAGTAGATGCCATATGAATGCAGATGCCTGAGGATGCCAGAAGAGGGCGTCGGATCCTCTGGAGCTGTAGTTACAGGCATTTGGGAGCTGCTGGATGTGGGTGTTGGGAACCTAACTCAGGTCTTGAAAAGGAGCACTCTTACCTGCTGAGCTGTCTCTCTGGCCCCAACTCTTTTTTTCCAGATAAGGTCTCACTATGTACTTCAGGCTGGGCTTGAAGACATGATTCTCCTTCCTCAACCTCCCAAATGCCTACTAGAATTGCAAGTATGTGCCACCATACCTGACCCAATTAAACACTTTTCTATTCAAACTTGATTTAACAGATTCTTTTTTAAAAAAAAAATATTTATTTATTTATTTGTTTGTTTGTTTTTGGTCTTTTTGAAACAGGGTTTTTCTGTAGCCCCAGATGGCCTTGAACTCACAGAGATCTGCCTGCCTCTGCCTCCCAAGTGCTAGGACTACAGGCATGCTTGTCTTTTTTTTTTTTTTTTAATGTGTACAAGTATTTTGCCTGCATGCATGTACGTGCACCTGTGTTATGCAATGCCTGCAGAGGCCAGAAGAGGGCGTCAGATTCCCTGGAACCGGAGTTACAGACAGTTGTTAGTCATCATGTAGGTGCTGGGAATCAAACCCAGGTCCTCTGGAAGAACAGCAAGTGTTCTTAACTGTTGTGCCATCTCTCCAGCCCCCATAACAGATTATTTTATTATATCGAATTACTGAGATTCCCTAGCCTTCATTCTGTGCCTTGAATCAAGAATTTAGGAACTTAGCACTCTCTGACCTCACTAGAGCAATCTTAACCCTTGAGCAATAGTCTTTGTGGTTTTTTTGTTTTGTGTTCCAAGCAAACTTTATTTGTAACAAGAAGCAATGAGGCATTTTGGCTGAGGACTGGAACTTTTGGCCCCCTTGCCTGAATGCTGTAATCAGAGGCCTGTACGGATACATAGAATCACCAAGGATTTACAAGCACACACTCTGAGTCAGGCTGGGGATAAGATTTTCAAAATGGTGAGTAACTCTTGGTAAAGTTTCAGAAAAAAGAAAGAACAATCCTCCCTTGGTTTGGATAGATTTAAGTCCCTGTGGTTTCAGAGGGTTCCATCCACAGTTGCTTGGTCTCATGCCCTTGGACTAAACATTACGGAGGCAGGCACATGAGTGGGGTGGTAGCTCCTTCTCCGAGGTCAGAAAACACAGAGAGAAGTCTTTGTGGTTTTAAGGATACAGATGTGAGTACCCTGTGGTCATCACTTATGATTCTAAAGCCTTTTGTTCTAATGAATATCCATTCCATGTGACTATAGATAATGATTTAAACAGCAGGTTTCTAGCACTCTTGCTAAGGACTGCAAAATTGCCACAAATTCCCTATAAATGTACTGGATTGCATTGCCTCTGCCCCCAGGTAGACAGGATATCTACTCCAAGTTTCCTTCACATCTGAGAACTTTTGGCAGCATCTGCTCTTGGTACCAAATCCTACATTAGCAAGGGCTCCCAATTGGAAGCCATAGAAGTGGACACTGATGATTTAAGGAAAGTAGGAATACATTGGTATTGCAAGAATTTTCTCCCTGGGGCTAGAGAGCTGGCTTGGTGGTTAAGAGCACTGGCTGCTCTTGCAGAGGACCTGGGTTTGGTTCCCAGCACCCACACTGTGGCTAACAACCATCCATAACTCCAGTTCTAGGGGATCTAATGCCCTCTTCTGACCTCTGCAGGCATTGCATGCACATGGTGCGCTTACATACATGTAGGCAAAACACTCATACACATAACATAAAAATAAGTCAAGAAAATTGCTTTGAAAAAAGAATTTTCTCCTTAGGGGAGATGCAAATAAGGTTCCAGTGACAAACCAAAGTACAACTCCACCAAAGTTCACCCCAGGGAACCACCAAGTTTACTGAGCTTACTTACAGAGCATGGGTAAAAGATTGCTTACAGGGATGTGGGGGAACCCAAAGCAGCCACACTGGAAAGTCTTCACCCAGCCTGGATGATGGCTGTCCCATGGCTGGATAGGTGCAGCCCCCTCCATTAATATTCCCTAGCCTATGTATTCTAGGCCCTCTGAGACATCAAGGCCACTTGCAATTAGGGTGAAATTGCACATCAGTGGTTGGGAGGAATGGCTGGGAAGCTCAGGGGAGGGTCCAATGACCCTCCCCAACCCTTCTTTCTATCATGAAATGTCAATAGTCCATAGCCTCCACTGTGATGGACTCTTTCAATTAGGTTCAGCTGATCTCCTGAAGATGGCAGCTGCTTGGATCAGAGTGTTACAGTAGATATAAAGGCCTGTAAAGAGAAAACTCCTGGTTAAGAGATAGAATCTGTGGCCTTAGTGGGGACCTAACATTCCACTGGGCCAGGTCAGTCACTGGTCACGGGATTACCCCTAGGAAGGCAGGTTCACCTTAAGCCATGGTAAAGAGCTAGGTGAATAATTAGTGCTTTGAAGAAATAATATACTCCTTCCTGTGCAGAGTCCTCACCTCTAAGCTCAGTTGCTTACTAAGTAGCAGCCATGTAGCTTTGTAAGTCTGTATGCTTTTCTGGTTTTAAAAGCACAACCTCTCCTTTTTTTCTCTCTCTCTTTTCTAACCATGCTTTTCCTAACACTTTGGGCTTCTTTAATGCTGTGGGCTTCATTACTCTTTCTCTAAAGCCCTTTTCTTTACCATGTGGCTTCTAGTTGCCATGTGTGTGACCTCCATGCTGCCTTAAATAGTATGTCTTTTTGCCTTTTCTCCTCCATTTTCCTCCTCCGGGAAGCAGCTGAGATTGCCTGCCCTGGGAGTTTTTTAAACTCTAAGAAAATTGTCCTCCTCTTTGAGTCCATTCTTAAGTCATTTTATTAATGAGACTAAGAACCTCAAGAGGGGGCCTCAGTTTCCCCTGTATCATCAGGACCGAGTTCAACAACAATTGCTCAGAGATTTGAGAGGAAGTTTAGAGAATCAGGCTTTTAAAAAATAGTAAGAGAGAACTAGAAGGCTCAGGTTAGGGTTAGGTTTTAGGGTTAGGGTTAGAGTTAGGGTTAGGGTTAGAGTTAGAGTTAGGATTAAGTTTAGAGTTAGGGTTAAGGTTAGATTTAGGTTATTGCTAGTGTTAATGGTAGGAGAGTTAGGGTTGCAAATACTGCAGGGAACAGGGCAAGGGCTGAGGTAGAGCCAGAGTTATGTTTGGAGTATGGCTATTTAGGGTTATAGTGGGATTAGGAGGAGATTTAGGGTTTGTGTTAGTCTATGGTTACAGCACTCTCAGCTATGGAGTTATGGGTTGGGTTAGGGTTATGGCTTTTATGTAAATAGAAAGAGAAACTTAGGGCTTGAACCAGAAATTTATGACATAATTATGTATTGTATATCAGTTGCCTGTGAATTGAATTAGTCCCTCCAGGAGAAGGTGTGAACTCAGGAAATTCAGCAGGTGAACAAAAGGTCACATACCTGTAAAAGCAAAAATGGAAGATTCTCCAGGCTGCCTTCCCAGCAGTGCAAAAAGGAGCAAACAACTTCAGGGGGAGAAGACGCTGACCAGACAGTATTCAGAGATGAGAACTCTTGTATTGTTGAGCTGCTGGCAAGCCCTACAGATAGCTCTGGGTTGCGGTTTTCATGGGTTACCACCGGTGCTGAGTGGGCTTTGGTGATGCAGCTGCCTTTAAGTTGTCCATGCTTCTCTAAGTATTACCTCATACATGCTCCTGTTAGTGACCCCAATAAAACTTATTGGTTCATCAAGTTAGACTTTGGTACAGTTAATACTTTAGTCTGTCATGGGTTTCCTTTCTGGAGTGAATAGAGGTAGGTGTGTGTGTGTGTGTGTGTGTGTGTGTGTGTGTGTGTGTGTATGCTGTGTCTCCCCATTAAAAGTCTGTCACACAACAGCATGTAGTAGTCATCATTACAGTAATAGGACAGTATTAAGGACTCTACTATTATAGGCCTGGGTCAGAGTCCAGCAGGTACATTGAGAGTTCTAGGTTCTTGTGTTCTAGAACAAAGAGTTGGACCAAGGACACATGGATAGCAGCAGAAATAGAAACAGTTCTTAAGACAGAGATTCTCTTATCTCCATGTTCCATTTCTCCACAGGAGCGCTGGGATTACAGTCATTCATGGCTGCACCTTGCTTTTACATGTGCTCTGGGTATTTGAACTCAGGTCTCCAGGCTTGCAAAGTAAGTACTTCATCCACTGAGTCATCTCCCAAGTCCTTCTATGTTGATGCCTCTGGAAGCTCCCTCTCTGCCCTATTCCCCAACCTTACTGTGGTGGGTACAGTATTACATGAGGTGTCTCCTGAGTTACTTTGTCTGGCTACTGTATAACTTCTGGAAATCACTCCTATCTGCACTGATGGTAATAGTCTTAGCTCTGGAAATTAGAAGAGCCCTCTAGTGACCTGAGTCAATGACTGACTGACTTAGGCACCCTGGAATGACACCTTTGCTTCAAGATGGTGCCATCTCTGTCTCTGAGCTCCTAGACGGTCTCCAGCTAGCTCACTTCCATGCTTGGATTTTCTTTGTCACCCGTTTCACTTCCCTTACTCCACTCCTAAGAGCACATTCCTAAGAAGCCCTACATCTACGAATCTCCTCAGCTAACTCAATGTGAGACAGTCACCAGTGATCCCAATCTAAGAAGGAGACTCATGTTTGGATTGCCAAAATGGACAGACATCCACAACACCTGTCTTAATTTCAAAAGAAAAGATGAGACACAGTTTCTGTGATGGTCAGTCTTCTCAGCTTGATGGGATCGAGAATTGTCTAGGAGACAAGTCTCTGGGCATTCTACATTAGGTTAACTGAGGTGGAAAGACCCACCATAAATGTGGGTGGCATCATTGCAAGGGATGGGGTCTTGGACTGAATAAAATGGAGAAGGTGAGCTGAGCACCAGCACTCATCACTCACAGCTTCCCAACTGCAGATGCAATGTGACCAGCTGCCTCCCACTCCTGCCACCATGCCTTCTCCCCATGTGAGCCATCATGAACCCTTCCTTCCCTCTGCTGCTTCTTGTCAAGTACCTGACTGTGGCCACAAGAAAGGTGGCTAATACAATGCTCACTGGTGGCATAGATGAATCTAGGGTCTCTCTCTCTCTCTCTCTCTCTATATATATATATATATATATATATATGGCTCTGGGTTGCTGTGGATTAAAAAGTCTCAATACCAGACTTTGTCTCTCATAACAATTTGATGTTCCCAGTTAATCTGAAGGTTGTGGGTTGCTGTTAAGTTGTTTAACAGCTTGATGGTTCTCCACCCACAGCCAGGATGTTAACACAGCTCAGTGCCTTAGAAATTAATCTTATATTGTCAGCCATTTCCTTTCCCCTTAGAAAGTCTTTATGATTTATACTCTGCAGATAAATTTTTTTCATTTCAAGATGGGTTCTTACTCTGTCACCCAGGCTGGCCTCTGACTCCTGGGCTCAAGCAATCTTTCTCAGCTTCCCCAATAGCTGGTCCTCCAGGAGGGTGGCACTACAGAAAATTTGTTTTCCATTTTTTAATTATAAAAATTTAAAACTAAAATTAAGAACTGTCTCCTACAAGTACAAAAATAGCCCAATGGAGAAAAATTAATAATCTGGAGATAGACTTTAATGCATGCATTAAAGTTTTGGCCTATAATGAGGGAGATAAAAAAATTCCTACAAAGAAACAGGTATTCTTCCTGCTGGTATAACCATCCAGTTAGTCTTAGGAGTAATAAAGTCATATTCTAATTTCCAGTGTTTACCCAAACAAAGTCCAGATGGATTAAGTAATCTAACATAAAGACTAAAGCAAGAAGCTGGGCGTGGTGGCACATGCTTGTAGTCCTGGCACTTGGGAGGCAGAGGCAGGTGGATCTCTGAGTTCAAAGCCAGCCTGGTCTACATAGTGAGTTCCAGGACAGCTGGGGCTACAGGGGGACCCCGTTTCAAAAAAACAAAAAAAAAAAAAAAAAAGAAATAGATGGATAGATAAAGGTGCAGAGGACAAGATACTTTTCAAAAGTGTACTTCAAATGACCTACTTCCTCTCACCAGGCCTGACATTCTTAATGTTTTTACCATGTCCCCAAATAGTGACATCAGCTGGAAGAAAGCCTTTAGCATGAGTCTATGAGGGGCATTTTATATCTACACCATAACACGGAGGAAACCCTAAAGCTTTGGCATTACCTCTCACATAGAAATTCATTCTCAGCCAAAAATGACCAGAGATACTTGCTAAGGCTGAAGTGTAAGAATGTTCTTCTGGGGGTTAGAGATATGACTCAGTAGTTAAGTGCACTGGCTGCTCTTGCAAAGGTTCAAATTTCAACACCCACATGATGGCTAGCAACCATCTGTAACTCCAGTTCTAGGGGATCTGATGACACCCTCTTCTGGCCTTGGCAAACACTGTACTACACAGGTACCCTTACATACATGCAGATATAACACTCATACACATTAGAAGAAAAAAAAAAGAATGTTCCTTTTGAGGCTGAGGAGATGGCTTACTGGGTAAAGTGTTTGCCATACAAGCATGAGGACCTGAATTCTTCTATCCTTAGCAACTAGGTAAAAAGCTATGTATGGTAGTGCATGCTTGTAATTCCCCAGGTGGGGAGGTAGAGACAGATCCTTGGGGCTTGCTGGCCAGACAGCCTAGCTTAATCAGCAAGCACTAGGTTCATGTGAGAGACCTTGTCAAAAACAAGCAAAAATCAAGATCAACATCTCCTGAGGAACAACACCCAAGGTTGGCCTCTGACCTCCACATACTGGCACACATGCACACACACTGTTGCACAGCACTATCATCTGAGCCAAACAACAGCCATCTTCATAAGACCAGTGGGTCTGCTTGCCAAAGATCATTACAATGGGCTTGTTGATTGTTGATATTCCCTTATAGAAGGGGGGATCTCCCTTGTAGAAGGAGGGACTCCCTCATAGAAGGTGTTTCCTCACAGGAGGGATTTCCTGATGGAAGAAGGGGTTCACTTCTACAAGGAGGAATTATCTCACAGAAGGAAGGTATGGGCAGGGTCATTGGACCCTCTCTTGCGTATCCAGCCACTCCTCAAATCTGTACGCAGCCATCAGTATGCAGTTCTGCCCTAATTGCATATGGCCTGGGGGGTGGGGTTTTAGAGAGGGGCTAGTGTGTACAGGCTTGGGAAGACTAGGGGAGGGGGCTCCATCTATGTGGCTATGGGAAAATCATTATCAATGCTGTGTGAAGACTTTTTGGTGTGGCTGCTTTGGGATCACCCACTCTCTTGGGAGTAGCCCTTACCCATGTTCTATAACCAAGTCCAATAAACTTATTGGTTTCTAGGGGGAACTGGGGTGGAATCATACTTTGGTTTTTCTTAGGACCTTAGGGTGGACTTTGTTCATGTGTCCTATTCCCCAGGGAAGGAATTTTAGTAACACACATATGTGCACCTATAAAGACATACATGTGCATCCATGTATACACATACAGGTACCTGTCTACACACACACACACACACACATACACACACAGAGAGAGAGAGAGGAGAGAGAGAGAGAGAGAGAGAGAGAGAGAGAGAGAGAGACTGTTCCTTTTAGTATTACTTTTTATTAAATAAGAGAAATGGAAACTAGCATTTATTTTGGACAAACAGGGCTTGCTACTTCCTCCATCAGAGACTGTTCATGGAGGCTAGCCCACCTTTTGGCCTGTTTTGTAAGAGAAAACTCCATGACTTAAAATAATCTACATACTGTTGGAATTGCTAAAAGTAAAAACCAGAAATGGGAGACAAGTATTTAATCACTAACGGGCAATGAATGGCTAGGTCCGGTCTCTCTTAGCAGAAGGTGATTAACAGAGAACTCAGATACTGCCCCAGATGGCAAGTTGGGACTTCCTGTTTTCCCAAGAAGATGAGGAGGAGGGAGAGGAAAGCCTGGCCCTGGGTAGAAGAGATGAGAAGACAGAAAGAGCTGCAGGCAGACTCTGAGAGAGTGGTGTGTGGTCTGTGGTGTGTGGGATGTCCATGTAAATGTTTAAAGTAGAATATAAAATATAGAAATGTGTACACACATATACATACTTTACACATATATGTATATTATACATAGGTCACGTGTACAGTACACACATTACATGCATATATATTATACACATATATACATACAATTTAGAAATATTTACTTAAATTATGTGACATAAGTATAGGGCGTACAGTATGTGATTCTGAATGAAAAATTCATAAAATGTATCTTTTACATCCAATCTCACACCCACATCCTCTCTAAAGTCAGAAGTTACTGGTTTCTTTCACATCCTTCAGAAATCGGGAGTATTCTTTGTATACCTAAGCAAATGCCTACATAGAGTTGTCCCCTCTGTTTTCTTCTCCACAAGCGGGATCTCCTGGGTTTACTATTATGCATCTTTCCTTTTCCTTTTAATGACTGTGCTGGTTTGAATTTGAAAAGTCCCCCATAGGCTTAGAGATTGAACACTTGGTCCCCAGTTGGTGGCACTCTTTGGGGAGGTGGTGCAGCCTTGTTGGAGGGCGGGCTCTTAGAGTTCAGAGCCTCACCCCACTTTCAGTTTGTTCCCTTCGCTTCCTGTGTGATGAAATGTTATCAGTTTCCTGCTTCAGCCAGGCCTCTCCCACCATGATGGACTCTTATCCTTCTGGAACCGCAAGTCAAAATAAACTCTTCTATAAGTTGTCTTGTTAGTTTGTCACAATAAAAAGTAACTAATACAGTAGCCAGTCAGAATTTTCAATATGCAAAGAGCAAGTTTGTTTCAAATTTAATCTGTTGCTGTTGAATATTTGAGTTGTAACTGATTGTTTTATATATATATATAAAATATATATTTTA
>NW_008352479.1:2193540-2223088 GCF_000622305.1 Nannospalax galili | reverse complement strand
GCTGCCATGTGGGTGCTGGGATTCGAACCTGGGTCTTCTGCAAGAACAACGTTCTTAACCGCTGAGCCATCTCTCCATCCCCAATTTTTTTTTTTTGGTCTTTTTGAGACAGTGTCTCCCTGTAACCCCAGCTGTCCTAGAACTCACTATGTAGACCAGGCTGGCCTTGAACTCACGGAGATCTGCCTGCCTCTGCCTCCCGAGTGCTGGGATTAAAGGCGTGTGCCACCACAGTCCAATTGTTTTTTATTACAAACAAGACTACAGTGAATATTCTTGTGTGCATTTGTCATTTTAAAAATAAAAGAATAGGGGCTGGTGAGATGGCTCAGCAGTTAAGAGCACTTACTGCTCTTGCAGAGGACAGGGGTTCAATTCCCAGCACCCACATGGCGACCAACAACAGGCAGATCGTTGTGAGTTCAAGGCCAGCCTGGTCTACATAGTGAGTTCAGGTCAGGTGGGACTACAGGGAGACCCTGTCTCAAAAAGACAAAGAAAAAAACAAAAAGAATATAGTTATTAGTTTGGGGCTGTAACTCAGACAAAGAGCATTTGTTTAGAAAGCGTGAGGCCCTGAATTTGGTTCGCAGCAGCTCACATAAACACAGAGAATGCTTCTAGGATTAGGATTCTGGATTGAGGAGAAAGGGGAAATGACTGCTTTCTAATACTCACCACCACTCTGTTATCACTACACCTTCAGTTAAAGTCCCTTTCATGCAATGTGATGGTTAATTTTCATTGTTAAGTTCTCTGGATTTGGAATCATCAGAGACACACCTCTGGGTGCATCTGTGAGGTTGTTCTGAGAGAGGTCTAACTGACAAGCAAAGGCCCACCCTGAAGGTGAGCGGCACCATCGCCTGGGCTGACAAAACATAAAGGGAAGGAGGAGAAGGTGAGCTGAGCACCAGTATTCATCTCCCTGGACTTCCTGTGGCCACAGTGTGACCAGTCATCCTGTGGGGTGCAGTCCACTAGCAATGCAGGTGGAATTCCTTCCACTGGTTACCAAGGAGAGGATTAAATGCCCTGGGGCTCACATGTTAAGGGTCGAGTCCAATCACGGTTGCTTGTTCTATGGGTCCTCTACTGGCCTCAACCAAGTGTGTATGTGTTCCAGAAATGCCCAGGAATCTCCATTTGATTCTGATTCCCTTCCTGTTTTTAAGTGGTTTATGTTAATTTGAGATGGTTAAGATTGTTTGGCGACAGGTTCTAGAATCACCTTGGAGGAAAATCTTGGGCCTGTGAGAGATTATCCTGATTAACTAAAGTGGGAAGACCCACCTTAACTAGGTGGGGTATCATCCCCTGGGCTGGGATCCTAGATTGAATGAAAAGAAGAAAGATGGGCATGGTGGTGCATGCCTCTAATTCCAGCACTTCAGAGGCAGAGATAGGTGGATCTCTGTGAGATCTAGGCCAGCCTGGTCTACATATCGAGTTCTAGGCTACCTGGGGCTACAAGGAGACCCTGCCTCAAAAAAAAGGGGGGAGTGATGTGAGCACCAGCATTCACCTCTCTCAGCTTCCTGACTGTGGATGCCGTGACCCCCATTTCATGACTGACTAGCACCTTTAAACTGTGCAAAAGTAAATCTTCTTTCCTCAAGTTGCCTGCAATGAGTAAAGTTAGGCATTAAACCCTTACAGTCTCAATCTCTACCATTTCCATCTGAGAGGTCTGGAGCAGCTTCACTGTAAATTCATATGCCAAGGTCTTCTCCTTGAATCCCAAGCTCAAAGTCCTTTGTGTGGACAATTATAGCCTTTCCTAAGTGTCTTGCCCTGGATCCTTTCAACAGACTGGTGCAGCATCATCTTTACAGGCCATCCAGGGACCCTACAGTCTTGAAGAGCCTTCAGAATATGTTTTTTTCTAACTGCTGCCCAGGATACAAAATCAAATTTCTTAATATATTTTCCTTTGCCCTGAAAAAAAATTTGCTACATCAACACAGTATTTGGGAATGTCTACGTGGCTGAATGAAGAGATTTTAAGTGTGAGGAGGGTGGAGTTTGGGTCCTTCCAAACCTAGGGAGATTGAAGATTTTAGCCCAGGCCTGCTGGGAAAACACTACTTCTGAGCTACACTGAATTTTAAGAGTCATTAAATTCACTCTTATCAGATATAACTGTTTCCTTGCCAGGACTCTGTCTATTCTACAATGGAAGCCAATCAGTGGAGAGGCGAGGTGGGGACAGAGAAAACTTCATTATGATCAGAACATGGCAGAGATTCTTACCCTCAAAGAGCCATCTTGCCAACAGGACAGGCTGAGTTAGGAGCCGGTTATATGAGGTGGGTGATGCAGTCTGGTGGGGTCCTTCTCACACAAGCAGGTGTGGCCAGATGATACCCATCTGATCCTGCCTATTCAGGATCTTTTCTCAGTTCTGAGAATCTGCCCCTCGGGCTCTTCTTGCCTCTGATTGGTTCGCTCACATGCACCTCCTGGCATATTACAGGAGGGACAGTTAGTGAGGCAGGTGTGCAGAGGCCCTCTTGTTTAGTAAATTGTGTAGAAAGAATTCACTGATGAGTGTGAAAGATAAGCATCATGTGATGTTAAGCAGGGGGTTGGGCATTCTGTCTGGCCATAGTTCGTGCATCGTGAGAATGGAAATCTGAAATTGAGGTGAAATAACAGTTCATCCTGAAATTTCCTGGGGATTCGAACAATTCAGAATGTGGTGTTTCAGCTCACTCCCATTCAAGAAAAAAACACGTTCTCTTCTTTTAGGTTTAAAATTTTTGTTAGCCAGGCAAACAATTGTGAGTGGGGAAGCAGAGGCAAACAAATTTCTGTGAAATTGAGGCCAGCCTGGTTTACTTAGGGAGTTCCAGGCCAGCTGGGGCTACGAGGAGACCCTGTCTCAAAACCAATTTTTTTCATTATATACATTCACTGTACATAGTACTGTTAAAGGACACTTTCACAGAGTATGCTTTGTGGTTGGCCACGTTCCCCCTCCCCCTTCTCACTCCTCCCCTCGTAGGCCCCTTTGTCCCCCTAGAGAGTTTCACTTCAACTTTCATGACGTATATACACATGATTTTAATGTAACTATGTAAAATCTAGGACCCGCATAAAACAAGAAATTTTGTCTGAGCTTGGCTTAATTTGCTTAATAAGATTATCTCCACCCTTTTAAAAAGATTTTTTATACTTTATTTTGAAAAAGTTATTTATTTTTACTTTATGAGTGTTATGCCTGCATGTATATAAGTATACCCCTATTGTGCAATGCCCCTATTGCGCAATGCCTGTGGAGGACAGAAGAGGGTCTCAGATCTCCTGGAACTGGAGTTATAGATGGTTGTTAGCTGCCATGTGGGTGCTGAGATTTGAACCTGGGTCTTCTGCAAGAACAGCCAGTGCTTTTAACCATTAAGCCATCTCTCTAGCCCCTTAAAAAGATGTTTTATGTGTATGTTTTGCCTGCATGTGTGTAACTGCACCATGCATATGGAATGCCTGTGGAGGTCAGAAGAGGGTGTTGGATCCCCTGGAGCTGGAGTTACAATAAGTTGTTAGCGGCTATGTGGGTGCTGGGATTTGAACCTGGGTCTTCTGCAAGAACAGCCAGTGCTCTTAGCCACTGAGATATCTCTTCAACCCCTCTCCATTGTTTTTAGAGATAGGGTCTCAAGTAGCCCAGGCTGGACTCAAACTTGCTACATAGCCCAGACTGACCTTGAACTTCTGATTCACCTGTCTCTATCTCCTAAGTATTAGGATTACAAATTTGAGCCACCACACATGGCTTGGATTTTAATTTTTAAAACTGAACTCATGCTTGTCAAGGGCTTGTCTCTGGATGAGCAGTCACTGACTGTCATTCATGTTTCCTCCTGCTTGTCTTTTGTGATACTGTCTTATACTTGGAACATGCCCTGTGTGAGATGGAGTGAGTTTTACGTCTTGTTGAAGTTTAACTCATTGATATTTAATTTAAAAGATGGAACTGGTATGCCCATTTGCAAAAACATGGTTGAGTGGGACTGTATTTCACTTGAACTGTTGAAAATTTAATGTCCGAATTGAGACTTATAGTTGAAAATCTAATCAAACCCATGGGCCCTCTACTTGAAGAGATGCATTCACTTACAACATAGTTACTGCTTCAGCGTGCTCCCAGTCACCTAGATGCATCTGAGGAAAATGGGTAAAAAACTCCAGGACCTGATGTTGTTCCCAACATTAACTTTTATGCTCTCAAAACTCAAGAGATATAGTCAAATTTTATCTCTTTGCTAATTTGGATGGTCCATGAGGAAAGTTTTTTCACACTAAAGTTACTAAATATACAGACCAGACTAATAGAGTTGTGTTTTTGAGAAGCGAGGATTAGAAATAAAATAACAGAGCCAAGCATTGTGACACAGGCCTGTGTGTGGGCAGAGGCAGAGGGGAAGGCAAGCCCACGGCTGCCACCAGTAGTCTGAGGCAGTCACATCCCTCTGGAACTTCTACTGTAGTAGTAAAGCCAGATCCTGATGACACCACAGAAAAGAATTTCAGGACCAGTCTGAGTGAAGCAGTGAGAGTTAACTGTTTTCTGTTGCTGTGATAAAACACCATGACCAAGGAAACTCAGGAGGAAGCGTTTATTTGGCTTACAGTTCCAAAGAGATAAGAGTCCATCATGGTGAAGAGGCATGGAGGCAGAGGTGGCCAGAGCAGAAAGCCAATCACTCACATCTTCAACCATCCACAGGAAGTAGAGAGTGAAACTGGAAGTGAGCAAGACTGCAGCCCAATGCCAGTGACTTGCTTCCTCCACCAAGGCCATACTCAAACCTCCCAAAACAGAGCCATCAACTGCGGACCAAGGGTTCAAATACTTGGAGCCTCTGGGGGACATTTTCATTCAAACCACCATATATAATAAGGCGTTAGATTTAAGCACCGGTATCCACAGAGAGAGACATAAGAAAAGGCTAATTATGTACCCAACACACATGTGGGGCTTCTTAAGAGTCCTGCTTGGGTATCCATGATGGCTATATATTTGATTCTGGGTCTTTCTGAGTTACAGTACTCAAAGAATGTAACTTACAAGCTTTAAAGACTAAGCAAAGTTTTTAAAATTTATTATTTTTTTTATGTGTATGAGTGTATTGCCTGCATGTGCACAAGTGCACCAGTGTCATGCAGTGCCCTTGGAGGACAGAAGAGGGTTTCAGATCCCCTGGAACTGGAGTTATGGAAGATTATTAGCCACCATGTGGATGCTGGGAATTGAACCCAGGTCCTCTGCAAGAGCAGTCAGTGCTCTTATCTGCTGAGCCATCTCTCCAGTCCCAAGATTAAGTTAAAAATACATGGGTTAATTTATTTTTATCATAAAGACTTCCTTTGTAAATGAAATTCCATGGTGGTTTTATGAGGTACATTGCTTAGATTTGGGATGAGAACTTTAGACCACAAATATTTCTGGTCCCAAGTAAGCATAATCCATATTTTGATTTGCTTTAATTGGCTTTTTTCATTTGTTGTGTTTAATGTCCTTGCTTGAGATATACCAGGTTACTTTTCCAGGCAAGATGCAAACAAATGTCTATTCACCTTAGGCTTAGGTACCAAAGACTGATCAAAGAGAAAATTCCATCCAACTTCAATTAGGTGAACCAGTGAGTTCATTGGGTTTCCTTTCAGGACATGGGTGAGGGTTGCTCACAGATGAGTGTGTTAGGGATTAATTACAGGAGCTTGGGTGAGGTGTTTTTCACAAGGGTGTGGGAGACCCCCAAGGAGCTGCATCATGGAAAAGTGCCACCCAGTATGAGTGACCACCTCTGAAAAGCAGCATATAGATGGAGTCCCACTTCAGTTAACTTTCCATTTCCCGAACCTCTGGGCAGAATTACACATAGCTAGAATGGGGGTGCATGGGAGAGTGGGTGGACAGTGTCTCAGGTGAGGGTCTAATAGCCCCTTCTTCTATGAGGGAAAGTCAACAGGCTGGATATTGTTAGGGTCATGTATGGCGGGTGGTCACAGTTGTTCTGTTTAAGATGCTAATGACCATGTTAGGCTCAGAGTATGCATTTCCACAAGGCCCTGGAAACTGGGATGTTGCCTCAGTGTAGGCAATCTTGGCTTTATAGGTTGTGTTGAAATTACTGACACCCAGTCAGATTTCAGAGGGCTTTTTGGGCACCTTAGGCAAGAAGATGGAAAGTTCAAGACTAGTCTGAACTACAGAGTGAGTTCAAGGTCAGTCTGGACAATTTAATGGGACCCAGTCACAAAATAAATAAGAGTTGGGGCTGGAGAAATGGCTCAGTGGTTAAGAGCACTAGCTGCTCTTGCAGAGGACCTGGGTTCGATTCCCAGCACCCACATGGTGCTAACAACCATCTGAAACTCCAGTTCCAGGGGATCCAATGCAACACGGATGCACTTACATACATGCAAGCAATACACCCATACACGTAAAATAAAAAAAAATAAGAGTGCTAAAGTTATAGCTTAATGGTGGAGAGCTTACCTAGCAAGTACAATTCTAATGTCCACTACCCAAACCAACCCTATCCCCCCCTTCAACAACAACAAAAAACGCATAAAAAATACGCTCCCACACATGTGAGGCACGACTCCAGTTGGAGGCCAGCCTGGGTTACCAGTAAAAACTTGTTTCAAAAAGGGGGTGGGAGGCGGCCGCAGTAAAATAATGTAAGATGTGATCAAGAATGCATAATTGTTTCTATCCAGGCCTACAGAAGCTGCAGCTCTGCGGTTGGGGCCAAGAACTTAAGAGGCCTCCCAGTGGTCTTTTTAATGCTGAAAATCACCGCCTCACTCTGACCTGGAAGGCAGAATAGAGCGCTGGTTCTAAGTGTTGAATTGAAGGCTGTCACTGAGCTGGAGGCCGGGAGAGCAGCCAGCTTAGTGGAGGCGTTGCATCTGGGCCATCGAAAGCGAAGGCTGGGTGGCCCGTAGCGTGCAGGGAAAGCAGCAACAGCCAGCGCCAGTGAACACCCGACCGCTCGGTCCACCCGCGCCCGGGAGACCCCTACTTCCGGTCCTCCAGAATATTAACCATAACCCTCAAATCAGCGCCCTGCGGTTCTTCAGGCGTTCAGCGCGTAGCCATGGAGACTGGAAGGGCGAATCCAAACGCAACCTGTTTCTGGATCATATCATGCGTTACAAAGGGCCTAGAAAAAACAGAATTCTTTCTCAAAAATGGAAAAATTATGAAGGATTCAGGCCGTGATGCTGCTGACGTAGGTCCCAGCAACGGCCGTGGACTCATTCTAGAAAGGGTCAGGGCCTTAAAATTGGGGCAGGGCGGGGCAAACCCCGGCTTCTCACTTCCGGCCCCAACCAACTGGACCGGAAACGCTCAGCGAGTCAGCATCCTGGTTTCCTTCTGGCAGTGTCCCGGTTGCCATGGAGACGCGATGCTCAAGCTCAAGCCTAAACACGGAGTGCTGCTCTGGCCCCAAGCTCCGTTACTGTTAATTAGAGTCCCGCCTATCTCCAGCTCTCCCAGCCCTGGCTCTGGCAGGCGAGATCATTCTAGAAGGGGTGTGAGTTACTAAGGAGGGACGCTCCAGGTCGGGCACTTCCGGGTCCCAACCAATAGGAACTGTAGCTAATCAGCCAATCAAGACTCTGCTCTTCTTCCCGCGTTCCACCGGTTGCCTTGGAGACGGAGTGGGCGCATCCAAGCGTCTAGGGGAGCTGCGCTCCAGGACCGCGGGGCTTCTAGTCCTCCAGGTGGGCCGGGCGCGGTCTGTTTCCCCCGGGCCGCGCTGTGGCCTGCTCCGCCGGGAGGCCAGACTGCTCTGGACCAAGCCCAGCTCACCCGTCGCTTGTCCCCACCATCCTCCAGGTGGGTGAGCAGTGGCTCCGAGGCCTCCGTGGCCGGGGAGAGCCAGGCTCCGTCTTGCGCTGGGGTTATATCCCTGACCAGCTTCATCCCGGTGGGGTTCAGATGCACTGGTCGCTTCCTCCAGGACCTGGGTGCAGGGGCACCAGGGATATGAGAACTCCCTGGTTCGAGAGCTCAAACTTATGAACGCCACTTCCTCAACCCCAGAGTGGGCTGCGAAGACGCGGGATCACAGCGTGTTTGATGCTCCCAACTGCTTGGGGTGGTCATGAACCCCCAGCCTGGTTGATGTTGGTGCTCCCCACCACTTGTGATGGTCATGAACCCCAGCCTGGTTTATGTCCATGGTCCTTGATGACTGTGATGGTCGTGAGCCCCCAGCCTGGTTCATGTCTGTGCTCCTTAACTGGTTGAAGTTGAAGTTCATGAACCTGGCCAGGCATTGGAAGCTGCCAACTTGCTGCCTCAAGCTTCCCGGTACCCAAATGGTAGGAGATCTAAGTGGGATTCCTAGCTTGCAGTATTCAGTCTGTAAGTGCTGTGAGGAGGAGCATTTGCTGAGTTTTGAGCACCCTGCCTACAACTGTTCAGTCTTTAAGAATATTGGTTGGGTCAGCCATGCAAATTTAAAGAGGGCACAAACTCAGAGGCTTGAATTAACTGATTGAAAGTCTTAAATTTTAAAATTACATTTATTTATGTGTGTATGTGTGTGCATGCATGTCCCACTGAACATGCGGAGGTCAGAGGACAAACTTGTGGGAGTCAGAACTCTCCTTCCACCATGTGGTCCCAGGGAATCAAACTCAGGTTATCAGACTTGGTAGCAGTTGCCTTTAATGCTGAGCCATCTTGCCTACCCAGTTTCTACGGTCTTGATATGTAGATTATTCCTCCCTAAGGAATACAAGTGCATGAAAGATTCTGAGAGTAAACACTTTGATTCTATTGCAAATATGTAGCTTCAGATACCAATTCCACTGTTTAGCTTCAGTTCTAAATGCCATCTAGTCTGATTTCAAAACTGTATGGAACCTTATCCATTCAAGAAAAAGAAAGGTGAATGTTGCCTAAGAATTTCAACTCAACTGCTACCAGCCACTCCTGTGGGGCATGCCCAGCCTTTTTTATTTTATTTATTATTTTTATTTTTATGTGTATGCACGTATTGCTTGTATGTAGGCAAGTGCACCTGTGTCATGCAATGCCCATGGAGGACAGAAGAGGCTGTCAGATCCCCTGGAACTGGAGTTATGGACGGTTGTTAGCTGCCATGTGGGTACTGGGATTCGAACTTGGGTCTTCTGCAAGAACATTCAGTGTTCTTAACTGCTGAGCCATCTCTCTAGCCCCAGTGTCCAGCCTTTTGAAAGTGTAACTCAGTTGTCATTTACAAAGTTCACGCTCGAACTGCACAATCGAATTACTTTTAAAAATTGTAAAAAAACAAAAACCATATTATAAATTTATGATTTTGTGTTGAGCCACATTCATAGCTGTCCTGGGGTGCATGTGGGATATGTCCACATGAAGGATGTTAAAAAGATTGGTTATAATTTTTTTTTTTTTTGCTGGGCATGGTGGCATATTCCTTTAATCTCAGCACTTGGGAGGCAGAGGCAGGTGGATCTCTGTGAGATTGAGGCCAGCCTGGTCTACATAGTGAGTTCCAGGTCAGCTGAAGCTACAGGGAGACCCTGTCTCAAAAACACAAAACAAAAAACTTGATTTAAAATGGGCGTTGACAAACTTAAACAAAAATATTACATTTTCTTTTATGTGTGTATGTGCCTGGGTGGGTTGTGTTTGGGTGAACATGTACACACTTGTGGAAGTCAGAGAACAACTTGGGTATCACACTCAGGTTGTTAGACTTGGTGGCAGGCGCCCCTGTCTGTTGAGCCATCTTCTCAGACACAACAGACTTTCTGTAAAAGGTGGATAGTGGTGGTTAACAAAAATATTACATTTTCTTTTATGTGTGTATGTGCCTGGGTGGGTTGTGTTTGGGTGAACATGTACACACTTGTGGAAGTCAGAGAACAACTTGGGTATCACACTCAGGTTGTTAGACTTGGTGGCAGGCGCCCCTGTCTGTTGAGCCATCTTCTCAGACACAACAGACTTTCTGTAAAAGGTGGATAGTGGTGGTTTCAGGCTTCTGGAAGTCCAAAGTTTTTTTTTTTTTTTTCCCTGCATTTCTTTTCTTGATAGTAGTAATGATTCTGACTAGGCAAATTGGAATTTCAGTGTTCTTTTAAAATAAGAGTGATACTAAGGTACAGTGGAGCGAAATCTCACTCATTCCCTGAATTTGCTACTTGTGTTAAAAATAACTGCTATTTTCTCTATTTCTGTTAAGATCTTGTTGGGATGAAGTTGAATATTGGTCTGTGGGTTGTCTTTCATATAGCTTTGTTTATTCTATAAAAAGAACAATTTTAGTCTCCAATACTATTAGGTGGAACCTCTGAATTTATGAAATCATCAGACTTATTTACATGCTAAATATCCTAGGTTAATTAATAGTGATTAGTGTGCATTTATCCCTCTCATTTATGTACTCTTCATTAGCTGGAGATGCTGTTTTAGCACATATAAGAAATCATCCGTGACATGGAAAATTTCATCCTGTATGAGGAGATTGGCAGAGGCAGCAAAACTGTTGTCTATAAAGGGCGTCGGAAGGGAACCATCAATTTTGTCGCCATTCTTTGTACTGAAAAGTATAAACGGCCTGAAATAACCAACTGGGTAAGTCATGAGTGTCTTTACGCACCTATGGGAGTTGGAGCTATAATCAGAAAGATCTGGAAATTCCAGTATAGTGATACATGCATGTCATCCATTACTCAGGAGGTGGAGACAGGAGGATTGAGAGTTCAAGGCCAGCCTGGACTACATAGTGTGACCCTGTCTCAAAAAACCAAGGGGTAAGCTGGTGTAGTGGCGCATGCCTTTAATCCCAAATCCCAGGCAGAGTCAGACAGATCTCTGTGAGACAGAGGACAGCGTGGTCTAGGCTAGCTAAGGCTGTCTCAAAAAACCACCATGACCACCACCACCAAAAAGCAAGACCTCCAAAGCACCATAAAAAACAAGGGATGGAATGGTTGCCTGTGCTCAAGTTCCTGAATTCAGTTCCTAGCACTCATATAGACAGACAGACAGATAGAGCAACAAAATAAAATTATCATGTAAACAGAAGCAATTGAGCATACTCTTTCAAATGCCACATTTCAGTCTGTAATGTGACCCTTTGTCTGCTCAGTGCCATTCGTCCTGAGTAGCAAGTGATCAATACATGTAGATAGCTCTTTTAGTTTTGGTATCAGGGAATCTATATTAGACATTTACTTTTATTTATTTTTTAATATTTTATTTTTTATTTTTATTTTTTGTGTATGCGTGTTTTGCCTACATGTATGTAAGGGTACTACATGCATGCAGTGCCCCCACAGAGGCCAGAGGAGGGTGTTGGATCCTCTGGAACTGGAGTTATGGATGGTTGTTAGCTGACGTGGGTGCTGGGAATTGAACCTGAGTCATTTCCAAGAGCAGCCACAGTGCTCTTAACTGCTGAGCTATGGCTCCAGCCCCAGACATTTATTTACCTTCAAAAGTTAGTGTATGAGGGCCAGTGAGGTGGCTCAGCAGGTAAAGACTCTTCTCACTAGGCCTGATGACCTGAATTCAATCCCTGGGATTCACATGATGGAAGGAGAGAACCAATTTTTGAAAGTTGTGGCACCCCCTCAACAGTTCCCCCCAAAATAAATAAAAATGAAAAAGTTAGTGTATGGCTATGAAGCTTTCTGAGGCAAGAACCCTGAGGCCTGCTTTGAAGCAACTGACTCACATTTCCTGGACCATACCTAGCTTTTTTCTTTTTTCATATTGTGTTACACAGTATAAAATTTTGTATTGTGAAATTTGTTGCCTTCATGTGCTCTGCACCACAGGTCTCTGTGTAACTGTGTGTGCTTCACCACCATGTGCTCTGCACTGTCAGGTCCCAACTGAGTTTGATGACTTTTTGAGAGATATGTACAGTCGTGCAGTCCTTCTCCAAATCAAGGTGTAGAGGATGTCCATCTTTCCAGAAAAAGCCAAAGGCCCCTTCCGGCACCTCATCCCACAACCCCCTCCTAGACCTGATGGGGACCTGAATATTCAATATTGCTATTATTATTTAAGCATTTTTGTTACATTTATTTGTTGTGCACATGTGTGTGTGAGCATGTGCATATGTGTGAGCACATGTGTGCCAGAGCATGCCTGTAGAGTCAGAGGACAACTTTTGGGAGTCTGTTCTGTCCTTCCATAATATGAGTTCCAAACTCAGGGTCTCAGGCTTGGTGGCAAGCACCTTTACCTGTTAGCCATCTTGCTGGCCCAGTGCATTTTCTGTATTATAAGAACATATTTATACTTCTTTTTTTTTTTTTTTGGTCTTTTTGAGACAGGGTCTCCCTGTATCCCCAGCTGTCCTGGAACTCATTCTGTAGACCAGGCTGGCCTTGAACTCACAGAGATCCGCCTGCCTCTGCCTCCCGAGTGCTGGGACTAAAGGCGTGCGCCACCACGCCCAGCTGTACTTCATTTTGTTGGAAGGAATCTGCATGCACGGGTGGCCAACAGGCTATTCTGAGTTAACCTTAAATCTAGATGCCATCTGTATTAGTCAGGGTTCTCCAAAGAAACAGAACCGGTAGAATGAATATATGTGTATAGAGATTTATCAGCTTAGCTCACAGGACAGAGTCCGAGTAGTCCTACAATGGCCGCACCACACTGGAGAGGCTGAGAATCCGTAGTTGCTCAGTCCACAAGGCTGGATGTCTCAGTAGTCCCAATCTGGCACTGAAGGTCTGACAAATTCCAAAAGATCAGCTAGTCTTCAGTCTACAGCAGCAAGACAAACTCACCAGCGAGAGAGAAGGCAAGCAGCAAGAAGCCCAGCATTCTCCTCTGCCATGGCCTTTTATACGGGCTGCCATCAGAAGGTAACGCCCACATTTAGGGCGTGTCTTCCAGCTTCAGATGATCCAATCAAGAAGATCTCTCTCATTTCAGTTAATCCCAGACCCAGTCAAGTTGACACCTAGGATTAGCTATCACACCATCCAACTTGGAGGCTGAGAAGCAATGTAAGACTGGGTGGCCATGGTGTTTGTGAAGCCTCCTGCTATATACACACACACACACACACACACACACACACACACACACACACACGAGGAAGGTGATAAAGAAGACAAAACCAAACTTGGATTGATTGCCTGCTCCCTCCTTCTCCTGTAAGCTCTTTGAATGAGGCAGAGATTAAGGATTCAGCTCCTGGTTCTGTGCATGTGGTGGGCCGAGAGGGCTGCTCACATGTCATTATTTCTGCTAGTGTATGATAGCTTCGCTTGTTCTTGAACCTCAAATGAGTGAATCGCTGGTGTGGCTCTCCTGTGTGTCCCTTTCCTTAAGACCATTTTTTGAGACTTACCAGTTTTTAATTTATTGTTTTTATTTTTTATGTATGAGTATATTGCCTGCATGTATGTAAAGGCACCTATGTTGTGCAATGCCTGTAGAGGTCAGAAGAGGGCGTCAGATCCCCTGGAAGTGGAGTTAGGATGGTTGTCAGCTACCATGTTGGTGCTAGAATTGAACCCAGGTCCTGCACAAGCAGCCAGTGCTCTTAACCACTGAGCCATCTCTCCAGCCCCTGGAGCTATTTCTTTGGTCATGAATTAGATATAAGGTATGAGGGTTGTGGTCACCGGCTGTGGCTGCTCTCCTCCGGCTATGGCCACTCTCCTGCTCTCACCCCAGGGCTGGTGAGGAGTCTGCGCCGCATTCAGATGCAGGAGACCAGGTTCAGTGACACAGATCTGCTTTATTGCAGGAAGGCACAAGCTTATATAGGGATAGTGGTCCAATCACAGCACAGCAAGTAGGATACTTTATTAGCATAACAGGTTTAGCATCCTGTCACAGTACAGCAAGTAGGATACCTTGATTCCAGGGGTGGTGATTAGGGAGTGGTGAGCTCTAGGCATCAGTCCCATGATCTGCCAATGGGAGCAAAATGTCATAAGGCATTCTTTGTGGCTCCAGCAGTCAGGCCGTTGCCTCAGGCCTGCTATATAGCTGTGATAAGACTTTCACCCTAGGCTCAAGCCTGTCTTCCACAGAGGGTGAAGCAATGACAATTTTGGGGACTGGGCTGAGTGAATGGTGATGCCTTTTATTGTTTTATTTTTTGGTCTTTCTGAGTCCCTGTAGTCCCAGCTGGCCTGGAACTCACAGAGGTCTGCCATCCTCTGCCTCCGAGTGCTGGGATTAAAGGCGAGTGCCACCGCGCCTGGCAGATGCCTTTTACTGAGGGAAGAAACCTTAGGAGAAGGGTGGCTTTGATACTTTAATTTTGACAATTTAACTTGACAGTGAATTTGTAAAGAAGACTTTGGATACTTGAGTCTAATTTAGAGGCAACTCTGGGGCAGAGGTGCAATTTGAGCATCATCAGCTTACAGATGCTAAATCAGTGTGACGGGACTGAGCACCATTTCTGTGACACGTAGAATGTGTAAAGAGACAAAGACCCAGCACGAGAGCAGAAGAAAGCACCAGGGTATGGTGAGCTGGAGAGCAAATGGGCTAACCACCTTAGGGTGACGGCTTCACCCTCTCTGAGCCCACACTGACAGGCTCTGGGAAGCTGCAACTGTAGTTCCTGGACTCCTTGGAGCTAGAGTTCTAGATGTGATTCTAATCCTGCATACTGGATGCACTGGAAGGAGGCTTGTGTTGCACACTGATAAGTGTGCAGGGAGATAGGCCCCGTGCAACCACCTGCCTGAAGAGCTCAGGGCCTGTGGTTCCAAAGAAGAGGCAGAGGCCACAGTCCAGAGCTGCCACCTGTGACAACTATGCTAGCAGGGTCCTGGAGTGTCAGGGGCCGGCTACTCCCTTGGTGGCTCAGTTTTGTGGTGTGGTTTTGGGACTCTTCTGGAAGTTCATCCTAGGTGCTCTTTCCTGAACCTTCCTGACAGTTGTGTGAGTTACCTATGCCTCATTGGAGTTCTTTTGTAACCAGAGTGAATTCTGTTTTCTGTAACTCAAGGCATTGGACAAATGTGTGGCCCCGTGGAGGTCAATGAAAGAGCTTCAGGGAGAAGAGAGAAGTCATCTGTGGAGTCAGCTGATGAAGTGAAGGCCGAGGGCAGGATGGAGAGGAGACCTGTGGTCTTCAAGACAAGGCTTCGGGGAACTGACAGGGACGGAAGCTGGAGGTGGGGTAGCGGGACGGGAGGAGAAGGTGGACAGCACTCTGGCATTGCGCTGTATCAGGGACTAGAGAAAGGGGATAAGTGCTGGGTGGGTACCCGAGGCTAAGATGGAAAGAACTTTGGGCTGCTGACCCTTGATGGGGACCTTTGTTTTCTCTTATGTGAAGCAAGTCCACCATGTGTAAGCTGGTCCCACCTATCATCTGTCCCCCTTGTCCTTACTGCTTTGTTCTGTGCTCAAGGCCCTTTTAGAGCCTCTCGGTGGTCACTTCAGCTTGACCCTCCTTGGCAGCTTTCTGGGTGGGTAGAAGGCAAAGGATTGATCAGAAGTTAGTTGGTGTCTTGAGTAAAACCCCTTTAAAGGTTTCCTATCTCAGTCAGTGACTTCCTTAATATCTTGCTGGTGTCTGGAGAAGGCAAGGAAATGGTTTCTGGTTAGGCACAAGGCTGCCTTTGGCAAAACAGAGTTCTCTTACTAATGACATAGGTGAGGTGGATGTTAGGTAAGCTGCTAGGAACCTTTTGGCAGAGTATAATCATTGCAGAATGTTTGTATACTGTGGAGAAAGACCAGCAGGAGAAAATTAGACTGTGTGGATGAGGGGAGAGGAGATGGCAGAGAAATATGCTGGAGAGAGAGAGATGGGATCCTGTGCAGTTCAGGAGGAGGTGGTGTTGGCTTTTGAAAAGAATGATGACAGTTGTGGTAGGTGGACCTAGGAGATGAGATGCAGGTGGCCTAGGGGATTGTCCATTTTGCTCTGTGATGCTAGGCAGTGGCAGGAACCGCAGTTCCCAGCATGCCATGCAGTCATGTGCAGGAGCAGATCCGCCAGTGCTCCATGTGACTATATTCTTGGCATGTTTTGGACATTGAATTTGGTTCTTTTCTCATTCCATCATGTCTACAAAAATACATGCTGTGTAGGTCAGCTATTGGACAACTGACTGTGAAATAGACCCTGTGTTGTAAGCGTAGTTTAAGTGGGCAGGGCTAAGCCATGCTTGTGGGTGAGGTATGCGAACTATATCTTAGAAATACGATGTTTTCAGCTTCCATTGGGTTTATTGTGCATAATGCCATTGCAAATTCATAGAACACCTGTAGTTCCACCAATGAAAGTAGCTGTTCTGGTCTTTACTATTGATTGTGTACTATAAATTATGCTTTTGCAATTTGTGTTTACACAGATACATTGTTCGTTAAGGTCACACATCATTTGCAGTTTTTCCTTTGGCCAGCCTTGGGAATCATCTTTTGTAATGGCTGTAAACAAACCCCATGGTTTTCTCTTCTGCTCTTCAATTGTAGTTAGGTGTTTCTTAAATGCAAGTGTTTAAGAACTTTTATTAAGGAGTGAATGCTAGATGATGTTTTCATAGGTCCGTCTCACTCATGAAATTAAACACAAGAACATTGTGACTTTTCACGAATGGTATGAGACCAGCAATCATCTCTGGATGGTGGTGGAGCTGTGCACAGGTAAGAGCACGAGATGTGGCATGCATGGAGCCATCTTGTACCATGTTGGTTAGAGGGCCTGCTCCGCTGGGTCCTCCTCTGTCTCTACTGCCACAAAGCTTGGGTGTGCTGTCTCGGTCATTTTATTTTATTTTTTAAAATTATTATTTTTTATTTTATGTGCATGAGTGTTTGCCTGCTGTATGTATAGTGGCAGTGGAGGCCAGAAGAGGGCATTGGATCCCCTGGAACTGGAGTTATGAATGGCTGCCATGTGGGTGCTGAGAACCAAAACCTGGGTCCTCTGTAAGAACAGCCAGCGCTCATAGTTACTGAGTCATCTCTCCAGTCCCAGCATCTCCTAAATTTTAAATATGAGACAAAATCAGTGTCTTGGTCATTTTTTAAATGCTTCCCTCTGTGGTGTTGGTGAGGATGAATGATCTGAATCAATTTCTTGCAGGTGGTTCTTTAGCGACAGTGATTGCTCAGGATGAAAACCTTCCTGAAGATGTTGTGAGAGAATTCGGGGTTGACCTGATCACTGGGTTGCACCATCTCCACAAGCTTAACATCCTCTTCTGTGACCTTTCTCCTGGGAAGGTGAGCCCCAAATTCCGATTTCCTAATGGCTGTGTCTTACTTCAGAGTGCTTTCTCAATGATACTGTTTTATTTTTAAGTAAAATGAACTACATAGTACCTACATACAGCTGCCTATTTAAGTAGCTTTTAGGACATAGAGCCTTTCTTTCCTACAGAGCTCTTGCTGCTTATGTACTGTGAATGATGAATCCAGTGTGTATGTCCGTCTATAAGACTCTGAGCTCTTGTAGCCTAGTATTTATTTATGACCATGACTTAAGTTTGACAGTGTCATTCCAAACTGTACACATGATTCCTGATACTCTAGATCAAATCTTTTTTTTTAACATTACTTGCAAATGTGTTTATGTGAGTTGTGACCCTCTTCCTCTTGTGGCCTGCCCCCAGGCTGACACATGGAAGCTACATTGATCCTGCAGAAGGCACCCTGCATCCCCTGCCATGGCTTCCATCTCTGTGATGTTTGCAGTGTGGTTATGAGGATTGTGTATCACCTGTAGGTTAAACTTTTAGGGCACTTTCTGGTAGCGTGCTCAAAATCAACGGTGGCCCGCACTGTTTTATGTGTGCACGCTCTTAGCAATGTGCACATCCATGTTGCAGTGCAGTGAAAGCTGAGTGTTTGATTTGCGGATTTGTTTTTATAGGCCATCTGTACAAGAAAATAATTAAAACTAATAAGGGTAACTCTATAAAAGCCTTGTGTAACACACCAGAGTTCTTGTTTGAATTATTCATAGACTTAACCCCAGTCTGCTGCCATTCAACTGTCATTAGTGGGAAAAGCAGCTATGGACAGTATGCAACTGTGTGGCTGTTTCAGTAACTTTATAAATTTATTTATGAATTTATTTGAATTTCATAGAATTTTCACATGTCAATAACTACACAGAGCTGGGCATAGTGGCTAATGCCTGTAATCTCAGCACTTGGGAGGCTGAGACAGGAGGATTGTCATGAGTTCAAGGCTAGCCTGGTGTACATAGTTCCAGGGGACAGCCTGGACAGCAGATCCCATCCCCCAAACAAAAAACAAAACCAACCTCTCAAAGAAAAAAAAATACAAAAACACACAATGCTTATTTACTTTTTAAAACCATTTAGAAATATAAAAAATACTCTTGGTTCACAACTGTATGAAAACAGGCAGGGCTGTGGCAATTTGGGCCTGAGGCTGTATGTGGGTGTCAGTTAATGAAGTTTACTGTGACATATTCAAGCTGGTTTGTCATGTACTCTGTGCTCTATAAAACAAGGATTGTGAAAGGTTGGGCAGGATTCCTGTTACTACTAATAAAGTTTTATTAAAACACAGCCCTGACCCTGGCTTATATGTTGCCAGTGGTTGCTGTTTTACAACAGTAGAATTGTGGAATCAGGACAAAGATGGGATCAGACGTTGTCATGGTTTACTAACAGACATCCTTAGTAAGTATTAGTGTCTAGAAGTTAAGGGCCAACTGCAAATTGCTTTTCAAAACAGAAAAGTCACAAGACCCATTGCAATTGTCCAGGAATATTTTGAATGACTTGGAGGAAATGACATCACTTTCTGGAGTGGTTTCCACAGTCACCAGCCAACCTCTGATCACAGGCTACCTTGGCAGACTTGAGTCAGTCACAGCCCTTTGCCTGTACGACTTCAGAGAATCCCTGTGACAGTTGCAAGAGTTAGGCATTACTTTTCCCATTGTACATGTGAAGCAACAGTCCTGGAGGAGGTTGCTAAGTCCTCTAGGGTCAGACAATAGGTAAGAGGAGGATGTGGGCTTCAAACCCAGCTCTCTAAAGTACCCCAGTTTTAACTCCACATTTTTCTTCCTCTCTTGACTTCATCAGGCAGATGAGTTTTCAGATCCTCTTACAGATGTCACTGAGGATTGGTCAGTATGGGCTTCTCTGTAAACACCCATCCCAGGTGTTTGTGGGGAATTAGACCTAGGACCCCTCAAATACCCAAATCCAGATGCTCAAGCTTCACAATAGAATGGTGTAGCATTTGCATGCAACTATGCACATCTTCCTGTGTGTACGTTTAAGTCATCTTTACATTAATTAAAATTTTTTACACTTATATTTTTGTGTATGTGTGAGTGTGCTGCAGTGCACATGTGGAGATCAGGAGTTGATAACCTGTGAGAGTCATTTCTCTCTTTCCACCATGTGGGGCCTGGGGATCCAACTCAGGTCCTGAGTCTTGGCAACAAGTGCCTTTACCTATTGGAGCATCTTACCAGCCCTTTATATTACTTTTAATACCTAATACAATGTGAATGCTGTGCTCTGTAAATAGTTACATTGTATTATCTTGGGTTAATGGCAGGAAAGATCTGTCTGTACATGTTTCGTATCGACACTATGTTTTTTAGAGATGAGGTTTCCCTGTAGTCCTAGCTGGTCTGGGACTCACTATGTAGATCAGGCTGGCCTCAGTCTCACAGAGATCTACCTACCTCTGCCTCCCAAGTGCTGGGATTAAAGGTGTGCACCACCACACTTGGCTAGTCTAGACAGTTTTTTCCCTCAACTAATTTTGATCCATAGTTGGTTGAATTTGTGGATTTAGAACTCAAGGGTATAGATGGCTGGCCATCTTTATCTTTATTCCTTATCTTTATGATACAACCTGTGTTTTTATCTTTCCTAAGGTCCAAGATTCCCCTGTGACTATATGATGTCTGAAGACATTCAGAAGTGGACAGTGTCATTAAAATGTGGATATATTTTTCATTACCTTACCCACCCCCATGTCAGTTTTATTTAAAACACAAATACTTCCCAGGATCATTTCTAGAGTTCATTAGCTTCTTAAACAAACCCCAAAACAGACAGTTGTAAGCATTTTTCTGAATTGGGACAAAGCAAGAAAGCAGTGCTCAGAGTGTCACTGTGTCATTGTAAGGGGCACCGGAAGCTGTGGATTAGGCTGAACCTGCTTCTGAAGACATGATGTCTCTCAATCTTCGCAGATACTTTTGGAAGGGCCTGGCACATTGAAGTTTAGCAATTTTTGCCTGGCAAAAGTGGAAGGTGAGAATCTGGAGGAGTTCTTTTCTTTGGTGGCAGCAGAGGAAGGAGGAGGTGACAGCGGAGAAAACATGCTGAAGAAAGGCATGAAAGGTAGAGTCAAAGGTACGTGGACCTGGTGGCCTAAAGACCGGCACCCAACACGCATGCTCAGAGTGGTGTCAGACTTCCACTTTGCCACTCAAACACTGTGCTGAGAATAGTAATGGCAGGAGAATCCTGAACACATGCTAGCTTCATCCCAGGCCTGAAGCTTCCATGTGCTCTGATGCTGTGTCAAGCATAAGGACCTCAAGTGCCGGTGTCTTGTCCTTAGTGCTTCTCTTAGTGCCCAGTCTCTAGAACAGGATAGCCTTTATTCAGCCCTTAGGCACACTCTAATGGCTTGTTTGGTGCCTGCTCACAATTGCTGAGTGGCTGCTTTTTGCAGTTGAGGCAGATTTCTAGGAGTGTGTTCTTGGCTGGTGGTTTTGACAGTGAGGGAGGACCTGAGGTGTTAGGATTACAATGCTTAGAGCTAGAGAGGTGGCTCCATTGGTAAAGTGGCTCATGCTGAACAAGCATGAGGACCTGAGTTCATCCCCCAGAACCCATGTAAAAAAGTAAGGTGGGCCTGTGCATATTTGTAATCCCAGTGCTGGACAGGAGAACCCCTGGGGCTCAGCAGCCAGCCAGTCTAGCTGAATCCACAAGCTTCCACTTCAGTGAGAGACCCTGCCTCAAAAAATAAGATGGAGAGCCATAGAGGACACCCAATGTCAATTCTGGTGTCCACCCGCATATACATGTGTACCTGTATGTATAGACTCGTAGTCATACAGACACAGGCACATAGACCCACGTACAAACACAGCACAGACGCAGAGAGACACACACAGACACAGACACAGATCCCCCCCCCCGCCAGGATTACTGTACTTAAACTGGGTGTGGTTGTGGATACCTGTAGTCCTAGCACTCAGGAGGCTGAGGCAGGATTGTGAGTTCAAGGTCAGGCTGGGCTATAAAACAAGACCCTATCTCAACCCCTTCCTCAAAGGAAAAAAAACCCAAAATAACAAAACAGAAACGTGTATTTAGGGGAGAGTCAGAAGTGACATTTTGTGATGCTTTTTGGTGGATGTGATAAAGCTCTGTCCTCAGTCTTCACAGGGCTCCTGAGGCCACTGAACCCTCCTCTATGCCTCCTACCACTTATCCCTCCCAACTTCATGTGCTCTACTTGTTCAGTTTTTATTTAATGTATTATTTACTTTATGTGTACAACTTATGTAAGTGTTTTGCCTGCATATATGTAAGTGTATTCATGCATGTGATGTCCACAGAAGCCAGATGATGGTGTCAGAACCCCTGGAACTGGGGTTACAAATGGTCATTAGCCACCATGTGGATGCTGGGAATTGAACTCAGGTCATTTTTTTTTGTCTTTTTGAGACAGGGTCTCCCCGTAGCCCCAGTAGACCAGGCTGGCCTTGAACTCACAGAGATCCACCTGCCTCTGCCTCCCAAGTGCTGGGATTAAAGGCATGTGCCACCACAACTGGCCCCAACTCAGGTCTTTTGTAAGAGCAACTAGAGCTCTTAACTGCTGAGCCATCTCTCTAGCCCCTCTTGCTTTTATTTTTGTTGCAGAGCGTTAGGGATGGAACCTAGAGCCTGAACATGCTAGGCCATGGCTCATTCAGGGAGCTTCACCTCAGCCTTCCTGCCCTCTCTTTATGTTCAGACAGTACACCCTGCTTGCTGTTTCCTGCTGTGTCCTGTGGCTACCCACCCTGCTCCCTACTCCTGTTCCTCTTCCAGCCACCAGCTCTCTCCAGGAAGACTTCCTTACTTCCTTGCATCTGTGTTGGCAGGATCTTATCAGGCTGAATTTGTGGATATTGTTTTTTTCCTTCAGAATATTCTGCGTATAAATTTATCATCAATCTTAACTCATAAAATTAGAATATTCTGTGTATTCATTTTCCTCCCATTTGATTTTGAATATAAAGACTTTATATTTCTTTGTTCATTAGTGCTTTTATTTGATTATTGCACATTTACTACAAGCAATTAGGCATGTTCCACTGTTGTAGGATGATGTACTCTGAGCATAGCAGCCTCCATCGTTATCAGAGCAGCTGTGCCTACCTACAAGAAACTCAAGTCGACCTGTTGATGGTTGAGGTTTCCTTGCCTGAAGGAAGGATGTGAGGAGAGTCATTGGACCCTCACCTGACTTCAGTTCCTGTCCCTCACCTCTCAGCCAGCTGTGTATAATTCTGCACTAGTTGTACGTGGCCATGGTAATCTTCGGAGGCTCAGAGTATATACACGGGGGAGGTTGACCGAGGATGGAGTGCCCCATCTGTGTAGCTGTGGGATGTGCAGCTCACATCCATGCAGGAGTGAGACTGCTGCTGTGGCTGCGTTGAGGTCACCCATACTCCTCACTCTCACCCGTGCTCTGTCAGTAAGCTCAATAAACTCATTGCTTTCCCTAGTTGGATTTTGGTGGTGTTGGACTTTGGTTTGTTGTTGAGCACCAATGGATACAGGGTAGGGTTGCATCTGCCTGCAGCCAGAGCCACCAGGCTGGAACAGTGGAAATCTAAGAGCATGAATGCAGTTCGCTGTGCTTTTTCTGCTTGCCTCTGGCCTAGGAGCATGACAGATGCAGCCTCCATCAGCTTGGGCCTGGGGGGGCCTGGGGATCTCAGCCCCTCCATCTGACTTGGGATGGATATGGAGTTTGAATAAAACACCATGTTTGCTGTTAAGCCGTTGGGATTTTGGTGATACTGCTGCCTCAGTTATTCTACTCAGTGTAATCAAGGTTCTTTTTGTGACTAAGTAGATAACTGTATACACACATATGTATATGTACACACATCTATGTACACATAGGCCTGAATGTGGTACTCTTCTCAGATTGTTTCCAAAATGCTTATCTTCATAGGTACTTTCTGTAGCATTGTCTGAATAGGAGACAATAATTGTTTAAACCTATGATGATACAGGTATAAGAAGTGATATATTATTAGGGATATATTATTATTTGTATATGTGTGTGTATATGTACTTACTTGTGTGGCTATGTGCAGGTATGTGTATGTGTGTGTGTGTGTGTGTGTGTGTGCGTGCATGTGGAGGCCAGAGGTCAATGTTAAGTGTCTTCCTCCATTGCTCCAAAACATTTTTGGAGACAGAATTTTTCATTGTACTTGGAGCTCACCTGTCGTGTTACAATGGCTGGTCAGTGAGCTCCAGGTGATGCAGGAATGGGTTCATTTTCTCTATCAATTAAAGAATTAAAAGGCAAGAAAGAAATGTTACCAGAAGTCTTTGGGAGTCTCAGCCATCCTATGATATCTGGGAAATTGGGGCCCCCTCTTGGGGTTCTTAATCTCATAGTAAAAGAATTTAAGGATGCGCACAAATGGAAGCCTGAGGACAATTTATTACTGATTAAAAGGAAAACCTCAGAACAGGCGAGCTGTAAACCTCTCTGCTGCCTGGAAGGGAGGAGGAGAATGGCGGGAGAAGGAACACAAGCCATCCTGCGTGAGACAAGGCACTGTGGAGGTCAGCCACCTGGGGCAGGCAGCCATCAGTGGAGGGGAGCTTTAGAAAAAGTTTAGGAAGTTAGGGAGTTTAACAGCATACTCAGGCTCAGCCTGACAGCTGAAAGAAAAGGAAGAGAAGAAAAACTTCAAGAGAAGAAAAAGTTACAACTTTCTGAGGAAAGGTGGACAGACCCAGCTGAACCTCATGGTGGCTCCTGGAACTGCACTAGGGGGTGGGAATTCTGCGAAGGAAAAAGCACATTACCTTTTTTTTTTTCTCAACGCATATTTTTTATTGAATTTTTGTGCATTTCATATAATACATCTTAATCATATTTAGACCCTTCCCCTGCCCACACCCGCATAGCACCCCCCCATTCTTTCATTTATATTAAGGCTTTTTGAGTCAAGTTTCTGTATCCAGATGTCCCTTGGTATGAATTCATCTACTGGAGTCTAGTCAGTCTATCTAGAGTCACTCTCTTAAAGAAGATCAACTCTCCCTCCCCCAGCAGTAATCAACTGCCAGTAGTTCCTCAGCTAAGGCTGGGGCCTCCTGCTTATTTCTCCAGTTGCTGGGGTTTTGTCTGATTGAGTTTACATGGGTCTTGCGCATGCTGTCATCATTGCTGTAAGTTCATATGAGCAAGTTCCCAGAGGCCTGGAAGACCAACCCTCATACCCATCGTACACCAACCCTGGCTCTTACGATCTTTTTGCCTCCTCTTCTGCAATAGCCCCTAGGCCGTGGGTGGGTGAGGTTTAATATGGGAGTCCTATCCAGGGACACACACTCTGCAGTCTCTTATTCTCTACACTTTGGCCAGTTGTGGCCTTCTGTGTGCATTGCCATCTGTTGTATGAAGAAGCTTTGTTGGTGAGAGTTGAGGGATGCATTAGTATTCTCTACCCCTTGTTCCACTAGTTCCATGAGCCTTAGGTGTAGCGGTTCCATTGTAGATGTGTCTCTTAGGGTTGGGCATCTCACAGACAGTTAATCTCTCTATGTGACCAATTGTGGAACTCTGTAAATGTCTCCATCTGTTGCAAAAAGAAGCTTCTTTGATGAGTGGTGAATGGTATACTTGTCTGTAAACATAAGGATCCATATTTCGTTCATATTTTGCATATAATAAGAAATTACATTTGTCTAGGAATGTGACAGAGGTAGGATTTTTTCTAGGATCTTTGATCTCTCTAGCCACGTGTATTTGGCTTTGTTTACAGTGCCACACGAGCCTCCCCCCGATTAGATCGCTCTTGATAAAAGTACCACTACTGTACTGCTATAGCTTGCTGTGCTATGCAGGTCATTGCTGTGGTTATTAGGCTTTAAAGCAAGGTTGGAGTACTGATTGATTTTTTTCCCTTAGCAGCTTTCCTAGTATCCTCTAGAACTGTGAGAGCTAGTCTTCAGGGAGGAGGCTTCCAGGTCATTTCCAGCTTCATTGCTCCAAGTTCCGGAAAAACACATTATCTTAAAGTGAACCTGCCTTCTTAGGGGGTCCCCTAGCCTGGTCCCTGACCTGCCCCACTGGATTAACCCTTAAGGGAGGAGACAAGGGCATTTCTTCACCTAGAGGAAGGTTCCATTTTTTACAGAGGGATCCTGTTGTTTCTACCTCCCTCAGTCCCCATGACTTGTTGGTTACTTTTGAGACAGGGTCTACCCTTGTACCCCTGCCTGACCTGGAACTCTGCATATAGACTAGGCTGGTCTCAAATTCACAGAGATATGTACTGCCTCTGCCTCCTGAGTGCTGGGACTAAAGTGTACCACCATTCCCAACTGGAACTGGTTCTTTACATGGGTGCTTGGGGATCGGAATTCAAGTCCCCTTGCTTGCAAGACAAGCATTTTACCAACTGAGCTCTCCTTAGGTGCCATAAAATGCAATCTTAACATTAGAAAGCCTTTAGGGGTATGAAGTCCTCCTAAATGAAATTTTACCCCTATGCTATATGTTGTTTCCCTCCTGTCTTTTCATCTCACTGGCCCTCTCCCAGGTAGGTTTAAGTTAGAAACAGTCCAAAAGGCTAACCAAGCTGCTCCTGTCTTTGGTTTCCAGGCTCTCCGCTCTATAGAGCACCAGAAATCATCAAGGGGACCGACTTCTCCATCACCAGTGACCTCTGGTCTTTGGGCTGTCTGCTTTATGAATTGTTTTCAGGTGCTTACTTTGTGGTTCAGTATAAAATCAAAATGAGACTAAGAAAGCAAACCATGAGTTTAGTCTGTAGTTTGCAAATGCTTGGTTTTACACAATTTTTGTGTATACTGATTTGGCTAAATTGCTTGGTGTTGGGCTTATAGAGGCTCTTCAGAGCATTTTGATACCTACAGGTATCTAGAACATTGGAATACGTCTAGCTTTTGAAGACTGCTAGCAGAAATTTTTGTGACATTGGCTTCTGTTCAAATCACTCAGATGTGTTGAGTGATCCATAAAGCCTTTGATCGTGGTATTGACCCTGTGTGAATTTGCTTATTTATTTGGAAAACTAATTTTGCATTAGAGAAGTATAAAAATATATATGCAGTGTGTCTGGTAGGCATTTAACTATTAATAATTGCTTTTTTCACAATAAATTGTATGAGTCTTATATAATAGGGTAAATTCCTGTGAAATGTCTGTAGCTGAGATAAGTTTTGAATTATTGGTGATAGCAAACTGTTTAATTTTGCGAGTTAATGTGATTTCAGGGAAACCTCCATTCTTCTCAGAGACGGTTTCAGAATTAGTTGAGAAGATTTTGTATGAAGATCCGTTGCCACCCATCCCAAAAGGTAGGTTTCCTCTCGCAAGCACAGCTGATTCACACCTCACCTCATTAAAAGTACACCTTCTTCCAAAGCTGTTTTATTGATTCATAAACTGCCAAAGTTTTATGTGTGTGTATTTGTTATTTTTTAGTAATGAGTTCTTTCTCTTCTACTTCAATGCACTATATATATACGTATTTTTTATTTATGTGTATGTATGCATTGTGTATGCACATGCACATTGGCAAGTATGTGTGCCTGTTCAGAGGTCAGGTTCAGGTGTTCTAAAACTCAGGAGTCCACCTTTTTTTTAATTAAAAAATTTTTTTCTTTGTCTTTTTGAGACAGGGTCTCCCTGTAGTGGGGCTGGCCTGGACTTACTATTTGACAGGGCTGGCCTTGAACTCACAGAGATCTGTCTGCTTCTGCCTCCCAAGTGCTGGAATTAAAGGTGTGCACCACTATGCCCAGCTTAAAATTGATTTTTATTATTTTATGTTTATGAGTGTTATGTTTACATGTATGTAAGTGCACCTGTGTCATGCAGTTCCTGCAACAGACAGAAGAGGGCATCAGATCCCCTGGAACTGGAGTTATGTACGGTTGTTAGTCACCATGTAGGTGATGGGATTTGAAACCCGGTCTTTTGCAAGAACAGCCAGCACTCTTAATTGCTGAGCCATCTCTCCAGCCCCATTTTTTAAATTTTTTTGAGACAGGGTCTCCCTGTAGCCCCAGCTGGACTGGAACTTGCTATGTAGACCAGGCTGGCCTCAAACTCACAGAGATCTCACCTGCCTCTGCCTCCTGAGTGCTAGGGTTAAAGGTGTATGCCACCAGGCCTGCAGTACCTCATTCTAAAAGAAAAGATTTATTTTCATTATTTATACATATCTCTCTGTGTGTGTGTGTGTGTGTGTGTGTGTGTGTGTGTGTGTATGTGTGTGGGTGTGTGTCTGTGCCCATTAGTACAGGCACCTGAGGAGGCATTGAATCCCCTGGAGCTGCATCTATAGGTGCTTGTAAGCCGGCTGATATGGGGCTGGAAACCAAACTTGGGTCCTCTGTAAGAGCAGTAACCACTCTTAACCAGTTAGCCATCTCTCCAGTTCCAAAGTTATGTTTGACAGTAGTCCTTAACTGATAGTTCTTTCTTTGCTACTCTCTACAGAAACTGAAAACCAAATGCTATTAACAGTTTCTCTCATTTAAGAACATGAATTATTTGGTTATCCTGTATCACAAAATAGATTTCAAGAGCTCAATGCTTTCTCTTTGTTTTTATTTTATTTTATTTTTTTTTGGTGTGTGTACTATTTATTTAATGTGTGTACTATTAAATTCATATCCTATGTGGTTATATCTGGTGTGTCTAGGAAGAAATCAAGCATTTTCAGCCCTTGATGAATCTGAATGTACCTAGGAAGTCAAGAGAATCTTTTAAATTAGGTGTAATTGTCATATGTTAAGAATATCAGAACTGGGGCTAGAGAGATGGCTCAGTGGTTAAGAACACTGGTTGTTCTTGCAGAAGACCTGGGTTCAAATCCCAGCACCCACATGGCAGCTAACAACTGTCTGTAACTCCAGTTCCAGGGGATCTGGACAGCCTCTTCTGATCTCTGCAGACATTGCACAACATGGGTGCACTTATCTACATGCAGGCAATACATGCACACACATAAAATAAAAATAATAAATAAAATATTTGAAAAAAGAATATCAGAACTTTAATCATGCAAACTTAAACAATGTACTGCTGACAGTCATCTTAAAGAAAAGAAAGACCAAGGAAGGCATGTTCATAGCATAGCATAGCAACATCTTATCCACATTAGGCAAGAGCCGCTGTAGGATATTAAAGTTGGTATTGGCACATTCATCTTACCACCCTTTCATTTTGGAAATTCATTTGTTTATAGATTCTTCACTTCCCAAGGCATCCTCAGATTTTATTCATCTGCTTGATGGATTACTTCAAAAAGATCCTCAGAAGAGGTATGAACTGTTATTGAAGAAGTGGGATCTTACTTTACTCATGTGTTTTATAAACAAGTGTTTTTCTGAGATGGAGTCTCATCACATAGCTCCAGTTGGCCTTGAATGCAAGATCTTCCTGCCTCAGCCTCCTGAGCACTGTGGTTACAGGTCTGAGCTCTTCCTCCTCTTCCTTCCTTCTTCCTTTTCTTTATCTTGTCTTCTTTTCCCCGCCTTCTCCCTCCTCCCCTTCTTCCTCTTCCTCCTCCCCCTCTTCTTCTTTCTCCTCTTTTTTTTTTTTTTCCATGTTGGGGCAAGTGTTCTTTCACTGAGCTATAACCCCAACCCAACACAACAAATAACTGTTCAAATTAACTGAAACAAAAGATGTCTGAGTTTGTCTTAGGGTTTTTTTTTAATGTCCACTTTGTAGGCATCTTCAGTGATAAGGAACTTGCATTGTTTCTTTTTTCACTTATTTGAACAATTGCCCAGTTGATGTATTTGCGACCCTGAAGTCCCAGAAGTGCATTTCTTTCCATTGTATGTTTCAGGACAAAACTGTTCAACTCTTCTGAATTAAGAGTCATATTGTGCATACAGCTGATGTTCTGTTAACAGGGAATATTTTAATGTTGCCTTTATGATTTTTTTGGTCTTTTTGAGACAGGGTCTCTCTGTAGCTCCAGCTGTCTTGGAACTCAGTATGTAGACCAGGCTGGCCTTGAACTCACAGAGATCTGCCTGCCTCTGCCTCCCGAGTGCTGGGATTAAAGGTGTGTACCACTACATCCGGCGTCTTTATGATTTTTAAAAATTTATTTTTTGGGGGAATTTCATACATGAGTATTGTATTTGCATTGTTTCCACCCTTCCCAGTTTCCCTTCAACTCTTCCTGTATACCCTCTCCCTCAGAATTTCATGTCCTCTTCTCTGATTATTATATATATGTCCTAGTTTGTTCTTCATTGCTGTGACAAAACACTCTGAGCACTACCAACTTGGGGAGGAAAGGGTTTATTT
>NW_008352479.1:2165080-2191642 GCF_000622305.1 Nannospalax galili | reverse complement strand
TAACTTGGAAAGGAGCTGGAAGGGTTATACAGGGGAAGAGATCAGAGAGGTGGTATGAAAAAACAGAGGGAAATGTATTAGTTTGAAAGCCTTTCTAAATATACATATATACACATACATATATACATATATATGTATATATATGGCACTGAATCTATTCAGTGGCACTCCTGTGTATCTGTTTAGGGCTGCCCATTTGGTATTAGTTAACCTCTCAGGGAGCTTGTCCCTGGAGAAAATGGATTCTCCCTCCCCCAGCATCCATTGATTGCCTGTAGCTCTTCACCTTGAGATGGAACCCTGTGACATTCCCCTCATCCTCCTTGGCATGTCTCCTGGTTTTGTCATTGAATAGCTCTCATTAGACTATCATACTATAGAGACTTCATTGGAGAAGCATCCCTACCATGTTTAGAATGCATTAACTAGCAGCAGGTGTCTTGTCCCTGTGGCTCTTACAATCTTTCTGCCCCCTGTTTCACTATGTTCCCTGAGCCTTGGGTGTAGAGGTTGCATTGTAGATGTGTTACTTAGGGCTGGACGCCTTGCAGACACTTATTCTCTTCATTTGACTAGTTGTGGAACTTTGTTATAGTCTCCATCTGTTGCAGAAGAAGCTTCTTTGATGTGGGGTGAAAACTGCACTTGTCTGTGGCAATAAGGATACAGAACCATGGGGGAAGAAGGAGTGTGAAAGAGGATGATAGTAGGAACATGCCATTACCAAGGAGGAAATGGTGAAAATGGGGGTACTCTAACCAGTGAAGGAGGAGGGAGGACTACATAGAGGGAGAAAGAGAGGTGAATAATACATAGGTGATAGGAAAGCAAAGGGAAATGTATTATTTCATAAGCCTCCTGAAAAATACATAGGCATTTATATATGTATGAGCGTCTATGTATATAGCTGAAGGCTATATATAAAAAAAATCACAGTGCCAGGTAAGGAACTCTCCCTTTGAGTTGCTGATCGGAGTAGTTCAAGAGACTCCCAAAATTACACAGGCTATTGCCACAGCCCTTGATTGCCTCCCAGAACTTGAAGGTAAGATGCTGTTACTGAAGACATGACATACTTTGGACACAGGACTTGGAGGAATTGGGCTAGAACTGACTTGAAGACTAGCTCTCATAGTATCAGAAGACACTATACAAGGAAGAAGCCAAATCAGTGGTCCTGCCCAACTGTAGAACCTATGAACCACAACAATGACTGGCCTGGAATCTTATATCTATTTGTGCAATAGTGGCACTTTTATTCTGGGGATATTCAACAGCTGTCTCATTGGACTTACAGCTTGCTCAGTGGGAGGGAATCCATGTTTGGTACTATAAACATAGCCAAGTATACCTGACTGGAGAGATCGTAGAGTCTAGTGAAGAGCCTACTGTGGCCACTTTCCTAGACAAACCCAAGTTCTTACTATTCTAAATGTGTGTCCTTATGTTCACAGACAAGGGCTTTTATGATCTACTGCAGTGGGGGTATCAAGTGGCAGGCTGGCTCCTAGGCACGTCCTTAATTTTCTGTGTCTCAGTGATGGCAGTAAATTAGAAAGCATAGCTGAAGAGTCTGGTGTGGAAGGAGAGTAGCAGCAGGGAGTGGGGGAGCCCCTCTGCTCAGGACGGGCAGGGGACAAGACACAAGAGTAACTGGTTGTTTCCTCCCCTCCCTTTCTCCTCTTCCCTCATCTTGCTCCTCCTTCCGTCTTCCTTCTTTTTCTGTGATGTTGGTGGAAGTGTTCATCCTCTGAGCTACATCCCTAGCCCAAGACAAACAAGTTTCTAGTTCTGGTTTTGGTACTAAATGAGCAGAGAATGAGAGAATTTAGGCAGGGATTTGGGGTGTAACAGTGTATAAATTTAATGCAGCAGATGATCCATTTTCCACTGTTACTATTATTTTGTTTGTGTGTATGGTATATATATGTTTGCCCATGTATGTACATGTGTGGAGGCCAGAGGTTGACTCTAAGTATCTTCCTCTATTGCTGTCCTCCTTAGTTTTTTAAAATATTTTATTAATTACTTTACTTTTATTTTATGTGTATGAATATATTGCCTGCATGTATGTAAGTGCACCTGTATCGTGCAATGCCTATGGAGGTCAGAAGAGGGGGTCAGATTCCCCTAGAAGTGGAGTTATGGACGGTTGTTAGCTGCCATGTGGGTGCTGGGACTTGAACCTGGGTCCTCTGCAAGAGCAGCTCGTGTGCTCTTAACTGCTGAACTGGCTCTCCAGCCTCTATCTTAGTTTTTTGACACGGGATCTCACTGAACCTTGAACTCACCATTTCAGCTATACTGGGTGGACAGTGAGCTCCTGGGTCCTTCTGTGCCCCCCACATGCTGGGGTTACAAGCTTCATGCCCAACTTTTATATGGGTGCTGGGGATCCAAACTCAGGCTTGTCGGATAAGCACTTTACTCAGTGGATTATCTCCGCAGCCCCTTACTGTCATTAAATATATGAAAAAAAAAGACAGAATCTGTAGGACAAGCTTCCCTTGCTGACCTTGGAATGAGTTAGGATTCATGTTATTTTCGTAGCTACATTTTCAGACTTGTTTTGATAGAACACTGTAATTGATAATTGACAGTCAGCCCCTCCCCCTCTGTGGTCCTTCTTTTGCTAACTCAATCATCTACAGGCTGAAAATAACAGCAACAAAAAGGACATGTTTGAAACATGTAGTCTTTTCTTTTCATTATTTCCTGACATTATATTGTTAGGTATTATAACCAGTGTAGGAAATGACTTGAGATTATGGGAGGATATGTGTAGGTTATATATAAAGGTGCCATTTCATATAAATAACTTGAACAGCCTGGGATTGGGGTATCTGAGAGGGACCTGGCCCCAGTCTTGAGGATACAGGGGCTGCTGTATTTACAGTAATTTGTCCACACATGCCAACAGTTTTGTCCACATATTATATAATGTTTTGCTTACATGGCATTACTCCTTACCCACCTTTGCCCCTCATGGTATATTGTGGATTTCTTCCCATAGCATCTCTGGCTGAGTGATTTTAAGTGGCTGAGGAATGTACATAATCTATAAAGATAGACTTCACAGTGATTCTTGATTTGTAGTGAATATTCTTTGGGTTTGGTTTCCCTTGGGCAGTGATCTCTGTGCACATTTCTTAAAGTGGGACTGCTGATCACAGGCTCAGAGCACCCCACAGTGTGGTACATTGGCTGTGCTCTGAAAACATCTGCTGACTGATAGTTCTGGCAACACCATGTTACCAGCCCCTGCCCTGCCACCCGTTCCTATGGCAGGCTTGGTTAGTCTTCTTAGCATTTGCCAGTCTGATAGAAATTAAGTTCCACTCTGTCATTTTGCTTCTGGTTTCAGCGACTTATAAGAGCCCTTCCTATAAAAGGGATATTCTATCTGGATGCAAATTCTTTTCCTTCAGTGTTTGTGTTTCATATTTTAAGAAGTATTTATTCATTTATTTACTTATATTTGTGGGTTTGGGAATTGACCTTAAGGCTTCACATGTGACAGGCAAGTGCTTAGCCACAGAGCTACAGTCCAAGCCCTCTTACCACTTCTTATTTTGAGAGTGTCTCATTGGGTTGCCCAGGCTGACCTTGAACACATTCTGCAGCCTGGGCTGGCCTTTTATGTGCCATCTTCCTGCCTCAGCCTCCAGAGTAGCTGGGATTATAGTGCCACCAGGCTTGGCTTGTGTGTTCCTTTTGATCAGAATAATTTAAATTTTAATACAGATATTTTGAGTAATTAAGTTAATCAAGCATGCATTTAAAAAGTTTTAAGCTTCAGTTAGTGAGCACAGTTGCAGTATATCACAGGTTCACTCTATTAGTAACCCTTGATTCTTTGAGGATGAGTCTAGGTTTTATGTTTTAAATTTTAATATTATTTTTTGTTCATTTTGTTTTTTGAGCAGTCTTTCTCTGTAACTCTGACTGAACTAGTGTTTTCTATGTAGCTGGCCTTGAACTTGTGGCAATCTCCTGGATGCTGGGATTATAGGAGTGTTCTGTCATGCATGGCAAGTCTGGGTTTTAGATACAGCCTAAAATTGTTTCAGTGTTAGTGAGCTGACTGGGTGGCATTATTTCCTAACTGGGTTGGCTGTAATGTGTGTGAATGAAGTTCGAAAAGTTAGATTCCCAAACTGAAATATATCAGACAGTAACTGCATTTGCCACTTTTCTTGTTGCAGCATCAAAATGCCTGATAAACCTTTCCTCCCTCACATTCACATGGCTTTCATTTTGGCTCACAGTTTAAGAAGAGACAGAGAGCTGGGTGTGGTGGTGCACATCTTTAATCCCAGAGGCAGGTGGATATCTGTGAGTCTGAGCCCAGCCTGGTCTACACAGGGAGTTCTAGCTGGGGCTATAGTGAAAGATTTATCGTCCTCTTTTTTTTTTTTTTTTTTAAAAAAAAAAAAAAAAAAAAAAAAAAAAAAAAAAAAGAGAGAAAGGGGCAGAGTTTGTCATGGCAGGGAGGGCATGGCAGCAGGTGCAGGAGGCAGCTGGTCACATTGTGTCCATAGTCAAGAACCGAGAGCTGTCAAGAACTGGGGCCCAGCTTTAAAACCTCAAGACCTGCCCTGAGTGACTCAGTTCCTGCAGTGAGGCTCCACCTCTTGTAGGTTCCACAACCTTCCAAACAGCCACTGGCAGACCAGGTGTTCACACACATCAGCAGACAGCCCACATTCAGCCCACCACACCATCGAAAATAATCCCACTTTTCTTGGGAGGTAAAAGGTGACAGAACTGTAGATCTGATAATTTGTAATTTAGAATTTCAAATCGCTGATAGAGTTCCTTCATAGATGAGTTGTAAAACCTGAAATGTTTTCATTAGGCTCAGTGAGGTCTGAACTGGAACTTGAACTTCTCAGTTTCATTCTGTAGTATTTAAAGCTTCTGCATTTATTTCTTTTGCTCTCTAAGAATGTTTAATTTCATAATGAAATGAAAGAGTAAAATATAAATCAATTTCAAAGGTGTAAGGTGAGATTGATGTGAGACTGATGCTGTGTGTAGCGGGATGTGTTCTGGGAGTCTCTGTGGTAAATGGAGCTGTACCACTTGTGTCTTACGAAGATTAACCTGGGAGGGAGTGCTGCAACATCCGTTTTGGAAGGACGCCCTCCGGAGACATGACCAGGACTCTGCCTCTGAGGACTCAGGCTTCAGGTAGTGTGAACCCTCTCACTGTGGGGCCCAGTTACTGAACACGCATGCCCAGTACTGCTCTATCCGTGGCTCTCACTCTTCTGCTTTCCAGTGGGAGGATGCCCAACATGTGTTTAATTAAGGTTTTATCATGAGTTTGGTCATGATATTTTGTGTTCCTGACTCTGCTCATTTTCTGATCAGTGTTTTTCAGTCAGTGCTGTTGTGTGGTAGTCACTGCCCAGCTTGCTCAGTGCACCTGGCCGCCAGCCTGCTGAGTGCATGGTGGGATGCCATTGGTCCTGTCCTGGTTTGCTTTATGTTGCTGTGATAAAACACTGACCCAAAACTGCCTTGGGGAGGAAAGGGTTTATTTCATCTTACATGTTACAGTCCATAATGGAAGGAAGCCAAGGCAGGTGCTGGATCAGGGACCATGGAGGAATGCTGCTTGCTGGCTTGCTTCCCTGGCTTGCTCAGTCACCATTCTTATGCAGCCAAGGCCCACCTGTCCAGGGATGGCACCACTCACAGAGGGCTGGGCCTTCCTGCAGCATTAGCAATCAAGAAAATGCTCCACAGACATGCCCACAGGCCAGTCTGATGGAGGAAATTCCTCAGTCAGACTCCCTCTTCCCAGGTGTGTCAAGTTGACAACCAGGATTAGCCATCACAGCTTCCTTTAAGTTAGGTGCAGCCATGTTGCTTCAGCTAACAGGTGTGAAGTGACGCCAGGAGCCAGTGTGTGACTCACTGGCATATTTTTTTCCTGATGATCTTGTAATTGGAAAGGAGCGTGTCAAAGTGGAGTTGCTGTTGGCCTGGGCGTAGAGGAATCGTCATGACCTTGGCTTTCTTGCTGGCCTTCTACGGCTGGATGCAGGAGTGACCTCCAGGTGAGGTGGTTCCAAGCCTTGAAGAGGTGGTTGTAAGCCAGCCCCACAGGATCTAGCTCTTCCTGCCTGGTGCCTTTCATTTTCATTATAAAATCTTCTCAGTCTTGGACACTTTGCACAGTGATGTTTTTGGAATAGCAGGTGGAAAGCACTCGAATGGGGTCAAGTTTTATCATTAACTGTCTTTCTCAGTTTGCTCGCTGGCAAATGACTATCAGCTTTTTATTTTCAATCTTGCCAAGTTCAGTGTGTTGGGCAGAGAAGTCTGATTTTTATTTGTGATCCTGAATTTCTGTGGCCCTGTAGCTGCAGCCATGTTCTCATCATCGGACTTGGCTCTGTGGCTTCAGAGATGCTGAAGTTGGGCTCCCCCTTCCATCTACTTCTGACCTGGCCTGGCGTCAGCACTGTGCAGAGAAGCTAATGCTCAGGTGACCTCAGTGAGCAGGGCTCTGGACCTTGCCTGTCAGTGTCAGCAAGCCTCTAAGTGTGTGTGTGTGTGTGTGTGTGTGTGTGTGTGTGTGTGTGTGTGTGGGTGAGAGAGAGAGCGAGAGAGAGAGAGAGAGAGAGAGAGAGAGAGAGAGAATGTAGCTCAGTTTCCTGGAATCACAGCTCTGCAGCCAGAGAAAGGAGTTGTCTTTGAGGGTTTCAGGCAGTGGCCAGTAGCTGCTGCTGTCCTCAGCTAGTGGTTGCAGGATTACCTGGAGACTCAACTCAGCAGGATGAGCAGGGAAAAGAAAAATGAGGAAACCAGGGGATTCCTCTTGTCCTCTGACACCCTTAGGGACCCCTCCCTCTCTGTTCTTGGGACAGAAACAGCCCAGCTTCTCCTGGAGTTCTTCCCTCCTGCCTGTTGCCGTTGACTCCAGGCTGAGCTATACTGGACGGTAAACCTACTGCTGGTGTCCGTGGTACCTTGGCTTCTGGTGTTCACCTCAGCCTGCCTGTTACCTACCATTTGTTTTTCAGGGAGGATTTTTATTTATTTATTTATTTGGTCTTTTTGAGACAGGGTCTCCCTGTAGCCCCAGCTGTCCTGGAACTCAGTATGTAGACCAGGCTGGCCTTGAACTCGCAGAGATCCGCCTGCCTCTGCCTCCCGAGTGCTGGGATTAGAGGTGTGAGCCACCACACCTGGCCTTATTTATATTTTATATATTTTATTTATTATTTTTATTTTTCTATGTGTATGAGTGTTATGCCTGCATGTAAGTAACTGTACCCGTGTTGTGTAATGCCCACAGAGGACAGAAGAGGCTGTCAGATCCCCTGGAACTGGAGTTATGGACAATTGTTAGCTGCCATGTGGGTGCTGGGATTCGAACCCAAGTCTTCTGCAAGAACAGTGTTCTTAACTGTTGAGCTCTCTCTCCAGCCTTATTTATTTTTATATTTTATTTATTATTTTTCTTTTATGTGTATGAATGTATTGCCTGCATGAATGTAAGTGCACCCATGTTGTGCAATGCCTGAAGAGGTCAGAAGAGGGTGTTGGAATCCCCTGGGGCTGGAGTTATGGACAGTTGTCAGCTGCCATGTGGGTGCTGGGAATTGAACCCAAGTCCTTTGCAAGAGCATCCAGTGCCCTTAACTGCTGAGAAATCTCTCCAGCCCCTCAAAGAGGACTTTTAAACTAATGCCTCACATCTAGAAAGTGTTCACTGTAGCTACTCAGTGAAAAACTGTTCTTTTCTAGTTCCAGGTCTTCCTCAGATATAACACAGCGGGGTTAATTATGGTTTACCATCTTTAGTTTTATACACAAAACCCTAGAGTCTCAGAGTAAGTTTGATTTGTTGGCTTTCTCCTCTTGAGCAGCAGAAATATCATGGAATGTTCTGGACCACATCATTCCAGAGAGCTTTTGCAGAGCCCTCAGAATGTACAAGCCAAAGGACAGAAGGCAGGTCAGCGGCTGAGTCAGCCTTTCAGGCAAGGTAAGCCTTCATATAAGCATGTGCATGCTGCTATGGCCCCATCCAGAGCCCCTCATCCACATCTGCTTTCTTTATGTATCTCTAGGTATGCTACATTCCTCTCTCTTCTCATGATGTTGACCTTCTTTATGGATAATATGTTGCTTTTCTGCCACAGATAATCCAACTGAGTTGCGGCCAAAGAGTATCTCCCAGGGCCAATTGAATGAATCCATTTTTCTCCTCAGGTATTTGAAATCAAATTGTGAGAAAAGTGGGGTCTTCTTGAGGCATCTGCTGTCCTGGGGGAGGCCATACTACAGAGAGATGAAGGACAGGGACATTAATGCTGGCCTCTGCCTTCACTCTCTGCTTCCAAAGTTACAGTGAAGTACAGTTCAGTGGAATCTAGATTTTGTATGCATTTTTAAAATGGCTTACTTGGGGCTGGAGAGATGGCTCAGCAGTAAAGAGCACTGGCTGCTCTTGCAGAGGACCGGGGTTTGAGTCCCAGAATCCACATGGTGGCTAACAGCTCTCTGTAACTTCAGTTCCAGGGGATCTGATGCCCTTTTCTCAGGCAATACACTCATACACATTAAAAAATAATAATAATAAAAATTATGATTCAGCAGTTAAGAGCACTTGCTGCTTTTCCAGAGGGTGGACCTGAGTTTGGTCTCAGCATCCATGTCAGGCAGCTCACGACAGCCTCCAGCTCCAGGGCAACTGACACCCTCTTCTGGCCTCTGTGGGCACTGCACTCACACGCACATACCTATACCCATACACTTATACACATAATTTTAAAAAATTGCGTATTTTTTCTATTTGTAAATGTTAAAGCCATTTCTTTTTGTACTTTAACTTCTGATAAAAATCAATTTCAAATTTTACAAATCCAGCTTCTGTATTTGGATAAGGTTATATACACAGGGCAGGTTGTATTTCTCTTTGTTTGGGTCTCTCCTTCCTTTCCTCCCTCATTTTCCCTCCCTCCCTCCCTCTCTCCCTCCTCCCCATCCTCTCTTCCTCCCTTCTTCCTTCTCTCCCTTGCTTATTATTTTTTGAATGTCTGCTGGCTCAGGTAGGATTAACATTATAAAAGAGATCAATATTCTACAAATGTACACATACACACAGGCAAGCAAAACACTTGTACAAATAAAAAATGAATCTTATAAAAAACAGTTGCAAAAATCATAGTGCCATATAAACATAAATTAGAGTTTAAACTTTTCATGTGACGAATTCCTTTGCTATCATCATATTCTCTTTTTTGTGGTGAGCTCCTCCCTCTCCCCAGGCAAGAGTGCGAGGAGGATAACGCTTCTGCATCTGAGTGGTGTTAAACTGTCCTGTGTTTTCCAGCTCTCGGCCCACTCCTAGAACTAGCACCACAGTGGGGTTGAGTCCTGGAGCGGATGGGAGCCCGAGCTCACCACCGAAGACATCTCCTTTATCCAAGGTGGGTATGGATGGGACTTTTTGGTATGTGTTATGCTGTGGAAACTCAGAAAAATAAGCTGATGTGTGAACCTTGCCAGGCTTACCTTTCTGATGACATCATCCATCCTTGTCACCCCTGGCATTTCTAGCAAGCAGAGACCTGGTAGTTGCTTCATGGTTGTTTCTTAGCAGTAGTTATTTTTTAAATTTTAAAATATTTTCTTTTTTTAAAAAAATGTGTATGAGTGTATTCGTTTATGTATGCGAGTGCACTGCGGAGGTGAGAAAAGAGCTTCGGATTCCCCTGGAACTGGAGTTAAGGACGGTTCGTAGCTGCCCTTTGGGTGCTGGGAATCGAACCTGGGTCCTCTGCAAGAGCAGTCAGTGCTCTTAACCACTGAACCATCTCTCCAGCCCCATAATTCACTCATTTAAAGTGGACATTTGGGGGGTTTTTATTCACAGAGTTTCACAATATGATCTCAATCATTTTAGAACTTTTCCATTATCCCACAAAGAGCCCTGTCCCATCAGCTATAACCACCTCCACTTCTCCCCACTTCTGTCCTGGTACCCACTAATCTCTGACTTTCTAAATATCCTAGGCTATGTAGTCTTTTTAATTAGTTAGTTAATTAATTAGATTTTAAAATTTTATGTGTATGAGTGTTCTGCCTGCATGTAAGTGCACCCATGTTGTGCAATGCCCATGGGGGCCATAAGAGGGCATCAGATCCCCTGGAACTGGAGTTAAGGATGGTTGTTAGCTCCCATATGGGTTCTGGGAACTAAATCTGGGTCCTCTGCAAGAGCAGCCAGTGCTCTTAACTACCAAGTCGTCTCTCCAGCCCTTTTATTTTATTTCATTCTGTGTGGGCATGATAGGTATGTGTGTGTGATACCCATGTGCCATAGCACATATGTGTAGGTCAGGTGATGGCTTTGAGGACTTGGTTTTCTCCTTCCATCTTTATGTGTAGGGATTGAACCCAGGCTGTCAGGTGTGTGCAGTAAGAGCCTTTACCACTGAACCATATCACCAGTCCCTGATCCTGATGTCATATTATTGACTCTCTTCACCTGCCAGCTATTACCCAGCTGTAGCAGCACTGGTATTACCTTCCTTTTAATCCCAATCTGCTGGTCCCACGTGCTCTTTGCACTGGTCAGTTGGTGGCTATTTATGGTCATGAACGCCATCTTTGCGGGCATGTTTGCATTTGTTCAGGTGCGCATCTAGCAGTGTGGTTACTGTGATATGTGACACCTTGCTTTGACTCTTTCAGGAACTGCCATCCAATCCAAAGTAGCTATTCATTTTACGTTCTTACCAGCAGTGGATTTGGTTCTAATTTTTACAAACCCTCAGTTATTGTTTACCCTTTTTTTTTATTGAATTGGGTAGAAACTGGACAGATAGCTCAGTGGTAGAGGATCTTTTGTTTGGCGAGTGCAAGGCCTTGAGTTTGACTTCCAGCACCATAAAAACAAAAAGAAAAAGCAAGCAAAAAAAGAGAAAAACCCAGACATATTACATCAGTTTTACTCTGCGAATGTTTGTAAGTGCGTGTGTGGGTCAGGGGCACTAGCACAGTGATGTTGCTGCACAGCTGGCCTCCTGTCCATCCCAACCCTGTTGCCATTCTAAACTGAAACTGTGCTCATTGAACTTCTCTGCCTTCAGGGTTCATCTGTATTGTACCATATGCCAGACTTGGATTCCTTTTTGTGACTGAATAATATTCCCTTTAGTCTACTCACCATGTTTGCCTTTCCTTCCTTTGGTACATGGGACTCTCCACCTCAGGACTGTGTGACCAGCCTGACTTTGTCTTTTTGATTCTAGCTGTCTTAATGGGTGTGAAATTCCATCTTATTGTGATTCTGATTCAAATTTTCCTGGTGGCTAATGATGCCGAGAAACTTCTTACATCTTCAGCCTGGAGCTTGCTGCCTAACTCTTCCTCACCAGTGCTGGAGTACAAGTGTGAGCTATCGCACTTCACTTTTTCATGTGGGTTCTAGGACTTGAACTCAGCCCCTCATGCTTATGTGACAAGACCATTACTGTCTGAGCCATGTCCCCAGACCTATATTTTTATTTTTGAGACAGAGTCTTACTAAGTTGCCCAAGCTGGCCTTGAACTCAACTTTGTAGCCCAGGCTAGTCTCTTGTGGTCCTCCATCTCAGCTGCCAGAATAGCTGAAATTAGGGCTGTGCTAAGCCACATGTGGCCATCTCTCTGCCTTGTAAGTCCATTCTTGTAACTCACATCTTGTGGTTCTCATTAGTGTTTTCGTTCTGAGCGTCCAGGACTGGCTCCTGGGTCTGCTGGCTTCACTTCACTGACACTCCTGTGTCCACCTTCAGTTGTGCAGTTTCTTTTCCTCACTCTTTTATCACTAATTTGGTTCATCCTGTTGAAGTCCGTAATGCACACAGCCTTTTCATGATTATCGTTTTTATGGGTGTATATTAAGGCATAGCACTCGGGATAAAAGGTCTAGTTAGGCAGAGCACAGAGCCAAATGTCTAAGAAATAACTTACAGTGCTCATTTGGTTGTTCTTTCTTTATATACCAGCTTTAGGGTTGGAGGTTGGGGAGATGGCTTAGTGGGTAAAGCACTGGCTGCTAAAAGTATGAGGCCTGGGTATTCAGATCCCCAACCCATGTAAATGCTGGGTGAGTGTGGCAGCTGCCTGTAGTTACAGCACCTGGAGGTCAGAGATGGGAGAGTCTCACCCAGAGCAAGCTGGCTAGCTAGACTGATGGAGTAGGTGAGTCTGGGTTCAGTTGAGAGGTCCTGCCTCAGTGAAGATAAGGCAGAGAGCAATTGAGGAAGACTTCTGATGTCAGCCTCAGGCCTCCACATGCACATACACACGTGTTCATTCTCACACATATTCATCCGCACAGTAAACTCACATATGCACATGCACACCACACATAGACACATGCATGTGTTGGTCTTTTCTTTCCTTCCTTTCTTTCTTTCTTTCTTTCTTTCTTTCTTTCTTTCCTTTCTTTCTTTCTTTCTTTCTTTCTTTCTTTCTTTCTTTCTTTCTTTCTTTCTTTCTTTCTTTCTTTCTCTTTCTCTCTCTCTCTCTCCCTCCCTCCCTTTCTTTCTTTTTCTTTCCCTCCCTCCCTCCTCCCCCTCTCTTTCTCTTTTTCTTTCTTTCTTTTTTTGAGACAGGGTCTCACTATGTAGCCCTGGCTGGCCTGGAACTAACTATGTAGTCCAGCTGGTCTTGACCTCACAGAGTTCAAGTGCTTCTGCCTCCCGAGTCTGGGATTAAGGCTTGGACCACCATGCTCCAGTCTTAATGTTTCATTCTTTAGTAGTCAATAATTTAGCCAAAACCTAAATGCTATGTAAATTTATAAATGATCAGTAAGATAGAAACACTTGGTTAGAATTCTGTGGATGAAAGACACAAGCAATTTTCATCATAAAAAATTAAACAAAAGCTGGGTGTGCTGGTGCATGCCTTTAATCCCCAGCACTTGGGAGGCAAAGGCAAGCGGGCAGGCAGATCAAGGTCCCTGGCCTACATAACAAGTTCCAGGCCATCCAGGGCTACATAGTGAGACCCTTTCTCAAACAAGAAAGAAAGAGAAAACAACTACTGACGCCCAGGTTGTCTGGACTTCATAGTGGTCCTCCCCATCTTACCAGCTCTCTGTCGGTCACAAATGCATGTGTGATTTTTTTCTTGTTCCAGATGACACGTGGGCACGTGAGCCAGGGAACCCTGGAATCCCAGATGAGAGAGCTGATCTACACGGAATCAGATCTTGTCATCACCCCGATTATTGACAATCCCAAGGTGCAAAGAGACGCCTAGCACTGAGGGCTGCGTGGTGACTTCTTGGGACTGCAGTCGGTGTGATAGTTTCACTCGGAACTCTGCCTTGTTCCTCTCCTGTTCTTCTCCCTGCCTGCTTGTCATGTGCATGCCACATGTCCCACTGCTCTGCAGCCCTGCCTTCTCCCTTTGCCTGCATGTCACTGTGGTAGGGTCTTTCCTTCCTGCCCTGCTTCTCCTAACCCATTTCATCCTATGCTGAAGATGACTACTGACCTCTAGAGCCCATACCTTAGCTCCCAGCATCTTTCCAGCCATATTTTTTACCGAGTGGGCTGTGCCAAGTGTTGGGGTCACTGAGCAGGGCCCCCTGGCTGGGGAGGAGTGGGCAGGTCACACAGAGACCCAGCCTGACACATGGTGTCTGGACTGAGGGGTTGTCTATGGGGAGACCAGGGGCTGTGCCAGCTCCCCGTCCTCTTATAACTTAGTATATGCCTTGCTGCTGTAACAGCGTTGCTGAGGGGTGTCAAGGACTCAAGGACATTGAGTCTCTCAGTCTCTCTTCTCTCCTTTGAGTCCTAGCCCCTACATGTTCACCCTCTACCTCCTGCTCTGTGTTTTATTCTTTCCGCTTTCTTTTCTGTAAATGTCTTTTTCCACGTTAATTCCCAGTAGCTTCCTTGTCTCACTTGGGAACGTGTGGATTGCCTTAACAGCCAGTTCCTGGTTTAGATTTCTTAACTGTGGTATAATGGACTCAAGTCTTTTATGAGTTCACAGTCTGGCAGAGTGACGGATTTTGCTAAATCTTATGGGTAATGGGTTGTTTTTCCCTTGGACTTTCTAGAACAGTCTGTCATACCATTGGCTGGTATTCTCTTTCTCTTTTATTTCTGGGAAACCTTAGCCAGTAGAAATTTGTTTTTCAACACCTCCCCCCCCCCTTAAGTTTTAGACTTAGGGAAAAGGTTCATGATTGGTGAAGGGCTTGCTTACTTTTTACCCAGTTGGTCCTAATGTGAGTCATCTGAAGGCACTCAGGGTAGTTGACAGACCTGGGGGGTCAGTGACACTACAGTGCTGTCAAACTAACACATTTTCAGATGTTAAGCTTTGTACCTCTGATGATTATGTGCTCTGTGTCCACATCACACCTGAGGTTCCTTTGGCTCCCGAAGTTGGCCCCCTTCTATTATGGCCCATGGCACTTCCTCAGTGTTCTGTGACCTTGGCACTGGGGTGAGTGATGTCAGGTGTTCTGTGGAGCCCCTCAATTCAGATTTTCCTAGGATTTCTCATGGTTAGAATAACATCATGAATTTAGAGCATGATAGCAGAAGTGTCATTTTGATCAGAATGCTATCCATGAGGATTTTATGGCAGAAGTTCGACACAGAAATGGTCAAGCTTTTCAAGGTGTAGTACTCTCTCATCTATCTCTCACATTCAACTATGTGGTTTCTTCCTCAAATAAAACTTGTGATAGCTTCGTCATGTGTTCATGACTAGAACTGCTCTTCTCAAATGCAGCCAACAAATCCTAATTGTCCTTTAAGCCCGCCTTCCACCCCTTCACTGCCCCGTCCACACCACGTCAAGCCTCAGTCTACTTCCGCCCCTTCTACTGCCCCGTCCACACCACGTCAAGCCTCAGTCCACTTCCGCCCCTTCCACTGTCCTGCCCGCACCATGTCAACCTGACACACTTACTCTTTTCTCTGTTATTTTGTAAGAAATTGCTCTTGATGAACTATTTGTCTATAATTTTGTTATGACTTTTTTGAATTGTTAAATATTTAGTATTTTATCATTTAACAGATATTTGTATTTTTCTCAACCAGAGTATCAGTTCTTCAATGATAGGGTCACATTTTTAATAGCTTTGCACCCCCTTTGCACAATGACTCGCTATGACAGGTACCCAGTAAATATATTTTTAGATGCCTTAATGTTTAACCTAGAGGCAAATTAGTTTAAATGTCCAGGAAGCCAGCAGGGGGTAGATCTTTCTGTAAAGCTTTAATTTATTGACGATATAGATTGAAATGTTTTAAAAATAAATAATCTGCACTTGTATACTTTAATATCAGATGGCACTCTTGGCTTCTTTTTCTCTTCTTTCTGATGTTTTGGGTAAGGTCTCATTCTGTAGCCTGACAGAACTCTGCATCCACCTATCTCTGCCTCCTGAGTGCTGGGTTGCAGGTGATATAGAACAGATATTTTCTTGAAAAGGTTTCTCAAGAGTGTTTTTCCCCTACTGTAGATAATGAAGCAACCTGCAATCAAATTTGACCCCAAAATATTGCACCTGCCAGTATATTCAGGTAGGTTTTGCAGGACTCATCAACATGCAGGCTTTTGTGCACAGATTGCAAATATGAAACCTATTTGAAAGTGGAATATTTGTATAGGGTTAACAGATTTCCTGTTTTCTTGCCAATGCTCTTGGGCACCATTCTGCAGATTGAAAGCCATTTGTAATGCACCTGTGCCGTCCTTTGACCCTTCTCAGCCATCTGGGCTGCCCTGCACTCTTGTGGGTGGGAAGTTCCTGTGGGGAAGTTTCCCCGTGAGTGGGTGGAGGGTCTTTCTGGTAAAGCAAGTGAAAAGTCTACCTTTTATGGTGGTGTTGTGGTTGTCCAGAGCTGGAAGAATTGGGATTGTACCTGAGGGACCAGGACAGGGGAGAGGCAGGACTGTGGGGATGGCATCTGGGTAGAGACAGGTAAAGGATGGTGGTTGAGGGACCAGAACAGGGGAGAGCAGGACTGGGCCGTTCACCCCTGTGGGGACGGCATCTGGGTAGAGACAGGTAAGGGATGGTGGTTATTTCACTTCAGCCAATGAAAGTCTCATCTAGGGTGACTCAAAACTTTGATGTATTTTGGGTTGATCTATTTAGTGGAATAAGTTGTACTTTAAGTTGAGCTAGATCTGGGGAAATTTCTTCACTGGCTTGAAATAAATTCAAAATGCACAAAATATGTTCTGATTTAAATAAACCAACTGATAATTTGTGCATGTTGAGCCATACACAGACACAAACCAAGAGCCAAACCCTGTGGAGGGCAGTTCTGAAGGACCAAAGCAAAACAGAATTAATAGTGCTGCTAGTGCCGAGGCCCTGTATGTATGAAGCCTAGAGAATTACTTTAAGACCATAAACTAGGATCCACTCCTCCTGCTTTTCATTTTGTTGTTGTTTTTGTTTTGTTTTGTTTTTGAGACAATGTCTCCCTTTAGCCCCAGCTGACCTGGAACTCACTGTGTAGACCAGGCTGGCCTTGAACTGACAGAGGTCCATCTGCCTCTGGTTCCTGAATGCTGGGAGCTAAACTTGACAGTCTTAATGAAATATTTTATTGAGATGTGCTGAAATTTTAATCAAAAAATTTAAATGACAATTTATTAATTTAATGTGTTTGTATGTATGCATGCGCGTGCACACACACACACACACACATAACTACACACTGGAGGTCGGAGAACAACTTGTAGGAGTCAGTTCTCTCCATCTACCATGAGGGTTCCAGGGAATGAACTCAGGTTATCAGGCTTAGTGACACGTGAGTTTATCTGCCGAGCTCTTTTTACCAGTCACCAACCCCTCTCTTTTTTAGTGCTAAATTAAAAAAAAACTTTTAATTAAAATTTTGATTTTCATACAATATAATTTGATGGCATTTAGATCCTTCTCTGCTACCTGCACCTCCCTTTATTATTCCCCCATCCAATTTAATGTACTCTATTATATAATTTATCTATCTATCTATCTATCTATCTATCCTATCTATCTATCTATCTATCTATCTATCTATCTATCATCTCTCTCTATCTTTAATGTACTCTATTATATAATATCATCTATCATCTATTAGTGTGTACCACTATCTATCTATCTATCTATCTATCTATCTATCATCTCTCTCTCTCTATCTTTAATGTACTCTATTATATAATATCATCTATCTATCTATCTATCTATCTATCTTCTATCTATCTATATCTAAATCTAAATCTATATCTATATCTATTATCATTTATATCTATCTATATCTATAGATGCAGGTCCTTGGCACTAGCAGTAACATTAATTCTGTTTTGCTTTGGATCTTGGTTTGTGTCTGTGTATGAGCTCAACATGCATATATATAATAAGGCTTACGGAGTCTAATTTGTGACCCTAAATGTCCTTCAGTGTGGGTCCATCCACTGGAGCTTAGCTGATCTACTAAGGGTGCCATCCTTGAAAGAGCCTGACTCTCCCTCTCTCAGCAGCCATCGGTTGCCAAAAGTTCCTTAGGTTGGGTTGGGGTTTCTTACCCACTTCCCCATGTCTATGCTGGGATTTTGTGTGGTTTGAGCTTGCATGGGACTTGTGCATGGTGTCACCATTGCTGTGAGTTCATATGAGTAGCTGCCCAGCTGTCTGGAAAACTGTTTCCTTGTGGTCTTGCACCACCTCAGGCTCTTAAAATCTTTTTGCCTCCTCTTCCACAATCACCCATGGACCTTGGGAGGCAGAAGTTTGAAATAGTTTTCCTATTCAGGGATGAGCACTCTGCAGCCTCTTGTTCTCTGCACATTGGCCAGTTGTGGGTTTCTGTGTTAATCACCATCTGCTGCATAAGGAAACTTCTCTGATGAGAGCTGAGAGATGCATTAATCTATGGGTACAATAAGTCATTATAACATTAAAAATTTAAAGCCTGCGAATTCATGGAATCTTCCTTAAGAATCATGGTTTGTTTTATTGTATTAATTTTGAGTTTGAAGATAATAAGAGTTCTAAGAGGCTGGCATAGAAAAATCTCCAGAAGAGTTACTGAAAAATGGAGCAAAGAACATTTGAGCTTGAAGACTTTTCTGGCTTTTCCTTCCTGTGGCTCATAGTCTAGGCAGACAGGTTCAGGGACAAGACAAAACAAGGCCCAGCAGTTGAGAGACAGAGGCAGATCTCTGTGAGATCCAGGACAACCTGGTCTACATAGTGAGTTCAGGCTGGCAGGCTGGGGTTACAGGGAGACCCCGTCTCAAAACAAAACAAAAACAATAAAAAACCCCCTAGAGAATTGCTGTTATTACTACAAAATAATATATATTTACTTTTAAAAGGTTTTATTTATTTATTTATTTATTTTTATTTTGTATGTATGAGTATATTGCTTGCATGTAAGTGCACCCATGTCATGCAATTCCCGCTGAGGTCAGAAGAGGGCATCAGATCCCCTGGAATTGGAATTACAGGTGGTTATTAGCAGCCATGTGGGTGCTGGGAACCAAACCCACGTCCTGTGTAAGAGCAGCCTCTCTTAACCACTGAGCAGTCTCTCCAGCCTCAATATATATTTACTCTTTTTCACCTTTGAGTTAGAGAGTTTTATAATTTTTTTTGTTTTTGTTTTTTTCATTTTTTTCATTTTTTTTTCTCATTGCAGCTGGTTTGTTTGTTAGTTTGTTTGAAGCAGGGTCTCCCTGTAGCCCCAGCTGTCCTGGAACTCACTATGTAGACCAGGCTGGCCTTGAACTCACAGAGATCCGCCTGCCTCTGCCTCCCAAGTGCTGGGACTACAGGCATGCGCCACCACGCCCGGCCAGTTTTATAATTTTTTATAAACTATTTTGTTTAAAGACAGAGATAAGCTAGGATCTGTACATTCATTTCATTTTATTTTTATTTATGTATATGTGCCTACATGTTAGTATGCACATAAGTGCAATGCCTTCAGAGTCCAGAGAGGACGTCAGATCCCCGGGAGTTGGAGTTATAGGCGGTTGTGAGTCACCTGACTTGGGTGCTGGGAACTAAACCCAGGTTCTGTATATGAACAGCAGGAATTCTTAAGCACTGTGCCATCTCTCCAGCCCCAGATCTGTACATTTGGAAGCCATTTCTAAGTGTCTCTCATTTTTATGGGGAGCTGGAGGCTAGAGTTCCAGGTTCCCGCAGCTGTCCTGTCCTTTTATCTTGGCTCTGTTTCTCAGTAGTTCACTGGAACTTCTTTCAATGGGTGTGGTGGAAGATGGGTGAGTGTGCATATGTGTGAGTGTGTGTGGAGGCCAGAGGACTTCAGGTGTCATCCTCAGAAACACTGTCCACTTCCTCTGATGCAGGGTCTCTCATTGCCCTAGAGCTCATCAGTTAGGCTGGACTGGCCTCTCAGTGAGCTGCAACATCCCCTGCTTTTGTCTCCCCAGCACTGGCATTACAAGTGCCTGAGGCTTTCTCATGTAGGTTCTGGAGACTGAGTTCGTGTGATCTCCCTAGCACTTCCCCACTCCCGTGAGTTTTCCTTTGCGATAGTTAGGAAGTCTCCCTGGGTGAAGAGATGAGGTATATAGGAAGACAGCCAGAGAAGAGGTCACCTTGGGACCCTTTTGTTTTCTGAGTGTCATGTGGTGATTTTGTCCTCTTCTCTGCTCTGAAATGTTCTACAATGTCCAGGTGACCCCTTCTCATGTCACACGGGCTCTGCTTCCTCTCCTCTGCAGTGGAGAAGTTGTTAGTTCTGAAAGACCAGGACTGGAACGACTTTCTGCAGCAGGTGTGCTCCCAGATTGACTCCAGTGAGAAGAGCACCAGTGCAGCACGGGGCAAGTTCAACCTGCTGTGCTACCTGTGCATGGCAGCCACGCACAAAGAGGTGGCCACCAAGCTGCTCCATTCCTCTCTGGTAGGTACTGGGAGGCTAATGTGGCTTCCAGGGACCCCCACATGCCTCCTGCATTGTGTTTTTAGTGACATTAAAACAAGGGTTTGGGGTTGAGGTGTGGCTCAGTGGTAGAGCAGTGGCTTAGTATGACTGAAACGCTGGGTTCAGTCCCTGTTCTAGTTTGCTTCTCTATTGCTGAGAAAGAACACTGGCCAAAACCAACTTGGGGGCACGTTATTTCAGCTTATAAGTAACAGCCCATTAATTGAGTGAAGCCAAGGCAGGAACTCAAGGCAGGAACTGAAGCAGAGGTCATGGAGGAATGCTGCTTACTGATTTGCTTAGCTACTTTTTTTTATATAGCCCAGACCCACCTGTCCAGGGATGGTACTGCCCATGTGGGCTGGACTGTCCTACATCAACTGGCAATCAAGAAAATGCCCCACAGACATGGCCATAGGCCAGTTCTTCATTTGAGGCTTCCTATTCCTAGTTGTCTCTATTTGTGTCAAATTGATAAAAGCTAACCAGCACAGTCTCCCAACACTATAATATAAATGAAACACCACCAACAGAAAAATGGGGGCTAAAATATTTTACTTATTTTTGCTGTGGGCCTGGGGATTGAGCCCAGGGTAGGCAAGTAGTCTGCTACTGAGCTGTAGCCTAGTCCTAGTTTTTACCTTAAATTTTGAACCAGGCTTTGACTAAGTTTCCCAGGCTGGCCATGAACTCTCCCTGTAGCCCAGTCAATCCTTGAACAAGCCTGAACCAGTCAGGCTGTGCTCCTCTGGTCTCATCCTCCAAAGTAACTGGCATTATAGGCCTGTGTTATCTGGCACAGTGGGTCAAAATACTAAATTCCATGTAATTGCAATGAAAAAAGTGGGATTTTGAACACTGGCTTTTGTAATACTGAGCTTGATTTTTTTGTTAAGTGATAATTGGGAGATACAGTTCCTTTTGCAATCATAGGAAGAACCTTCTGTGATGCAGTGAATTCAGGGTATGGGGCTCCTGTGCTGGGTCACTAGGGTAAACACATGTTTCTGAGGTGTAAAGGGGGACGTTGAGCCTATGAGCCTTTTGCTTTCTGTTCCTCTGGGAAGGCTGTTTCCTGATGGGCCTCAGCGCACTGGTAGCCCCTGGGTCAAAACTTCTAAAGTCACCCTGTGGGAAGAATGGCAGTGTGCCTCTGTGTGTGTGTGTGTGTGTGTGTGTGTGTGTGTGTGTATATAGAGACCCCAAAGCTGGCTTGAAGAAATTTCAGCTCCTTTTGCTTCCAAGATGATGTGGAGGTTACTTGTGGGTGTGTTGTCTGTTGGATGTAGAGGTTACTTGTGGGTGGGCAGGCATTTAGGGAATATAAATTAGGAAAAAATGAATGTCCCATTCTTAATTTAAAAAAATATTTATTTCAGTTTTTAATTATATGCATATGGGTAATTATATGTATGGGTATGTGCATGTGAATGCAGTGTCTGTAGAGGCCAGAAGAGGGCATCAGATGCCCTGGAGCTGGAGTTACAGGTGCTGTGAGCCATCAGATGTGGGTGCTGGGAACTGATCTGGGTCCTCTGCAAGGGCAGCCAGTGCTGTCAGCTGCTGCACCTCTTCTCCACCTGACTTTTCGTTTGTGTCTTTACACACTCCATCTGTTACATTTTTTTAAAAAAATATTTTTTTATTATTTTTATTATATGTGTATGAGTGTATTGCCTGCATGTGTGTAAGGGTACCTATGTTGTGCAATACCCGTGGAGGTCAGAAGAAGGTGTCAGATCCCCTGGAACTGGAGTTACAGACATACATAACAGGTGTTAGCTGCCATTCCCAAGGGTGCTGGGAATCGAACTTGGGTCCTCTCCAAGAGCAGTCAGTGCTCTTAACTGCTGTGCCATCTCTCTAGCCACCCCTCCCCCATGTGTTACATTTTTAAACAATTATCTCCTTGGTGCACAGCTCATGCTTCAGTTATGTTAAGTTCTTTCACTCAGCTATTACTTTTGGTGTTCCATGAATTAAACCTATATTTTAATTTTTTAATTCTAGTTCCAGCTGCTAATCCAGCATTTGCGAGTAGCTCCAAACTGGGACATGTAAGTAGTACTCACATTTTAAAGCACATTCTTTGTGATTTATGAAGTAACTGTCATAGTCACCTTTCACAAGCAGAGTTCCAAGTCACTGTCCTAAGTTATTCTGAGGTAACCGTGACTCATTCATAGGCACTTGTAAAGAGGCGTGAAGGTCACCACTGCCCTGTTATAAAATCTAGAATTACCACACCACATCCAGGAACTCTGTCACTGCCACTCTCTTGAGTGTGCACTGGGAAGCAAGGCCTGCCTTTCAGCTTTTCCTTCATATGAGGTTTCCTCTGGCCTCGGTCTTTCCCTGGTGTAGCTAGCTGTTGCTCCCCAAATGGTTATCCATACTCTGGTGGGAGCATCATCTAGGACCTGCTGGTGATGGGGTAACACATGCCTGTTCTGTATGGAAGCTGCATGCTGGGGCAAAATGTACATTTCCTAGAGGGTTGGTAGGCTCTGACTGGTCCTTGCTCCTGGGACTGCAACTGATTAGATTTTTTTCCCTGAGTCTTCACTTTCTGGGGCATCTCTGTGGGATACAAAAATTGTGTAGGGTGAGGACTGGGACATGCCTGAGTGTGATCCCCCTGGGAAAATTGCATTCACTGCTAAACCTCAGTCTCCTCATCTGCAAAATGAGATGGAGAGCCGCGGCTTTGAATAGGTGTGGAGCTGTGATTATCATCATCTTCCGAGCTCACTCATCTGTCTCTGGTGACTGTAATCCTGGAGCTCAGGAAGGATGGAGCCCAGGGCTGCTGTGAACTGGGCAGAGGTGTGGCAGTCATTACTCTGCCATGCTGGTGAAATAGGGGAAGATCATAGGGGTTTGCAAAAGGCTATCGGAGGGTAATTATTCTGCTAGAAACAGTAGTCTGCCAGCGTTTCTTTCCCAGGTAAATATGGTATGTAAAACAGAGTTTTAAGGTAATGGCTGAGCATTTTAATATTTGAGAAGATTTGTAGTGTGCTAATTAAAAAGCAACCTTTGCAATCTTTGCTGTTTGTTATTTGGAAGTCATAGCCTTGACTAGAGCGCCCCCTGCTGGCAATAAAACAGAAATTCTTAACCCTTTAAAAGTATTGTTTCAATACTGTTTTCTTCTGTCCTCCACGGGCATTGCACAACACGGGTGCACTTACATACAGGCAATACACGCATACACATAAAATATAATAAAATCTTTAATAAAAATGATTTAAATTGAACTTGATTTGTTTAAAATTTTTTTTGGCGTAGGATCTTACTGTGAAGCCCAGACTGGCCTTGCCCTGATGTTCCTGCTCTCAGCCGCCTGAGTGCTGTGCTCGGAGGCGTGTGCCACCAGCTGGGCCAGTTTTGATGAGGAAAGCAGTGGGCAGTCAGTAGTCAGCCCTCTCTCTGCTGGCCTTTCTTGTTTTCTTTCAAATACATATTATTTTCCATTTTTATTCAGTTTTACATACAGGAAAACAGCATTAGGCATGGCATGGCATGATTTGTGTCTTGCCCCCTCCCCCATAAATGTATACTGTTTTTTTAATAGCCACATACCAGGACTGTGAAATGGATTTATTGAGTGAAACTTTTTTTTTTTTCTGAGACAGGGTCTCCCTGTAGCCCCAGCTGGCCTGGATCTTGCTATGTAGACCAGGCTAGCCTCAATCTCACAGAGATCCACCTGCCTTTCCCTCCCAAGTGCTGGGTTTAAAGGCATTAAACGTCATTGGTGATTGAGACCTTCTCAGATCTTCCTGCCTATGCCTCCCACAGCACTGACGTTACAGATATGCACATGAGCACACTTGGCTTTTCTTCCAGTTCTGCCCAGTGGTCACCAGACGGGATTATGTAGGTCCTGGGGATTCAAACTCAGATCCTCATGCATTTCAGACAGCTCCCTTGCCTACTGAGCCATCCTCCCCAGCCCTGATCCTGCTTAAAAAAATTTTTTTTATTTATTGTTTTTATATTATGTGTGTGAGTATATTGTCTACATGTGTGTAAGTGCACCTGTATCATGCCTGAGGAAGTCAGAAGAAGGTGTTGAATTCCCCTGGAAACGGAGTTATGGACAGTTGTTAGCTGCATGTGAGTACTGGGAATCAAAACTGGGTCCTCTGCAAGAACAGCCAGTGCTTTTAACTGCTGAGCCATCTCTCCAGCCCTGATCCTCCTTCTCAGTGCTGTATATTCCTCAGATGCACCATATGTAAGTGATGAAGTGGACTGGCCCAGGTGTTGGTGACCCACAGTCTCCTCTGCTTGTCCAAGTCTGTCTCTACAACCTCTCCTTCAGTCGGGAGGTGGGTGTAGGGCGCCAGAGTATGACTGGGTCAGGCTTGCTGCTTGGGTCCTGTGCATGCTGGGAGGCCATGTCGCTGAAGAGCAGGTGGGTAGGCTGAGGCTTCTGTAATGGCAGGGTTGTATTTTCCTCCTCAGAACTGGTGTCTCTCAGCTGGTCCCTCCACTAGCTCCAGTATAAGAGGCCCACAGATGCAGCTGTCCACATTTGCTCCTTTGGTTCCCCCAGGGAAGATTGCTCTCCATGGGAACAGTTTTCATGTTTTCCCTGAAGTCCGGGGCTGCTGGGGTCACTCTGTGTCCCAGCAGGAGGTAGAGAGAGGCAGAACCCACTGCTTAACTGTCCCTTCTGCAGTGGTTTCTAGGAGACGGTTGTCCTGTGGCTTATTCCTGTCTGGTGTTAGTTTATCCCCAGTCCCTGGGGCCTGCTTGGGAAAGCAGTTCTTCCCAGTGGTCACCAGGCAGGGTTATGTTCTAGCATTCTCTGTCTACCTAATTTTGTCTGTGGGTCATCGGGTTCCTCACTCTTTCTTGTCCACACTCAACCCTTTTTTTTTTTCCTGTTGCCATGCAGTTAAAAGAATCTCAGACTCTCGAGGGATTGTGCTTAGTTTTCATCCAGAAAAGGAAATTTCTCATAAGTCTTAAATCTTTGTGACCCTCATGATTATGATTTATCAAAGTTTTTGTTATTTAATGTTTACAATAATAGAGGAGCAGCCAGACATGGCAACCCAACCTTGTCATCCCAGGACTTGGGAAGCTGAGGCAGGAGAATCAGACTGCAAGGCTAGTCTGTGGGCTGCATAATGAGGCCCTGTCTCAAAAAGCAAACAATATACACACATATACACACATATATACATGTATATATACATGTGCTTCTAAATGTATAAGTGGACATTTTTGGTTTCTACTGGTTATTTCTGCTTTTCTTCTTTTGTCATTATAGTGAGGCCTGTGTCATTTCTGACTTTGGGATTTCTATGATTTATCTTTGACTTCTAATATAAAATCATTTTTAAAAGTATGCCAGGAATGTAGCCAACTAATAATGCAGCAGTAGTGCTAACCCATTTAGTATATATTGTCAGATTTTGTGGTAATTATTTGAACAACCTGATTATCTTCATATTATTATTATTAGTCCCACTCAAACCTAGGAGGTCACCAGAAACTGGATACGTGAAGGCCGAGTGTCCACCCAGGGTACCAACGCCCCCACTGTTCCTGGCCTTGTTTACTTTCTGTTGCTGTGATAAACACCATGACCAAAAGCAACTTGGGGAGGAAAAGGTTTATTTGGTTTACAGGTTATGTCAAGGGAAGCCAAGGCAGGAACCTGGAGGCAGAACCTGAAGCAGAGACCACAGAGGAATGCTGCTTACTGACTTGCTCAGCTAGCTTTCTTGTACAGACTGGGCTCACCTGCCTGGGATGACACTGCCCACAGTGGGCCTGGCCCTTATATCAACTAGCAATCAAGAAAGTGTCTCACTGACATGCCCACAGGCCAGTCTGAGGGAGAAAATTCCTTATTGAGCTTTCCTCTTCCCACATGACTCTAGTTTGTATCAACTTGACAGAAACTAGCCAGCACTGTACCTAACTATGGACCCTAGGCAGGGCCCAGGACATTTGATTCCTGTGTTGTAAAGACCACTCTATGCAGCTCCCACAAGTGTGGCTGATGTATCATTTATTACTTTGGCTTTGCTGGACTTCTTATGAATGCTGGAACGTGTGTGCATTCACTGTTACTTGCTGAGCCAAGAGTAGACTGACGTAAGTTTTTAGTACTTTGTAATGGTAACCAGTTACTACATGTGATTAGTTAAATTTAACCTTAATTCACATTCACAAATTAAATCTTTAGTTCCTCATTTGCACGAGTCTGTGTGTATGTGTGTGTGTGTGTATGCACATACAGACATACTTTAAAATTTTTTTTATTTTGTTTATTCAGTATTTTATTATTTTTTGGTATGAGAGTATTGCTTATATGTATGTAAGTGCACTCATGTCATGCAAGCCTCAGAGATCAGAAGAGGGCGTCGGATTCCCCTGGAACTGGAGTTATGAATGATTGTTAGCTGCCGTGTGGGTGCTGGGAATTAAACCTAGGTCCTCTACAAGAGCAGCCAATGCTCTTTAACTGCTGAACTATCTCTCCAGCCCCTTGAGCTTGTCTTTAAAACAAGGTAAAATGTGTTCATATCTTCTGATTCTTTAGTGAGTTTTTTTTTTTTTTTTTTTTTTGTTTTTTTGAAACAGGGTTCCCCTG
>NW_008352479.1:2119082-2164904 GCF_000622305.1 Nannospalax galili | reverse complement strand
TTTTTTGGTCTTTTTGAGACAGGGTCTCCCTGTAGCCCCAGCTGTCCTGGAACTCACTGTGTGGACCAGGCTGGCCGTGAACTCGTAGAGATCCACCTGCCTCTACTTCCTGAGTGCTGGAATTAAAGGTGTGCGCTAACACGCCCGGCCAGTTGATTGAGTTTTTGATAACATTTGATTTATAGTTGTGAAGCTGTAACATGCAGATGTTAATCCAGCCATGCCTTTGACAGGCATGGCTGTGGAGACCTGCAGCAGAACTGATTTTGTTGTGGTCACAGTTCACCAGTGGCTGTGTTAGTCAGCTTTTGCTGCTATGACAAATACCAAGCGTAACCCTTAGGAGGAAGCACTTATTTTGGCCTAGATTTAGAGGTTCCAGCAAATGTTCACTGGCCTTATTTTGGGCCTGTGGTAGAGACAGCACACTGGGTGGAGGGGGCCTGCTCACTCCATGGCGCCAGGAGGCAATGAGAAAGAGTAGAGCTTTCCCCATCTATGGACCCCCTTTCCCCAAGCCCTGCTGCTTAAAGGTCCATCACCTGCCACTGGTGCTGAGGGCTGGGGACCAAGTCTTCCCAGATGGGTTTTGGGGTAACAGTTTTAAGCTGTGACTTGTTTTTTTGGGGGTGGTAATTCTTGATTCACTGTCCTACCAAGTCTGTTTCAAAATGATCACCTTTTCTTCAGAGGTGGGATGCTGGTCATTGCAGGCAATTAGCACATGTTGATCTGTGGAGGCGGGATGCCATGTTTTCCCTGTGGCACTTCTGTGTCTGACTTGTTCCTTCATGAGTCCTGCAAAAGTTGATCCTAAGAAACTTAAAAATGGACCATACTAAGGGGACCAGAAAACAGTCAGCAGCAGCCAATGAGAGCACGCCTCACAGATGTTCACTTTCCCAGCTTTCAACGAAAACGTGTTTTAAAAAACTGTTCTTTAATGGTCTCATACATGGAACGCTCTTTGATCACATCCCCCCATTATCCTCTCTTATCCCCCTCCCCCTCCCCCTCCCACCAAACTCCTCAACAAACCCCTCCTCCTTTCATGTCTTCTTAAAAGAACTCTATATGTAGACCAGGCTGGCCTCCATTTCAGAGACCCACCTGCCTCTGCCCGAGGGCTGGGATTAGAGGTGTGTATGCCACCATGCCCAGCTGGAAAAAAAGACTTTAATAATGTCAATTTTCTACAGTAAATATTTTTTAAAATCACCCTGAAGTGTTTAGTAATTTATCATCCTCATTTTGTGGTGGATACTAAAGAAACATCTCATTAAAACCAATGTTCAGCTGTAGAAATAACTTTTATAAAATGAGCAGAATTTGGACTAATGACTTTTAATTAACCTTGGCAAACTCAGTGAACCATGTGCCTTTGTGAACTGGGCATTTGACCCTGATTCCTGAGAACCTCAATTCATTATCCCAAGATAATGAATGTGTGTGTGTGTGTATGTACTCTAGAATTAACAAACCTCTGAAAGGCAGCACATCTTCATTGAAAACAATGAAGATTGGGAAGAACACCTGACATTGTGTGTATGAGGTGTTTTAGGCTTAGGAATGAACAGGCAAGACTGTCTGATAAGGGCAGATCTAAATTTGTGGTTCCCCAAAATTGCTGTGGGAGAAATGATTTTTGAATAAAAGTCTGGGTAAGGCCTGACTGCAGCATGGTTCCAGGAGACACCTGGGGAACTGATATCCTCTGAGTTCAGACTCTTTTAACTAAACTTGAAGAGTCAGGTTGTTTTATTCATGTATTAACTGTAATGGGACATGGTTATGGCACATTTGTTAAAATAGAAGAGTATTCATAAGACTTCAGCTTTCAGAGTTTTCTGTTAGAGTGAATATAACATGTGCTCAGCTGTTGATATTATTTAGAAACTTTTTAGTTACTGACAAGTTCACCAGAGACGTAGTGAAATGTTTCTGTGCTCAGGTAGGAGTTTTGTTTTCCATTATTAAGACACAGCTGTTAATTTTGTCAGTGTGACATCTAGTATCACAGAGGACTTTGCTGTTCATGTTCCCTGAGCACGTGAGGGAGTTTATCTGGCTGTAGGAAAGGGGAATGTGGGTCTCCAATATGATGGGTTTTACTTCACTTCCTTTAAAAATTTCATTTAGTGTTCTCTCTCTGCTGCCAGTGCACTGCCATCATGGGCCGCATGCTCCCAGGAAGGGCCTGCCCCAGTTGGCTCTGCCCTAGTGCCATAGCGTCCCCACCTGGCTGAAGCTGACATCTGACAACATGAAGGAGCAAATTTACAAACTGGCCAGGAAAGGCCTGCCTCCCTCACAAATTGGTATGATCCTGAGGGGCTCACATGGTGTTACACATGTTCATTTTGTGACTGGAGTAAAATTTTGAGAATCCTTAAGTCCAAAGGACTTGCTCCTGATTTTCCTGAGACTCTCTACCATTTAATTAAGAAAGTAGTTGCTGTTCAAAAGCATCTTGAGAGGAACAGAAAGGATAAGGATCCTAAATTCCGCCTGATTTTGATAGGGAACAGAATTCACCCATTGGCTCCTTATTATAAAACTAAATGAGTCCTCCCACCCAATTGGGTCCACAACCTCTGCTCTTATGGCATAAATTTGTCTTGTGTACTGAAGCAATAAAATTGCTTTAAATAAAAAAAAATGTGTGTGTGTGTGTGTGTGTGTGTGTGTGTGTGTCTGTCTGTCTGTCTGTCTGTCTATATATATATGCCCGACGCCACGTGGGGGTCAGAGGAAACCTCCCACCCAACTGGAAATATTTGTTATCCAACACCTCTGCTCTTATGGCATAAATTTGTCTTGTGTACTGAAGCAATAAAATTGCTTTAAATAAAAAAAATGTGTGTGTGTGTGTGTGTGTGTGTGTGTGTCTGTCTGTCTGTCTGTCTGTCTACATATGCATGCCCCAGGACACGTGGAGGTCAGAGGACAACTTGCAGGAGTCTGTTCTCTCCTTCCACTCTCTGAGTTCCAAGTTGTCAAGCTTAGCAGCGGGTGCCTTTACCTCCTGAGCCATCTCGCTGGCCCCACTTCACCTTCTTATGTCTAACACGTGTCATCATGTAGTGTGGCTGGCAGGGCCTGGCTGACCTGTTGGTCCCTGACTGCACTTCAGAGCCTGTATTCTCTCTCCTCAGACGGTCCAAGGTTGCTCGAGTGATTGGTTTGCTGGCCTCACACACAGCGGAGCTTCAGGAAAATGTACCTGTTATTGAGGTAATTTCCTTTAATTACTCATATGTTATGCATGGCAGAAAAGATTGTTTTGATTTTGCAATTTAGAGCATACAGCTTTCATTGGCCCACGAATGATTGTTCTTGGTGGCACTGTTGCAGTTTGCAAGACAAGGACTTTGATGCCTTCCCAGATTTCAACTCAATCACAGTTGTTCCTGTTTAACATGGGCTTTTGTTAGAGGTCTGTGGAGAGAGTTACTAGATGAGTTTAAAGCATGGCTCATAATTCAGTTTCCTTTTCACCTTAGTTTGGTATTTGCATCCTTGTCACATGGGCAAGTGTTTCCTGAGTGACCCTGGTATTTAAAGGTCATTCATGTACTGAAGTTGTTTTCTAATATCAGCCTCCCCTTTTTTGAGGTGCTAGGGATCAAGCCCAGGACACCAACTTTCTAGGTAAGCCCTGGTATTGGAAAGGTTTTTATTTAGTTAACCAGAAGCTCCAGGTCTTGTGAGGTGAGTGCAGCCCTTGCACTGCCTACACCAGCATCCTGGAAAGTCCTGGAATATGGGAGACCTTTCTACCTCTCCTGCTAATGTGAAGTCACTTCATTGGTGATAGGTCCTTTGGTCTGGGAGAGCCCTGGGTCCATAGTTGTTATTACTAAGGTCTTTAAGGGGAAGTTGGGGTCAAGAGATGGTTTTGAGGGGAGGAAGCTGAGGGCTTTAGGAGGGGCTCTTTAGCCAGTGGAACTTTCTGTGGTGATAGAAATACCCAGTGAGAGACTGAGGGAAGTGAAGGAATGAACTCTGCCATGTGGGGGAGGGACATTCCCGCAGGGTGAGCAGTGATGCTGAAGGGTTACAGGTGGAGAAGCTTCAGGAACCATGACTAACTTGCACATGGGTGCTGCAGATCCAGACTCAGGTCCTCATACTTGTGGGGCAGGCACAAGTACTGGGTAAGGCTGAGCATGCTCTGTGCCTGCTCACTGGGGACATGCCGTGAATATGGCCACACACTGGGAAACTTACATACCAGCCACCAGCTGCTCACCAAGCCAGGCATGTGTGCTGCAAGCTGGAAGGCTGTGTCTGCAGGCCAGCCATCTCCAATGTGGGAGAGACTGACTGTATGTGGTGCGTATGTCTGCTATAGCTCCACGCTCTCCATCAGAAAGAAATAGCGTATACTTAGCTTTCTGCTAAACTACTCTGAAGGTAAGCATGCTTATAATGACTAAATTTTACTGGATAATGGGAAGTTTAGCAATATGTTGAAACTGTGCTAGGTACACCTTTTTAGTGTCATTTGTGTGTGTGTGTGTGAGTGTGTGTGGTATGTGTGTTTAGTGTGAGAGTGTGTGTAGTATGTGTGTGTCGAAGTGGTGTATGGTATGTGTATTTGGAGTGTATGTGCATGTATGGAGCGTGTGTGTGTGTGTGTGTGTGTGTGGTATGTGTGTTTAGTGTGAGAGTGTGTGTAGTATGTGTGTGTCGAAGTGGTGTATGGTATGTGTATTTGGAGTGTATGTGCATGTATGGAGCGTGTGTGTGTGTGTGTGTGTGTGTGGTATGTGTGTTTAGTGTGAGAGTGTGTGTAGTATGTGTGTGTCGAAGTGGTGTATGGTATGTGTATTTGGAGTGTATGTGCATGTATGGAGCGTGTGTGTGTGTGTGTGTGTGTGTGGTATGTGTGTTTAGTGTGAGAGTGTGTGTAGTATGTGTGTGTCTAAGTGGTGTATGGTATGTGTATTTGGAGTGTATGTGCATGTATGGAGCGTGTGTGTGTGTGTGTGTGTGTGTGGTATGTGTGTTTAGTGTGAGAGTGTGTGTAGTATGTGTGTGTCTAAGTGGTGTATGGTATGTGTATTTGGAGTGTATGTGCATGTATGGAGCGTGTGTGTGTGTGTGTGTGTGTGTGGTATGTGTGTTTGGTGTGAGAATGTGTGTACTGTGTGTGTAGTATGTGTATGTCTAAGCGGTGTATGGTATGTGTGTTTGGAGTGTGTGTCCATGTGTGGTGTGTGTGTGTGTGTGTGTGTGTGTGTGTGTGTACACATGCACTGGGGATTGAGCTCAGCCATTGTGTTGCTCCTCAGTGCCTCTAATGTCATTTTAAATTTTACTTCTCATAGCACTGATACTACTTTGTTGTTAGTGTTTTGCTGTGACTATTTTAGACACCACTAGAGGGCAGCCAAACACTGAGAAAGAGTTGTAAGTTGACCCATTTCTCTTGAAGCTTCTGAAAGGAGCAGACTGTGAGGCTTAGCAGGTCTGGGGGCCGAGTTTCACCTCTTTTTTTTTTTTTAAATAGTTTTTGGAAGTTTGTGCTAAATACTGGGCACCATCACATTGGTGATAGTTTTCGTTTGGGGTTAATGAGATTAATGTAAGCCATGCCAGCCTTTCTAGAACCATGCAGACCCATCCTCCTGTGTGGGGTTTCAGGGAAGCCCCCTGGTGAACCTGAGGTTCAGAATCCTGAGACCAGGCTTCTGTGAAACTCACAGCTGGGTACTTGGAGATACTTTTTCAGTAAATGATTATTAAAATTTCAAATGTGAGATGAATCTTCATTTCTTTAGTAGTTTTACTGCTCGTGTCAGGTGCTCAGCCATGCTGAAGGATTCAAGGAATGATTAAAAGAATGATAGAACAGCCAGGTATGGTGGTGCACGCTGTTAGTCCCTGCACTCGGGAGACAGAGGCAGGTGAACCTCTGTGAGTTCGAGGCCAGCTGGAACAACAGGGAGACCCTGTCTCAAAAAGACCAACAACAAAAAAACATTATGGTGCAGTGATTTGCTGGAAAGAGAAGAAGCCAAGGAGAATGTCTGCTTTGTTCTCCTGACATGCTGAGTTTCTTTATTTTATCTTGTCATGCCTGCAGAAAAGAACTGGTCAGAGTCTCTTGTATGCATTTAGAAGCATTCTTTTTGGAGGTCACAGATGGCCAAAATGTAGAGAACAAGAGTCTACAGAGTGTGGGTCCTTGGACAGGACTTCTTTATTAAACTCCATCCACCCAGGGCTCAGGGACCATTGCAGAAGAGGGGGAGGAAAGATTGTAAGAGCCAGGGAGGAGGTGCATGACCATACGGCTCCTGGGCCCTTGCTCATATGAACCTACAGCAATGGTGTCAGCACGCACAAGGCCCATGCAAACTCAAGCAGACAAAAACCCAACACAGAACTGTGGAAATGGGCATCAGGCCCCAGTCTTTGTTGAAGCAGCTGATTACTGCTGGGTGAGGAAGAGCTGATCTTCTTAAAGGGAGGGACTCTAGATAGGCTGACTAGACCTCAGTGGATGAATTTGCACTGAGGAACATCTGGGGACATTAATGACATGCTAGGCCTTAACACGATGACAGAATGTATGAATTCCAGTGGGGGGGGCCTGTGGGCGCGTGCCAATGTAGAAGGGGGTATAAAGTCATTTAAGAGGTTTTGTATGAAATACATAAAAATTCAATAAAATTTTGTTAAAAAGAAGCATTTTGGGGGGATTTCTTTCTCTTTTCCATGGAAAAAAATGTAGCTATTTAAGACATTTATGAACATTTAATCACTGAAGTGTAGCAGCTTTAGAAACTTCCTGGTGAGTGGTACATGCATTTAATCTCAGTTAGTTAGATACTGAATATATTGGACTCATGAATTTCTAGAACCGAAGAGAATAACATATTCTGTGTTAATCCTTTCATTAAGTTTTCCCATTTTGTTCTTTTTTAAAAAATACTTATTATTTATTTATTTTTAATTTTATTAATTATTTTTATTTTATGTGTATGTGTGTATTGCCAGCATGTAGGTAAGTGCACACATGTTGTGCAATGCCCGTAGAGGTCAGAAGAGGCTGTTGGATCCCCTGGGACTGGGGTTACGGTCAGTTGTTAGCTGCCATGTGGGTGCTGGGATTCAAACCCAGTTCTTCTGCAAGAACAGCCAGTGTTCTTAACCGCTGAGCCATCTCTCCAGCCCCTTATTTATTATTTTTATTTTATGTGTATGTGTTATGCCTGCATGTAAGTAAGGGCACCCATGTCATACAATGTTGGCGGAGGACAGGAGAGGCTGTTGGATCCCCTGGAACTGGAGTTACAGACAGTTGTTAGCTACCATGTGGGTGCTGGGATTTGAGCCCGGATCTTCTGCAAGAACAGTCAATGTTCTTAACCACTGAGCCATCTCTGCTTTTTTTTTTTTTAAAGATTTATTTTGAGTTGTTTATATGTGTGTCTTTGGGTATGGGCATATTGCTAAAATTACTTCTGGGAGGCATAAACAATGTCTGCTCCTTTCTCCCTTGGTCACTAGAACAAACCAAGGTGTGATTTCTCCAAACTGAGTCTGGGAAACCATTGAGTTTATTGGGCTTGCTTGTGGAGCAATGGATGAGGGTTTACTTACAGGAGTGTGGCTGCTCCCCTCCTAAGGCCTCACTAGAAAGTCTTCATCTAAGTGTGGATGGTGACTACCCCACAGCAGCACAAAATGGTGAGAGAGCCTCTCCTTGGTGTCCTCAGTTTTTATATCATTAGCCTTTTGCCCTCATGCAACTAGGGCCCACTGACTGGCTGGTCAGGAGGTGTGGGTGACTCTCCCTGCCCCTCCTTAGTTGTGGAGCATAATAGTCAACAAACTTAGCTGTGATCCTAGGCATGGAGGTGCAACCAAGCTTGGAACGATGGCGTCTGTCCGTGTTCTTTCTGAGGACATTCCTGTGCAACAGAGCACATGATACCGGTACTCTCAAAGGAAGTACTCACAGGTACTTATGAGGAAGTGTAATCCCTTGGAACTGAAGTTAAAGGTGCTTGTGAGTCACCTGATATAGGTGCTGGGAACCAAAGTTCAGTCCTCTGGAAGAACAGCTGATGCCCTTAACCACTGGGCCATCCCTCTAGCCTGTTGCACTCCTTTGGTGCCAGTTATGGTCTATGTCACTGGCACATACTGTAATTGACACGTATGGATCCTTGGTTTGAGTCAAGTTTAGTTTTGAGGTGCTAAGGTAGAGGTATGGAGGAGCTCTTAGTAGTTGGTACTGGTATGGCCCCTTGTCTCACTGAGAGAGGTGTGTGATGTCTGGGTATCTCACTGACAGAGTGCCAGTTTCAGATGTCCACAGTCTTGTTACAAATGTTCCCATACTCTTTCAGTTAATCATTTTAACATTGATTGATTATTACTGTCTAGATGCGTTAGTCCTGGAGGGCTGCAAAATGGTAACTTTTTCATTCAGTAATTCCTTTTCCTTACATAGTTGGAAGTTTTTCTTACAGAGGAGCTTTCCTTGGGCAATGAATTGATCAATCTATGTAATTTACAAAGCAGGATAAATGCTCCACTCTTTGCACTTGCAGGCCAACTTTTCAAATAATGAGTTGGCACCTTAGTTATCTCTATGATGTCTATTTGCATTTTCTTATAAAGAACTTATGGACAGGGACTGGAGAGATGGCTCAGTGGTTAAGAGCACTGGCTGCTCTTGCAGAAGGCCTGGATTCAGTTCCCAGTACCCACATGGCGGCTCAAAACCATCCATAACTCCAGTTCCAGAGGATCCAGTGCCTTTTCCTAGCCTCTGCAGGCACCAGACATGCAGGTAGTTAGATACATACATGCAGGCAAAACACATGTAAAATAAAAATATTTTTAAAACGACTTACAGATGGATGTGTATAATATTGTATGGTCCCTTTTGGCCAATAGTCTTTCTGATGCTCAGATCATCTGTTGGACCTCCTTAAGGTTGCTGCTTTGTTCCTTTGGCATGGCCTTGTCCTGGCTCTGACAGCAGCTGGTTCTCTGGTCACAGGACTTCACAGGCCTTCCTTGGCAATCAGCTGCTCCTGGCTCCATTAGGGGCCTTGTTTACTTCCCTTGGAAACAGCTTTGAGAATGTACAATCTGGGTAGGGCTGCTCATTGTCACTGGGGTTGTTACTCTAGAAAATTTCAGAAATCCAGAAATTGTAGCTCAGAAATATTTCTAAAACAGAAAATTAGGAGTTCACATTGGTATTTCCAGCTCAAATTTAAAAGTAATTTTCTTTTTAACCTTTCTGACTTAAAAAATTTAATTTTCTCCTCATGAGCTAAAATCTTGTCTTATTAGTGGCATTATAATGACAGACTGTCCTTAACATATACTTTAGAATCATAGTTTTTTAAAAATACATGCTGGGTGTGGTGGCCCACACCTTTAATCCCAGCACTCGGCAAAACAGGCAGGCACATCTCTGTGAGTTCTAGGCCAGCCTGGTCTACATAATAAGTTCCAGGACAGCTGGGGCTACAGGGAGACCCTGTCTCAAAAAAGACCTAAAAAAGTATAAAAATATCTATCCTCAGGCCTCTTTGGGTAAGTCTATAGCGCAGCTCTCCGCGCTGGGACTCCCTAAGCGACATTCACCCTTCCATCCCCCCCCCTCGCCTTTCTATACTCCTAGTTTGGGCCCTGTGCCATTCCTAGTCTTGGGGTCCCAGACACCTGGGGAACCAATACTGCTTCCTGACCCTTCTCACCCAGAGTAACTCAGTCCCTCTCTTGGGCTCCAGGAGCACCACCTCTGGTCCTGGCCCCGCCCTCACCTCTCTCTGCTTCCCTGGGCCTGCACCACTGGCTAACTCTCCTAGCCTGCACTACTATCCTCAGGCCTCTTGGGGCTTTATTTCTATCACCATTATGATTCAGAGTTACATCTGAATGTTCTCTGTTTGACTTGTTTTTAGGTGCTTTTGGGGCTTAGCACGTTTGGAATTACATTGTATTTTCCTTTTGGTGTATCGATTCTAATTCTGCTGATTGCATAAGCCTATGCCTGTGATCCCAGTACTTGAGAAACAGAGGCAGGAAGATTGTGAGTTCGAGACCAGTCTGGCCCACACAGTGAGATGCTTTCTCAAAAAAAGCACAAAACAAAATAACAAAACACAAAACAAAAAAAAAATGAACTGTTTATTGAAGTACTAAAGTATATTGAAAGCTGTGTAAAACACAAACATACGCTTAATGAATTGCCACTAATTCATTCAGGGAACTATCGCTGGGTCAAGAATGTTGTGTAGAACATTGCCCATGTGCCAGGAGACCCCATGCCTCTCCCTCCAGTGCTCCTCCTCTTTCCACAGAGGCAGTTACAGCACTGCTTCTAATGCTGTGATCATTTTTCCTGCTTACCTAATATTCAAACTGTGATCGCTTTGCCTGCTTACCTAGTATTCTGTTTGGTTTCCTTCTTCCATATCATTTGTGGACTGGATGCTTATCACTGTGCCCCTGAAGCTCGTTTTCATTATGTAAACATCTTATCTCTGGTGGCAGATACTGTTGGACTGTTGGAAGTCTCACACTCCTAGAGTGACCTGGGCTTTCTTCCAGGTGGGTGTAGGACTAGAGCAGGGAGACAGCCCTGTGTAGGCCACACCTACATTCCAGTTGTGGGTAAACTAGAATGTGTGAAACATAAATATGCTGCTTAATGAACTGGATAATGGGAGAAGTTACTAAAATTAACTCACCCTGGCATTTTTTTTTAGAAGGATCTCTATATAGCCTATGTTTTCATACTGTCTAATGTCTCCTTGCTAAGATTTCTTTTATACCTTTCCATCATTTTTGCCTCCTGGCATTGATGCCTTGAAAGATTATATAAGCTTGGGATTATTTGACCCATGAAAGAGAAGCTCAGTGCTCTTTATGCAAATTAACACCTGGTAGTGTAGAATCACATTAGATAGTTACCAATTTGTATTTAATTTTTCATAATCATGGAAGCTGAATTTGGCAGTATGGTCTTTGTGGGCATGATTATATAATTTATCATCTGTATCTATTGCTGGGTAGATTATATTAGCAAAATTACTAAAATTAACTCACCCTGGCAGCTTTTAGAAGGAATTCTATTTAGCATATGTTTCATAATGCACTTGCTAATATTTCTTTTACAGTTGCTCACCATTTTTTTTTCTGCCTCCTGGGTTTGCTTTCCTTGTGTGTTCAATCTGTTTGGATTGTAGAATGTTCCGGACTCTGGATTCATCTGTTTTTCTTGATATCATTAATCTTGTTCCTTTAGTCCCTAAATTTTGTATATTCTTCAGTTCAGTCTAGGTGGGTTAAGATTACATGCAGACTGGCTTTTGTTTTGTGAGGATGTCACAGACAGGGCTGAGGCTTAGCATCTTAGTGCACAGGAAGCACAGCGCTTCAGCCTTCCCGTCCTGGCCTTCAATAATTTGATTAAAGCTGACTTTCAAGTCTGCACCAACATAAGGAAGCATCCTTTCCTCTTCAGGGCTGCCTCACCTATCATTTCACACATACCAGAGGACAATCTGAAGGTCCTGTGGATTTTGGGCTCCCCTGCTTCAACCTTTTTCTAGATTGAAATATACAGTTGTAGTGCAGAAAATGCTAATGATTGTATTAACCGCCAGTAATCACAATGCATGTTGCTCTCCATTTTCAGTACATTACCAATTCACTAAGTCCATTGTGTTATAAAATGTTTTTATTGGCATTATTGTCTTGAGATTAATTTAATTTTGAAATTTTATGTACTAGCAGTTAAAATTTTTGAGATTTTCATACAATATAATTTGATGGTATTTAAATCCCCATATATATATATGTATATATATATATATATATATAATAAGACCTACAGAGTCTAATTTGTGTCCCCAAATGTCCTTCAGTATGAGTCCATCCACTGGAGCCTGGTTAACCTACACCTACCAAGAGTCACACACTTGAAAGAAACTGTACCCGAAACCATCGGTTGCCAGTATTTCCTCAGTTTGGGTTGAGGTTTCTTACCCACTTTCCCATGTCTGTGCTGGGATTTTGTCTGACACGAGCTTACGTAGGACTTGTGCATGCTGTCACTATTGCTTTGAGTTCATATGAGTAACTGACCAGCTGTCTGGAAAGTTGTTTCCTTGTGTTCATCTACCTCCTCAGACTCTTACAATCTTACCACCCCCTCTTCTGAAATGGTCCCTGAGCCCTGGGAGGCAGAAGTTTGAGATAGGTGTCCTGTTCAGGAATGAACAGTCTACAGCATCTTATTCTCTGCACTTTGGTCAGTTGTGGGTTTCTGTGTTAGTCACACCATCCGCTGCATAAGGAGCTGCTTCTGTGAGAGTTGAGAGGCATTAATCACAGCAAGTCTGGGGGACTGCTCAGATCTGCGCCATTACTAGTTTTTTTGTGGGATAATCACAGTTTGCAATATGGTTGCTCAACAGAGTGAACTGAGCTACAAGCCTGATGACCTGAGTTCAATTCCCAGAACCCACATGGTAGAAAGGAAGAACCAGCTCCCATGGGTTTTCTGCTGACTTGCACAGATGTGCATGTGCATGCACACACACACACATACACCCATATACACAGACATGATAAAGAAATGTGAAGAAAAAAAAATGAAATCCCTCAAGATGACTGGCTTCAGAGCATAGACACTGTCATGTGACGTCCTTCAGAACTGGTTTGATTGCTGTGAAGTGGGTGGATGCCTGGCAGTTTGAGGCATCTGGATCCTATTTAGCTCTCTGATCATTGTGTCCTTTTGGACTGCCAGATGTGGGATGTGATGGACTGTAGAGGCAATTGCTAATGCTCCTCCTGTTTTGTCTGTTATTAACTGACTGTTGTTTTGAGACATGGTCTCATAGTGCAATCTGACTTTAAACTGGTCATGTAGCTGATATTGGCTTTGAGCTCTTGGTCCTGTTTTAAGGTTGTATATGGTAGTCTCCGGGCTCTTGCTCAACACTAAGTTGCACAGTGCAGTGGCCCCACTCTCTCTGGTGTCCCTGGCATCTTGAGTTCGTAGTCTTCATGGTCCTGCCTAATTTTCAGCTTGGATTCTTTCGGAGGAATGGACGGGACGTGTTACATTTTGGGGAAATGTCTGCATTTCATGTATACACGTGGACCTGGTTTCTCTACAGTTTTTCCATGTAGTATTTATTATGATCTTGTAAATATTCTAATTATGAAAACACATTCTTCTAACTATGGCAGTATGTAGTTGTATACATATTCTGAAAATCTTCCATTAGCAAAAACAGAAAAGACATTTGGAAGTACAGGGTAAGATGTGAGAGAAAGACTTGAAAATTCACAGCCAAATACACAACAAAGGGAAGAAAAGTCTCAGAAAGTCAGGGACCAAAATACAGCATGGTAAGACATGATAGTGGCCTGGGATGGTCTGGGACAGTGGTTCTCGCTGTTATAGTTTTGAGGCTTTGAATACTCTGAGAAGTCAGGGCCTGAGATGCACCTGAGGCCGTTTGTTGGACCTGAGGCCATTGAAGCAGCTCAAATTCCAGCCTTCAGCCTCAGCCTCCTGGGTGCTGACTTATAGGCATGTGATACTGTACCTGGCTGAGCTAAGACTCTTGTAGAGCTGTCCCCTTGAAGTCTCATGAGCTGAACAAAAACTCAGCAGCTGGAGACAGAGTCTGTGTATGGTTTCTATAGACATCCCCTACTTTGTGGTTTTTATGCTTAAAAGCCCTGTGTTTTCACTGCTCGGGGTTGCAGTACAGCGGCCGAGACTGTGTCCCCAACCGGTTGGCTCCAATAAAGCGCTCCTTTTTACTGAGACTCAGTATCTGAGTGGTCAATTTGGGGAATTTTACAGGCCCTGAACATACAGACCCACTAAAGAAGCTCCAATTTTGAACCTGGGCACTCAGCTCATTTGTGAGAATGTGAAGAGGCTAAATTGACACATAGGGGCCTCAAACAGCCTGAAGACTGTCTTGTGACCCAGCCTGGGCTGTTGTAAGTAACCCTCCTCTACACAGCCTCCTTTGAGTTCAACAACAAGGTCAGACCTTATCCTTCCTTGGCTCAAAACACACTTCCATTGACCTTGGAGTAACAGCAAATTCTAGAACTCTCCATGATGTAGCCTCAGTCTACTCTCTGACTTTGTATCTTGTTGCTTTGTCCCTCACTCTCAGTTCTACTAGCTGAGTCTTGCTTTCTCTTGCTCACACCAGGCACATTCCCACCTTAGGGCTTGGCCCTGATGCTTCTTTGCCTTGGACCAATATTCCAATCAGCATCACTTTATTCCATCTTCTGTTCGTATCCACGAGGATGCTCCTGGTCTATATTCATTAAGATTATGACTCGCCCCAACTTTTGCCCTCTATTTTCTGAATGCAGTCTGAGGCGAGCACAAAGAGATAGCACTTAAACTCATTTCATGAGGCAGGATGCTTCTCTGCTCAGGAAGCCAGCTTGTACTTTCTTGTGCCCCCACTGTCATCACAGGGATAGTGAGAAGCAGCAGAACTTTGAACCCAGCTGGCTTCGGGTCACCAGCCACTCACCTGATGGGGTAGTCAGCAGCGCTAAGGTTGATGAAGAAGTCCCAGGACCAGTCAGTCATCTCCAGGAGATCCCGCATGCTCTGCAGATAGGTGGACAAGAGGCTGGCTCCCCCCCAGATCGTGGCCATCCTCCAGGGGGTGACACGGACATTGTCGTATTGCCTGGCGAACTGGACCACTTGCCGATGCAGGTAATTGGAGCGCTTTTCCCAGGAGAGAAAGGGGGTCAATTAGCAGCCCAAAGAATATCAGCCCCCAGGCTCTCTGCCACCCTCTCCTCTCTTGGTCCCTCCCTTCCCAGTAGTTAGTGCATCTGATCATGGCAGAACTGGCCTTCACTGATGTGGGCCCGCAGCATTTTCTGCACTCAATATTCAAGCTTTTAGTCTGTTTTGCATTCTCAATAGTACTGGAATGTAGACTCCCTGGGCCCACCTTTGAGTGAGCAGATTCCTGGATTTGGGATGATAGAGCCTAGAGTTCTACATCTTAAATGATGACTCATGCATGTCATCTGAGGGTACCAGGCTAAAGAACCATGGGCCAGTCTAAATTTTGTGGGTCATTAGGGGATGGAGTTTCTGTATTCTGCCCTTCAAAACTATTCCCCACCTCCCCTCAATTGTCAGGGGGTGGCACAGATGACCTTGTATCTTGTCACTCTGCCCCTCCCTCTGTTTCACTCTGTGAGCCTTGGTTTCTCTGGCCCTCACCAGGCACATTCTCAGCTTAGGGCTTGGCCTTGGCTCTTCTCTGCTTTGAATCACTTTTCCACAGCATCATTTGCTTCATCTTCTATTCTTATCCATAAGGATGCTCCTGGCCTTTTTCATTAAGATGGTAACTCACGAAGTTTTTATTTTATTTTACTTTATTTTATTTTATTTATTTATTTTTTTCGGAGCTGAGGACCAAACCCAAGGCCTTGTGCTTGCTAGGCAAGCGCTCTACCACTGAGCTAAATCCCCAACCCCTCAATGGGCATTTTAATTGCTGGATAAAAAGGCTCAACAATGTGAACATGTCAGTTTCTAATATTTCTAATACATTCATGTACAAATGTTAATTTCAATACCAATAAGAATCCTAATCTTTTTCCATTACTTTTTGGGTAGCCCAAGAGACAAATTTGTTGAAAGTGATAAAGCAGGAGTTGAATGATCATATTTTGGTATAGAATAAAGTGAAGCATTCTGGGTCTGTGGCTTGTGCAGAGACCTGAAGTGACCCAAAGTTCTTGTTGTTGGGGGAATCCCATCTTGGAGTCACTTTTACATCAAATCAAATGTCTTACATTGGATTTTTTAAAATAGGAATTCTTTATTTTGTTTATTATTTTTATTTTATGTGTATGAATGTATTGCCTGCATGTATGTGAGTGCACCTGTGTTGTGTCAAGCAGTGCCGCGGAGGTCAAAGAGGGCTTCGGATTCCTCTGGAACTAGAGTTAAGGATGGCTCGTAGCTGCCATGTGGGTGCTGGGAATCAAACCCGGGTCCTCTGCAAGAGCAGTCAGTGCTCTTAACCGCTGAGCCATCTCTCCAGCCTGGAATTCTTTATTTTAAAAAAATTTTATTGGCCTGTGTTGTATAAGAAAGCAGGTTGAGCAGGGGCCAGGGGAGCAAGCCAGTAAGCAGCACTCCCTCATGGTCTGCCTCCAGGTTCCTGCCCTGAGTTCCTACCTTAGGTTCCTTCAGTAACAAACTGTAACCTGGGAGATGTAAGCTAAACAAACCCTTTCCTCCCCAAGTTGGTACTGGACAGAGTATTTTGTCACAGCATTGGAGAAACAAACTAGAATAAAGTGTATGATTATATTGCCTGCATGTATGTAAGTGTACCCGTGTCATGCAGTGCCACAGAGGTTAGAAGAGGGCTTCAGATTCCCCTGGAACTGGAGTTAAGGACGGCTCATAGCCGCCATGTGGGTGCTGGGAATCAAACCTGGGTCCTCTGCAAGAGCAGTCAGTGCTCTTAAGTACTAAGCTATCTCTCTAGCCCCCAAATTTTGTTATTTTGTTTTATGTGTATGAGTGTTTTGCTTACATGTATGTAAGTGTACCACATGTATGCAGTGTCCATGGAGGCTAGAGGAGGGTGTCAGAGCCCCTGGACCTGGAGTCACAGATGGTTGTTAGCTACCATGTGGTTCCCGAGAACCAAATTCCAGTCCTCTGCAAGAGCAGCCAGTGCTCTTAAGCACTTAACCCATCTCTCCAGTCTATTGGTGCTAGGAACTGAACTCTGGTCCTCTGCAAGAGCAGTCAGTGCTCTTAGGTACTAAGCTATCTCTCTAGCCCCCAAATTTTGTTATTTTGTTTTATGTGTATGAGTGTTTTGCTTACATGTATGTAAGTGTACCACATGTATGCAGTGTCCATGGAGGCTTAGAGGAGGGTGTCAGAGCCCCTGGACCTGGAGTCACAGATGGTTGTTGGCTACCATGTGGCTCCCGAGAACCAAATCCCAGTCCTCTGCAAGAGCAGCCAGTGCTCTTAAGCACTTACCCATCTCTCCAGTCTGCACTGAACAAAAGAGACACTTTCTACTTTCTCATGGTAGTATTCATTTAATTTCTCATCTGATGTCTTGGAGAACAGTTTTAGCTTCTGTATTTGTTGCTACCTGTCTCCACCCTCAACAGTGGGGTTACAGGTGTGCCCACAGCCAGACTGATTTTTTTTACAGGATGCTGGAGATTCAAACTCAGGTCTTCATGCTTGTACAGCAAGCACTCTGTCCCTCTGTCCCACTGAACCATCTCTCTGGCCCAGGTTTTGTTTCTTTATGTGAGCTTCCTCCATTCCAAGGAAAATATGGATCATGCTTTCCTTTTATGAATCTATGTTATATCAACTTAATTCTGAGTCTCAGTTGGGATGCTAGGAAGATAGAAGTAGAATTCTGCAACCTTGACAGCGTAATTTGTTGACTTTGATTTTGGTCAAATGACCTCTAAAGTCTTAGTTTCTTCATCTGAAATAGGGTTACCTAGTGAGTTATGATAAGAAACAATGAAGTTATGATGCACCTAATAAATGCTGACATCTTGTTGTTTGAGACAGGATCTCACTATGAAGCCCAGGCTGGCCTTGAACTCACAGAGATCCACCTGCCTCTGCCTCCCGAGTGCTGGGACTACAGGCGTGCGCCACTACACCCGGCTTGGAGGTCCCACTTTTAAGAACATGGTGATGTGACACTGGTGATATAGAGCAGGCCCACCTGTGATACTGGCCATAGGGTGTCTGTGCTGCCATTTCTGTACTGTTACGGCATCCAGAACACCCTGCTTTAATAACAGGACGGAGGGAGCTTGGCTTCATCAGAAAACATTTTGTATGGTGGCAAAGGTGTACTTTGTTCCATGTGTTAAACATGTATCATTAGGGCTAGCGAGATGGCTTGGGGGTAAAGGAGCTTGTTGCCAGTGCTGAGGACCTGAGTTCAGTCCCCGAGACCTGCATGGTGGAAGGAGAGGACTGACTCCTGAAAGTTGTTTGCTGGCCCCCACATGCATGCTATGGCATATGCACTCCTTAAAATAAATGTAGAAATAATAAAAGCATGTGTCATCTACACCCCATAGTGCCTGGAGCCTGTACCTCTGGCTCAGTTTCCCCTCCTGGCAATGGTTTTCCTCTTCAGATCCTGTGTGCTGGTTAGTGGGCAATGGGGAGGGTAGAAAGTGCTTCTGTGTCTCTTTCCTGTGTAGTCACAGGTAGTCCTGGCCACAAGGGTCCTGAACTGGTATAAAGTACCTGATTTAAACAGCAGTGCTGTTGCTGTGGAAACGAGCTCCATGCTGGGGAGGTCTCTGCAGACTGGCAGGCTGTCTCTGTACTCCTTCACTCAGCCATGCCATGGTGGGTTCACTGCTCGATGCCCCCCAAGAAGGGGGTCAAAGCCAGTCTGCTTATATGGACACAACATGGGTACATCATCCTTGGTGATCCCCACATTTTTTTGGAGTTTTTTTTTTTTTTTAATCTCTTTGAGCCGGGGTCTCCCTGTAGCTCCAGCTGGCCTGGAACTCGATAGAGATCCACCTGCCTCTGCTTCCTGAGTGCTGGGTTTTTTAGAGTATAGAAGGGGTCGAATTCTTGTAACTGGAGTTAAGGACAGGGTTTAATCACCATGTGGGTGCTGGAAACAGAATGGGTATTCTGGAAGAGCAGTAAGTCCTCTCAACTGCTGAATCATCTCTCTAGCTCCCTAACATTATCTTTAAAATCTTAAGAAATTGTTTTATTTGTGTATGTATGTGGGTGTGGATGTGGAGGTCAGAGGACACCCTGTGAGAGTTGGTTCTTTCCTTCCACCACATGAATCCTAGGGACCAAACTCAGGTCATCAAATTTGGCAGCAAGCTTTTCCCCACGGAGCCATCTCACTGGTGCTTTTTTAACTTGAGTAAAATTGACTGAAATTAATATGATAAGAGCAATGAACTGGGAAGTCTTAAGGGAGTATTACTCCAGATCAAGATGCTGTTTTATCAGTTAGGTGGAGTGCACATAACAAGGGTTCCCTCTGTGGCTAGCAAGAAAGGGTGATCATAGGTTCAGGCAAACACTGCCCACTTTCCTGGTGTGAGTGTCTCATGAGATGATGAGCCTTGAGAAAGGGAGCCTTGGCAGAGGGGGACATATAGTCACTGCTTCTGCAGACTGTAAGGTCAGAGGAGACTGTTCAGCAATGGTGACTATGTAGGGGTGCTCTATAGGGGGCCATACACTTACCCTGGGCTGCTAGTGATGGTGGACTTGTTCTTGCCTCTTGGTCCATGGGTAGTGTGTATGTGGGTAGTTTTGGGACCCCAAGGGAACTGTTCCGATGATGGAACTAGCCCACGCTTGGGGAGCAGGCATGTCTGCTCCATACCTGGAGTATGGTCTATCCCCTGGAGGACATAGCACTGCCAGAGGACTCTGGTGCATTAGCCTGCCACCTGCTGGCCAGTGGGAGCCACTGCAGAGCTCTGGTTGGCTTCAGTTCTCTGGGTTAGACTCTTAACAGTGGCAGTAACTGGGTCAGTTTGGTGAGCAGAGGCCCAAGCAAGCTGCTGAGTGCAGTCCCAGTTTCTTCCCTGGTCTGTGTGCTGCCCTTGTTCAAGGGCTCACGGAGTCAGCCCGGGTACCTGGTGAAGGATGCTGACCAGGTCTGCTCTTCCAGCTGACCGTTGCTGCCCTCTGGTGACCACTTGTGTGAATTACCAGTCTTTAATTTGCTCTCTTTTTCAGGTCTCTCCATAGGCATCCCATTTACTTATTTACTTAAGTATATTCAAATACAGTTTTGTTCAGGTTTCTGACCTACTGTCCAGCCTATAAGTTACTGCCACTGAGGTGGTGTTCTAGTTTCTTTCAGTTGCTGTGACAAAACCCTCTGACCAATAACCAACTTTGGGAGGAAAGAGTTTATTCAGCTTACATCTCCTGGGTCACAGTTCATCAGGGAGCCCAAGGTAGGAACTCAGGGCAGGAACCTGGAGACAGGAGCTGAAGCACAGGCCATGGAGGAGCATTGCTCCCTTAACCCAGGTGTGTCAGGTTGACAGCAAAAGCTACCCAGCACAGCTCGTATGGCCCCATTCCTTAGTCCATTTATGTCTGATGTAAATGTAGATTTGTTCTGAAGTTCTGTGTCAGGCTTTCCTTTCCCCACTGTCCTGGGCTCCCTATGTGGGGAGCACAGAAACCTGACCTTTGCTCTCTGCTGATGCTGGCATACCATGAAGATCTCTCTGTGACCAGTCCTGTGTCTTTTCCTGAGAGAAAAGAGCACAAAGTCTATGCAGTCATGGGTGTGGAGGGAGAGAGGGAGGGAGGGAGAGAGGGAGGAGGGAAGAAGCAACTGAGCCATGGGAGCAGATGCCATGAAAGTCTCAGCCATCCACACAGGCTCTGAAGAATTTTCTTGGCTTGGTCTTGTTAATACCACTCTCCTTGAGAAACTTGGTGGGTGCTGAAATCCACCCAGCTCCTATGCATGCTAGGCAAGCACCCTGCTTGGGAGCTGTGTCCCCGCCCGTGCACACACTGTTCCTATTTTACACTGAAATGCTGCCACACCATCCCCTGTTACAGCAGCACCCAGTACAGGGTGGGTGGGTCACCCTCCATTTTATTCCAGAGTCATTCACAGAGAGATTCAGTCTCAGGGAGGGCCTGGCAACAAACTAGGAGCTGCTTTTCAGATGGAGAAGAGTTATGGAGGGAAGATGGGTAAGGCCTGTGCTGGGCTCCCATAGAATCCCTGTTGTCCATGGAAGGTTCCAGTAGCACTGGTTCCCTGTATCTTGGGACCCAGCTGGCAAAAGCAGCCTGCACTTCAGCTGGGGCATCCTCTAGAACCCTCTCACTGGCTCCTCTCAAAACTGACAGCTTCACCAATGACCAGTAAAGGGATGGAGCCCTCTCTGACCCAAAGGGACACTCCCATTGTTGGACCTCCTTTTTCAAGGTGAGTAACAGAAACAACTTCCCTCACTTTAGAAGACTCTCTTATACACCAGGCCTCCAGTCTCCCAGGATCACTGCCAGTGTGGCAGACTAGGAAGTCTTTTAGAGTCTGTTTCTTACCCTCTGGCACATGATACAGGGTTCTATTTGCTGAGTCCAGTTAGTGGAATGTTACCAACATGATGAGAAAGTTTGATGTCCTGTGCATAATCAGGATGGTCAGGGTCCTGTGCACAGGCACAGCAAGAGCCCTGACAACCAGGTAGCCACGAAGTTCACTGTGTCTCCCACTGTGAGATCAAGATGGTCAGGGTCCTTCTGGGCAGGTGCAGCAGGGAACCTGGCAGAGGCTGCCATGAAGTTCACTGTCCGTGTGTCCCACTGTCATCTCTGGCCCATACAGGCTGCCCTCCTCAGAGCTCTTCAAGCATGCTGGTGCCCAACTCCCTGCAACTAGGGTATGTCTCCAGGACCACTTCTGCAGGGTGTTTGGGAGGGTGACAGTCAGGCTGTACTCTGGTGTTATCCCAGCATTCTTCAGGGGGGCGATGCCACTGTGCTGGCCCACTGAGCCCTGCTGCAATGATGCCCAGCCCTGACATCACCCAGTGGCTGCGGCATCTTTTATACTCATGCTGTAAGATGCACCCGATGAGACACTCCCAGGGTGGGGCCTGGCTGTCTACAGTTTTGTGAATTTTCAGTGATTCTGATATGTGCATTAAAATGAAAGAAGCACCTGGCAGATAGAGTTTTCAGGATCCAAGCACTCTGACCTCAGGTGCTGGAAACCATGCTCAGCTGGCCAGCCTGGACTACTGGGTGGCTCAGTCAGTCCCTGATGTAGCAAGAGAGGTATTGTGAGTGTGGGGTGTGCATTTGTGCTGAGGCCTGATTTGATACTCCGGGGAAAATTTCCCACTGCTCTATTAAATACCAAGGGTTTCTTGATGTCCTTTCCTGCAGGCTGGCACAGTCCTTTTCATGCATCTTGGGGTCCTGTCTTTATGTGAGTTCTCTGTTTGGTAGCACATTGTAGGCAGGAACTGGGGTTTGCGTCTTCCTTTTCTAAAGGTCATTTCAAGGTCACCAAGAGTTGCCGCATGTTCCTGAGTTTTCCAAGAACGTGCCTGTACTCCTAGTTTCTTATTCTCTGTTTTTTTTTTTTCTATCTCACTTTGGTCTTTGAAGTTTCTTAGTTTTTTTTTTTTGTCAATTATAACTCTATCAACTTTAACATTAAAAAAAATTTCAGTAGGAAAATATTTAGTGCATCTTGCCTGCCATCCACCAGAAGCAGACAAAGGAATCTTAACACACAGGATTATCACTATGCAGTTTTTAAAAAAATATTATATTTATTATTTTTATTTTATATGTATGAGTGTATTGCCTACATGTAGGTAAGTGCACCTGCATCATGCAATGTCCGCGGAGGACAGAAGAGGATGCTGGGTCTCCTGGAACTGGGGTTATGGACTGTTGTTAGCTGCCATGTGGGTGCTGGGATTTAAACCCAGGTCTTCTGAAAGAACAACCAGTGTTCTTAACCGCTGAGCCATCTCTCCACTATACAGTTAAAAAATTTCTTTATTATATTTATTTATCTTATTGTGTTATGTAAAAATGTCATAGATATAGGTTTAAGGGGACTCTGAGATGGATTGTTGGAAGAAATTTATTATGTGTTATTAATGCCATGTACACACAGACAGGTAGACAGCAGTATGCTGGGGGCTCTGAAGAGAGTTCAGGCCCCAGCACCAGAGACAGATATCTCATACATACAGACTGCATGGTGGGGGCTCTGAGGAGAGGAAATCAGGGTCCATAGACAGAAGTGGGGTCTCATACCTTCCTGAGGATGGGGGAGGTTTCATAGTACAAGCCTACAGCCAGGCTCTCTGGTTCCCAGGTAGGAGGCAGGGAGAGGGTGGGGAGCAGGATGTGTGCCCCCAAACCTCCTTTGATATAAACTCCCTTCCCCACATGAGACACCCTGGCACCCTTAAATCTGTTAGCTAGAGACCTATAGAGGATGTCTTAGTGGGTCCCTGTGTGAATCTCTGAGAAGGGAGGGGCTGCTGTGGGTACTGTGGCCTGAGCAGCTGCTGGATCCCAGCATTACATTCTTACTTGTATGTGCATGAGCATGTGTGGCATGACACATATTTGAGGTCAGAGGACAACTTGGGAGAGTTAGTTTTCTCTTTCTACCATGTGGGACCTGGGAATCAAACTTAGGTTATCAGGCTTGGTGGCAGGCATTTTTACCTGTTTGGCCCTCTTACTGGCCTAGTATGCAGGGCTTTCTTTCTTTCTTTTATTCCTTTGGTCTTTTTGAGACAGGGTCTCCCTGTAGCCTCAGCTGTCCTGGAACTATGTGGACCAGGCTGACCTCGAACTTGCCTCTGCCTCCAAAGTGCTGGGATTAAAGGCATGTGCTACCACGCCCAGCTCTTTCTTTCTTTTTTTTAAAAAAATATTTATTTTGTGAATAATAGTGTTTTGCCTGCATGCATGTATGTGTACTACATGAGTTCAGTACCTGCAGAGACCAAAAGAGGGCATTGGGTTCCCTGGAACTGGAGTTACAGGTGGTTGTTAGCCACCATGTGGGTGCTGGGAACTGAACTCAAGTCCTCTGCAAGAGCGGCCAGTGCTCTTAATCAGTGAGCCATAGCTCCAGCCCAGGATGCATTCTTTAAAAAAGAATACTTTTAGCTGGGCGCCTTTAATCCCAGCACTCGTAGGCAGAGGCAGGCGGATCTCTGTGAGTTCAAGGCCAGCCTGGTCTACATAGTGAGTTCCAGGACAGCTGGGGCTACAGGGAGACCCTGTCTCAAAAAGACCAAAAAGAAAAAAAAAAGAATACTTTTTTTGAGCAGTTTTAGGTTCATGGTAAAATGAAATGTACAGAGCTGTCCTCTGCCCTCCTATCCCCACTCGATGCACAGCCACACTTCCCTCAACATCCTGCACCAGAGTGGACTGTGTGTCACTAGCTAAGTGACTCTGCTTTGACATTGTCACCTAGCACTCACACTTTACATACAGGATGATTCACTCTTATTGTTTACATTGCTGTGGTTTGAATGTGTCCCTCTCCCCTCAAGCAGAAACTTAATCCCCAGTACATCGGTGGGGAGGTGGAACTAGTGGGAGGGGATGAATGGTGCTTTTGCTAATGTGAGAATGCTAGTGTGGGTGTGCTTGGTGCCCCCTTCTCTCTCACTAGTCTTTGATCTCCTGTTTTTCATCATGGGATGATGCGGCACGGAGCCCTCAGCAATTGAAACCCCTGTGACTTTGAACTTCCCATGCTCTAGAACTGTATGAAGTAAGTCTCTGTGAATCATTCACTCTATGGTATTCCGTCACAGCTGCACAACACAGGCTGGAACTTTCACTGTTTGGCTTTAGACAAGCATTAGACAACCTGCATCCACTGTGTGAAATCATGTAGAGATTTTACTGCCTAAGCACCTCCCTGAGTTTCGCTTGTTAACTTCCTCTGTCCTAAGCCCCTGGCCACCACAGCTGCCCATAAAACTCTATGGTGTTGCCCTTTCTTGACGTGAGATTCAGTGATCTTTTAATGCTCTGCTTTTAGAATGATGCTGCTTTGCAACCCTACATCAGATCTATGACATGTGGGTGATTATACAAGCAGTGTGAAGTGTTTTTTTTATTAGTTGTGTGTGTGTATGTGTGTACATGTGTGGGGGTTGGAGGACAACTTTCAAGAGTCGGTTTTCTCCTTCCATCCTGGGATCTTGGGATTGAGCATCAGGTCCTCAGGTTTGCTCTACAAGTGCTTTTATCCACTGAGCCAACTCAGTGGTCCATGAAGGGTATTTATCAGAACTCCAAGAGAAGGTTTGAAGCCACTGGAATACAGCAGCTCCAGAGGCTCTGGAGGCTAGGACTGCCTTGGAATCTTGGTGGGGTGATTGCTGGTCTAATTCTTAAGACAGAGCCCAAGCTTGGAGTGTGATCCTGCTCTTGACTCTGGACTGTGGGAGGAAAGAGGAAGGATGCTTCTGAGAGGAGCCAGGGACGCTTTCCAGCTTTGTATTTCCAAGGACCAAAACCTGTTTGACATCCTAAAGACTATGGCCGATGCCACAAAGGAAAGGGTTTTATCCGAAAAGGAGGCAGACAGGCTGAGTGACTGGTGACCAAAAGAATGGTAGATTTCTCTTGCAGTTGGCATTTGTTGACTTAACAGGCTGATGGTTCATGTCCTTAGTGTGTTTGAGCTTGCAAACATATATGAAAGACCGTGTGAGCAATCTGCCTCTGTATTTACATCTCCTGTCAGTTTATTGTTCTTGATGGATGGACTTCACCAATTGGGTTGTCTGTTTGCACCCGGAACTCAGTATGCAAGTGATGAGACAGCATTTCTCACCTCTGCTTCCTTATTTAGTTTTAGTAGTTAGAGGTCAACGACAGATGTGAATTTCAGTGCACTTGCTCAGTTAGCATGTGGAGAGTTCCAGAGCATGAGCAACTTTGCTGTCCAGATAACACCAAAACTGCTTCTTATACACAGCCTGCCAAGGACATTTCCAGTTATAAAATGTCGAGCAGAATTCGGTTCTCCTCTGGTGGTGTTACTTCCCTGTTCCCGCACCACTACCATCCCCCTTCTCTGTCCAGGGTGTTTGTCTTCTTTCTTGACCAAACCCTTGAAGAAATGATGGTCTGAAGTTTCAGGTCTATTGAGTGAGTTTTTTCCTTGCTAAGACTAAATCAGATATAAAAGATCCAAAGGAATTTAAGAGTTCACACAAAGACACAAGATGACATGAACCTAAAATTTAATATAAATAAAATAGATGATGGATGGAAAGGGGTGAAAATGAGGAGGCATTCAGCAACCCCTTTTTACATGCCAGCTCTGTGCAGGACACTGGAAGTGCTGCTCTGTAGAGAAGGCCCAGACACAGTGGGGTCAGCTGGAATCCCCTCTTCACCTGAGCTACGGAACATCTCTTATTGCAGGGTTTGGGGAGTATAACTGGACAGCGTATGATTTTGAAGATGATGTTGCTGGAATAATTCCTGCCTCTGTCTCCCACTGGGATGTGTGGAATAGGGCTTAAAATAGTTCCCTCAGCCAGGAATACGCTGACCACAGCTGGGAACACCCCATCCTTTCTGACTTTGGAGTTGAAAGCATTATTTTTAAGGTTTTATTTTTTAAAAATTTAAGAAATATTTATTTTTATTTGTACGAGTGTATTGCCTGCATGTATGTGAGTGCACATGTGTCGTGCAATGCCGCAGAGGTCAGAAGAGGACTTCAGCGTCCCCTGGAACTGGAGTTAAAGATGGTTCATAGCCACCATGTGGGTGCTGGGAATTGAACCCGGGTCCTCTGCAAGAGCAAGTCAGTATTCACCGCTGAGCCATCTCTCCAGCCCCTAGGTTTTATTTTTAAAAAGGGTATATGTGCGTGTCTGTTTCTGGGCATGAGCATGTGACTATAGTGCCCACAGAGGCTAGAAGAGGGCATTGGATCTCCTGGAACTGGAGTTACAAGGTTGCAAGCTGTTCAGTGTGGATGCTAGGAACTGAGTTTGAGTCTTCTGCAAGAGTAGTAAGTACTCCTAACCTCTGAGCCATCTCTCCAGCCCCTGAATGCAGTTTTGATTTAGTTGCTGACCACATACGTGTTAACATTGACATTTAACAGCTGTGGTTGGAATGTGAGGAGTAGCACGTTGTTTCTGAGCAGTATCAGATTTATAGCTGCAGCACTCCCAAGCCTTCACTATCTTCCTAACATCACCCACCTGTCATTTGGCCTTTTACTTGAGAGACTCAGTCTGGGGCAGATGAGAGTGATGTATGCATGCTTGAGCTTAGGATGCCAGTCGGCTGACCTCAGGTACAGCCAGAGGACCAGGCTTTGCTCATCATATCTATTAGAAGACGATTTTGATTTCAATCTTAAATTATTATGAACACTTGAAGTGTTCAGCCAACCAGTCATGCCCAGGGTTGCATAATAGTTTCCATTAGGTCAGTAGGCGATGGCACAGCTACTCCTTTAAGGATGTTGATGTTGGAAATGAGACAAATACCTTGCTTTCTTTTACTTAGGATTCTCAAAAAATTCACACAGTAGTAGTACAATACCCAAATATCTACTCTAATTTTTGCTATCTTTAAATTTAAATGTTAGAAAGTGTCCTGGTTTCCTTCATGTTGCTGTGATGAAACACTTGGACCAAAAGCAACTTAAGGGAGGAAAGGGCTTATTTGACTTCTACTTCCAGGTCATAGTCTATCACTAAGGGAAGTCAGGGCAGGAACTCAAGCAGGAACTTGAAGCAGAAACCATGGAGGAATGCTGCTTCCTGGCTCACTCCCAGGCTCAGCTAGCATTTTTTTGTTGTTGTTGTTTTGTTTTTTAGTGTATGTGTATGCGTGTGTGTAAGTGCATCCATGTTATGCAGTGCCTGTGGAGGTCAGAAGTGGGCATTGGATCCCTTGGAACTGGAGTTACAGATGGTTGTTAGCTGTCATGTGGATGCTGGGAATGGAACCTAGGTCCTCTGCAAGAGCAGTCAGTGCTCTTAACTGCTGAACCATCTCTCCAGCTCTCAGCTAGAGTTCTTATACAGCTCAGGACTACCTGCCCAGGGAATGGTGTAGTCCACATGGGTTGGGCCCTCTATATCAATTAACTGTAAAGACAAGCCCCCACAGACATGCCCAGAGGCCAATCTATCTGTACAATCTCTTTATTGAGACTCCCTTCTCAGTGACTCTAGGCTGTATCAAGTTGACCATTCCAACTAGGACCGAAGGCCAGGAAGATTCTCAGACAGTGTGAGAACATGTGTTAGAAGAACTCACCCTATTTATCCTTTCCATGCCGTTTTGTGTTGGTGTTCAAACTTGATTGTACCGAGGTCACCAAAAACATTTTTTCCTGGTTATTTTCCATTTATGTGTTTTGTCAATTTTTCTTATGTTTTTACTTATTTAATATTAATATTTCTTTAAACTTTAAAGATAACTGAGAAACCAGTAAGCCAGCACTATCGTTTTCTGTTGGGTCCTGTTGAATGTTATGCAAGTTAGCTTGCTTTGCAAGGGAGATGTGAAGTCACAGAGGTGTTGCCAGGATAAACAAGGTGACATGTATCTGCTTACAAGACTCTGAGCTCCCAAGCAATTTCTATCACTCTGCAGGTGTTCCAGACAGTTTTATTGCTTTGAGGGTCCGAAGCATTAAAGCGTTTTAAACTCCCAGTGACTCTCACCAACACAAAACACTAGTGGATTATAAAATGGAGAAATGTTGTAAATCCTAGCAACTAGCTTTGGGAACAGAAAACCAGACCTGGAATTTGAATGTAGGATGAGGCTGACTTTTTGAAAATTAAACCTTTTTACTTCTGCAGAGATATTGGCATACTTTATCTGCATCTCCCTGTGGTAATGCCTTGGTACATGGACCTGAAGACCACTAAGGACAAGCACAAGGATCCCCCAGGTCCTTAGGACCATGTCCAGCGGCCCCCCCCGACATGTGCCCTCATATCCCACAATCACCAAGCTCTTCCCCCCATCTGTCATTTTGAGAATACCTCATGGAGTTTGCAACATTTGGGGGTTGACTTTTTGTGTGCAGCATAGTTTTCCGCAGATTCGTATGTGTGGTTGTATCAGTGGTTGATTTTTTTTTTTTTGTCTTCTGAAGCAGCTTCCATGTTATGATTGTGTGACAGTGTGCATACTAGCCCACTGGCAGGCATCCGGGTCATTTCCAATGTAATCATTGCAAATAAAATGGTTAGAAACATCCATTTAAAGGTTTTCATGTGCACATAAGCCTTCCTTTAAGGATTCATGCTCAGGAGAACAGGTGCTGAGTTTTAACATTTCTTGTCAGTATTTCGTTTTATCCATCCTTGCAGCTGGGAACCACACCCAGCGCCTAATATACGGTGCAGCTGACCTTCAGCTCATGATAGCCCTGTGTCTGCCTCCTGAGAGCTGTGGTTACAAGTGTGCGCCACTGTATGAGGTTCTTTATGTTACTTTTGTCTTTCGGCCAGAATGACTTCTCCCATCCCTTCAGCCAGAGATGAGTGATCCAGCTTCTCCATCCCGGGCAGCTTTTAGAGTTCCCTCTGCTTTATTTTGTGCCATTCTGAGAGGTATGTGGCAGTGGCTTCTTTTGGACTGTATCAGTCACTTTTCTGTTGCTGTGACAAAAGGCCATGACCAAGGTAACAGAAGAGTTTATTGGGTTACAGTTCCAAACGGGTTAGAGTCCATCATAGTGGGAGGCAGCCAGAGCAGAAAGCTGAGCACTCACATCTTCAAGCAGGCACAGGAAGCAGAGAGAGACACTGGAAATGGGACATGGCTATGAACTCTCATCCCCGGTGATGTGCTTCCTCCAGCAAGGCAGCACCTCCTAAAACCTCCCAAAATGTGCCACCACCTGGCGCCAAAGCGGTCAAACACTGGGAGCCTTTGGGGGACATTCCTCATTCAAACCACCACATGGACTTCATTTCCCTGATTTCTAGTGATGCTGGTCAGCTTTCTGCATGCTCATCTGACAGCTGTCTGTCCTCTTTGGTGCAGTGCCACTTGTTGTGAGCCCTTGTTGTCAGATCAGCCTTTTACTTAGCTTTGGAGCTTGAAAACTTTCATATTTTTCTGAAGTTTTATATTTGTATGGTTTGTATTTAAGCCCATGGTCCATTTGGAGTTGACTGTTTGTATAGAGCATTAAACGGAGGCCAAGTTACACTTTGTGTTTTCACTTAATGGCTTATTGGATTTTCCAGGGCCATTTATTGAAAAGGTTGACTTTATAATACTGCACGGCCTTTGCAGCCTTGTCAAGTCAGGTGGCTGCTGTATGGGAGGCGTTGTTTCTGGAGTCCCTTTTCGTCCTATGAACATAGTAGATCTTTCCATTTAGCTAGAGCTTCTTTTTTTTTTTTTTCCTTTAAGTAGCATTGTGTAGTTTCACATATAATCCTATAATGCTTTATTAGATTTATATATTTATATCCTTTTTAGTGATTGTTATAATAGCATTGTATTTTATATTTCAGTTTTCATATGTTTATTGCTAATACATAGGAATAACTTTTAAAAAATGCTGATAATGTTTTCTGTGCCCTTGCTGAACTTACTAGTTCTGGAAGTTTGTGTGTGTGTGTGCGTGTGTGTATGTGTGTAGATTCCACGAAATAAACAATAGGCAGTCATGGAATTTGCAAATAATCACCAATTTCTAATGTAGAAAATTGACATAGTTTCTGTGAATGTCTCTGTGTGGGTGTTTTTGTTTTTATTTTACTTTTTTTTGTGTTTTTGACACAGGGCCTCACATGGCCCAGGCCGACTGCCAACTTACTTTCTAGCCAAGGATAACCTTGAACACCTGATCCTCTTGCCTCCACCTCCCACGTGCTTACCTTATATAGACTCACCCTGAAGGCCTGGCTAGTTTGTCTTTCTATGCTTGAGAAATAGGTGTTGATGTCCACAACTTTAATTGGGGACTTGTCTGTTTCTGTTGTAAATTCTGTTGTTTTTTGCTTTACATGGTTTGCAGCCCTCTTATCTGATGAACCACATTTAGGATTGTAGTGAGATATATGTATATATGCATATGTATAAATGTGTGTATATGTATATATGCATATACGTATATATGTGTGTCTATATATGTATATGTATTTGGTGAAATTTTTTTTTGCTATTATGTTTAATTTCTCTCGGTCTCTGACATGTTGTTTTTGTTCTGAATCTACTACTATTAATATATCTATTGATGCTTTCTGTTTATTTCTGCTGCTGATAGGTCTTTTTTCATCTTTCACTATGAATCTACCAGTATCACTAAACTATTATGTGGTTTCTTGTAGACAGCTTATAGTTTGGGTCATAGTTTGTTATTATTCTACTCTACCCATCTCTATCTTTTAATTTCTATATTTGTAGCATTTACATTTAATGTAATTATTAAACTATTTAATCTTATTCTTGACCTTCGTTTTTTGTTTTCTGTTTGATCTTTTTTCATTTGTGTTTTCTTTTTGCTGAATCCTAAAGATTTCTCAACATTTGTTACAATTCCATTGCTTTTTCCTATGGTGTCATTGAATGTTTTTGTTTGTATAAATTTTGTATTAATAGTTGTTCTTAAGTTTTATATACCAACATAACTTTCTTTTTTGAGGCAAGGCTCCCAATAATCTGAGCTAACCTGGAACTCATTACATAGACCAGGCTGGCCTTGGTCTCGCAGAGACCTGCCTCTGCCTCCTAAGTGCTGGGATTAAGTGCGTGCACCACTATACCAGGCCCTTAACATAACACTTTTATACAATTTTCTAAAATATATTCTTTAAATATATTACATCCAAGTTGTAATTTGGGTGTAATTTTTAAATTTTTGTTTCATCCATGAAATGTAATTTAGGAAACTTAATAGAAGGAAGATCTCTGTACCTCACCTGTTTTTTCTGATGTTTCCTGGCCTTTTTCTGGATATCCTGAGCTTCTTTCTTTCATCCCTTCCTTTCTCTTTAGAATATTTGCCATCTTCTAGGCTAATGTGTTAGTGAACAATTTGTTCTTCTGCAGATAACATATTTCTCAACACTGGCAGTTTCAGATAATTGAGTGTGGTACTTGATCAATAAAGATTAAGGAACAGGAAGATTGAGGAGTGAGTTGCTGCAGGGCTGACACGTGATTCTCATCTTTTCAACAAACACTTCATGTATGGATTACAAATGTGGCACAGCCACACAATGGAATATTACTATGGGTATAAAAGAATCAGCTCTTGATACATGCAAAAATATGGGAAAATCTGGAATGCATTATGTTGAATGCAAGAGGCCAAAAAAAGACTACATAACACACTGTAGAGAATACACACTAGTGGGAAAAAGTAAACATCATCTGGGGGTAATAAAGCAACCTTTGATGAAACACTGGGGACTGTAGCCATTTTGATTATAGTGATGATTTCTCAGTCACACATATTCCCAATGCAAACTTTAAATATACACAGGGGCTGGTGAGATGGCTCAGTGGGTCAAAGTGCTTGATGCCCTGAGTTTGATCCCTGGAATTCACTGTGGAAAGACAGAACTGACTCCCAGTGTAGTCCTCCGGCCTCTACACATGTGCCGTGTCATGCACATGCCTATATTCATACACATACACACACAACAATAATAAAGGCACAGACTGCATGTTGAGTATTTGATATAGCTGTTTAAAGGTGCCTTGTTCATGTGTTCCCACAGTGCATGTCTGTCACACAGCCACCTCATGTGTGTCTGTGTCTCATCTGCACTAATTACAGAATGAGGTCACTTGTTGTGTGCTGGGATGTTGTAGTGATAAATAGCTCAGAGAGTTTTGCAATGGCCACCCATGTCTGACTGTTGTGATCGACTGCTGTTGACTATATCTGACGTGTCCTGGCTGACAAGTGTTAATCCTCTATAAAATGTGACTTCTCCCTTTTGAATTTTCAAATTGATGTCTTCCACTGTGAAGGAGTGCTCTTATCTGAGACCACACTTGGAGTCACACCACCTCAGGTTGATGCCTCCCACTGCTTTACATGCATCTCTCCTCAGTATGAGAACATTCTAGATGTGTCACCCTGTAACCAGTCCATCCTCATTCACCTGATCAACTGTGTTCTGGTGTATGAATTCGAATGCAGCTGATTTTCTCAGCACGATGCCTTAGATGGGCTGCTGTATTTTGAACTTCACTGTAATACTCCCACTCCTGAGGGAATCATGTAAAAGTTGACTGAAAGAATAGTCCACGCTGTTACACTGAAACACACTGGGGACATGGGGTAGTAAAATCTTTTCAGATTCTGCTTGTCCTTGTCAGCTGGAAATCTTTAAAAAATTATAGTATTGGGGCTGGAGAGATGGCTCAGTGGTTGAGAGCACTGACTACTCTTGCAGAGGACCTGAGTTCGATTCCCAGAATGCACATGGTGGCTATGAACCATCCTTAACTCCAGTTCCAGGAGAATCCAAAGCCATGCAATGCTTCTGTCCTCCGCTGCAGCATTGCATGACATGGGTGCTCTCACATACATGCAGGCAGCACACTTGTACGCATAAAAAAATTACAGTATTATTATTTTTGTGTATATGTGTATGTTTGTATGAGTGTGTGTCACATGAGTGCAGTGCCCATGGCTGAAGAGGGTGTTGGAGCCCATGGATCTGGAAGTAAAGACTGTTGTGAGCTGCCTGACATGGGTTCTGGGAACTAACTTGGGTCCTCTGGAAGAGCATCATCTCTGCAGTCTGTTAGTTGGGTATCTTGAGGAGGAGCTGGAGCCTCTGTTTCTGTAAAGACAGGGTGTGGTGACACAGTAATAGTCCTTTCTGACCAGAGAGTAACCTGAAGAGGGTGTATATATATATATGTGGATTCCTGTGGATGTATGTGTGTGTGGGGGGCAGGGGGTTAATATTTTCTTTCTTATTTTTATTTTATGATTTTGTGTGTATGAATGTATTGGCTGTATGTATGCAAGTATACCCATGTCATGCAATCCCTGCAGAAGTCAGAAGAGGGATCAGATCCCCTGGAACTAGATTTACAGATGGCTGTTAGCCGCCATGTGGGTGCTGGGAACCAAACCTAGGTCCTTCTTAATGGCTAAGCCATCTTTCCAGCCTCTTTTTTGGTCTTTTTTGGAGACAGGTCTTGTAGCTCCAGCTGGCCTGGAACTAGCTATGTAGACCAGGCTGGCCTTGATCTCACAGAAATCTAATTGCCTCTGCCTTTCAAGTGCTGCGATTAAAGGTGTGCACCACCATGCTCAACTCCATTGGATATATTTTTGTATATTCATTTTGGACAGTGACTATGTTTTTCTTCTAGGATAAAGTCCATTCTTTGAAAATAATTTGAAAACTACTTCTTAAAAATGGAAGATCGATTTTGCGGTGTCTGCATGTGAGCATACAGGTTAAAGCATGGAGAGGCACACCTGAAATAAAACACTTCTTTTTTTCTCTTTTTAGGCAATTACTCTGTTAACGGAATTAATTAGGGAGAACTTCAGGAACAGCAAATTAAAGCAGTGCCTTTTACCAACCCTCGGGGAGCTGATCTATCTTGTAGCCACCCAGGTGAGACTGTCTGCTGTACTCTGCCCTATGATGGGTTTTGACATATCCTGCCTGACACACACTAATCGCCCATGAAAACCATCTGACTTTTCCCCTTAGAGCACGCCTGAGGACTTCGGATAAATTTTACCTTTGGGAAAGAGAGCTCCTGAGTCCTTGTGCCTCTTTTCATCTCACTCTGGCTGTCTCCTTCCCTGCCTCGCAGTGCTCATGTTCCTGTAGCATAGGAGATTCTCAACCACATTTGAAAATAAAGGGACTGATGTCTCCAACTGCTCTCTAGGCTGTTGCCATCTCTGAGTTCTCCAGGCAGGAGACACTTGGTTCTCCCAGTGCAAGATCTCTACATTAGTTTAAATGAAACAACACTTTGTGTGAATGTGGTTCTTAGTGTGACCTTGGGAATTTGTTTGTTATTGTTGTTTGAGACCGGCTCTCCCTGTAGTCCCAGCTGGCCTGGAACTCAATATGTAGATCAGTCTGGTCTGGATCTCACAGAGATCTGCCTGTCTCTGCCTCCTGAGTTGAATGATGGGATTAAAGGTGTTCAGCACTACACCCGGCAACCTTGGACATTTATGATGGCAGGATTTGACTTCTCATTTCTAAACTTTGGATGTAGAAGTGCTATTGAATTCTGCAAGGGAACACTTAATGTTTCACTAATGTTTTTAGGAATATTACTGTATGAATATTGATAGATAATGGGTGGTCATATATTCTTGAGAGTTTTAAATAGATACTGATAGGCTTCAAATTAAAAAGGACATTTTCTCTATTTTTAGTTTTGTTTCTTAAAGTTGCTCCAATGTAAAGCACGATATTTTTAGTATCTAAATTAAAACAACTTTCTGAAAGAGCCACACTTTAAGACTGAGATCACAGTTGTTGTAAAGCATCCTATCAACATTTCCAATCATTCGGGCTCTGTGGATGGTGCCCCTATAAACATATACATTTTATATGATTTGACACTTGAAAGAAACATAAATTTAAATCTATAATAAAAAATGAAATGAGCCATAGCTTAGAATCCACAGATATGTCAGATGGGTGTGGTGGCCACCTAGAATCCTAGCATGGGGAGACATGGGATCCTTGGGGCGGCTGGCTTAGCTAGACTAGCCGAATTGGCCAGTCCAGGGTTCAAGTAAGAATCCCTACTTCAATCCATAAGGTAGGGAGTCATTAAGGAAGACAGCTGAGGCCAACCTCTGGCCTCTCCTCACAAAAACACACACCTACACATATGTGAATATATGCACGTGAACATACACAACACATACACATATGTGAACACAACTGAAAATATACTGTACATGTGAACACACCGTACACATTCACATATGTGAGCACACACGAGTATGTGAACATATACGTTCAGACCACACATATACGCATGTGAATATGCACACATACACTACCCCCCCACACACAAGCAAAACATAACTGGTGAGTCCACTGTGGCCATTTTATGTGTTTTCCTTGGAGTGTGGAAGCACAAGTCAGGTAGGAGTGGGCTGAGGATTGAATGAGAGGCAAAGAGACTGAGGAAGTCAGTGGGGAGCAAGGCTGTGGCAGGGGACGTGGGAACAAGGCCTGCTTTCTACCTCTGGACAGGTTCTCATGCAGCTCAGGCTTGCTTGGGAGCTTCCTGTGTTGCTGAGGGTGACCTCAAACTTCTGATCCTCCAGAGAGGACATGCTTTGTAAATGGGAGGCAGTGAGCCTACTGATGTGGAAGTAGAAGATCCTGTGGGGAGCCAGAGTGAAGAAGGGAGGCTGGGACAGGGACTCTGAGTCCTAGTAGGAGGAGTTGGGGGTGCTGTCCTGAGGACACTGGGCATCGGGTAAATTGGGGCTTGGTCAGAGTGTGTGACAGATGAGAAGCGCACACGGTGGTTCCTGTCATGGCTTCTCTAAGAGGAAAGTGTAGGAAGGGGCAGGAGGGTCACGGAGTAGACATGGTCATTTTAGACATAGTTGCTCAGAGAAGCAGTGAGCTTGGAGTGGTGTAGAAGGTCCCCGAGGGTATTGCTCATGTGTTACTGGTGGACTCTGTGCTCCGTGGCATCACTTTCCCTAGGAGCACAGTGGCCTGAGTTCAGGCTGGAGAAAGCAAGTGACTGTCTCCTGCAGGATTGGGCTTCTTGGCAGGAGTCAAGGGACACCTAGAGACAGAAGGCATTTCAGGGTTTTGGCAGGAGAGGTTGGTGAATGGCAGGCTAGGGAGTGGCTGGGAAATGACAGAGGAAGAGAGTGAGGGCAGGGGCCACATAGGCTGGGTTCTTCCTCCCAGCACGTTGATTAAACCTCCTCCCTCTGCTTTCCACACTACTTGTCTCTTCAGTTGCTCTGTTGGGGCGAGTTGCCCAGCCTAGTTTTTGGGGGGCTGTGGGAGCCTAGCCTTTGCCTTGGACACTCCAGTAACAGTTGAGCATTCTGTGCTGTCAGACTCTTCAGATAGCGCAGGGCTGGCTGGGTGGGACACCAGTGTTGACACCCACAGTTATCCACAGAACGATTTCTCCATCAGTCAGATCACACCCTCTTCTTGGTTCTTTCCACTGAGCTTCTGCTGTGTGGAGGTCTCCGCAGCACTGTATATAAGACAAGAGGTAGAAATACCTTGTGTGTATATGTCAAAGAAAGACCATGGGTCTGGCCTGGTCCGGGCCTGCCAGTCAGGTAGCAAGTGGTGATTTAAATAGAACATGAATCCGGGTAGCGTGGCCAAGCGGTCTAAGGCGCTGAATTAAATAGAACATGAAGTTTCAGAATCATGTGTTTGGAATCTTGCCTTTTCTCAAACAGGTGAATAGCTTTTGTGCCTCTAGCTTCACTGTCTCCCTTACCCTTCATTTTAGGAAGAAAAAAAACAGCACCCCAGAGAATGCTGGGCCATTCCCTTGGCTGCATACACCGTGATAATGAGGTGCCTTCGGGAAGGGGTAAGGCATCTTTGTTGTCCTCTCTGGATCCTGCAATTGCAATCACCCTCAGGCTCTGTGCAGCAGCGTAGCCTACAGCAGTGTAAGTGCTCGTCAGCATTGCTCCTGAATTTAAATAATCCCGACAAGCCATGGAGCAAAGTGACTTACAGGGAGGAGAGTGGAAATGAGCTGGGCCCTCATCTAAGTGTCCTGTTTCAAAGATGATAGCAAATGTGTACAACGTGCCTGCCTGACCCTGGTTGGGCTTTCAGCCTGACACCCCGAGCTGACACAGCTCCACCCCCACCCCCCCTACTGACTGTAGTGGTAAGTAGTGTCTGCTATGTGATGAGAGTTTTCGTGTGTCTTTTTATGTTATGGTTGATGGGGAAGCTCCCAGCTGGTCACTTCACTACCTCAAGTCCATGTAGCCTCACCGCACAGAGCAGTTATCAGCCTGGGAGGCTAGTGTTCTCTGTTTGCCTGATGCTGTTTGACATGGCTTCACCCAAGGCAAAGCCATGGGCTACAAACATTCCTGAAGGAATGATAAAGATATGTCAGGATAAAAGTCTTTCTTCCTGTGTCACATGGTGATGGAAGAAAGTTCCAGCAGTGGAGAAGGCCACCAAGACACTCCCTAGTGGTGCAGAAGTCTGAGCACTTCCTAGCCTGAAGGTACTCTGTCAGGATGGTGTATGTGACTGTGGACTGTGATGATTTCACAGCTGCAGTCAGAAACCTGTGCTTGGCTTGCTGTTTAAGGCCTCAGACTGGGACACCTGGGGAACACAGGTGAAGGGGATGTTTCTGTTGACACCAGCCTCATCTCTCAGAGGGGAGTAAGTCAAGGACCATGGGCCAAAGAAGCAAGTGTAGAAACTCAGGACCAAAGACTCTTCCCAGGACACCTTTATTTGTGCATAGAAAAGGCCCAGAACTTTCTGTCTCTAGTTTTTATTTTTATTTCTATTTAAAAAAGTATTTTATTATTTTTATTTGATATGTATGAGTGTATTGCCTGCATGTATCGTAAGTGCACCTGTGTTGTGCTGTGCCTGCAAAGGTAAGAAAAGGGTATTGATCCCTTGGAACTTGAGTTGCAGACTGTTGTTAGCTGCCATGTGGGTGCTGGGAACCAAACCCAGGTCCTTTGCAAGATCAGCCAGTGAGCTTAACCTCTCAGCCATCTCTCCAGCCCCTCATCTCATTGTCATGTTAGGAATGATGAGCCCAAGGGGTGAAAATATCTACCAGAGCAGAATGGATAATAAAATGATAATAAATGGGGCGGGAAGAGGGAAGAGGGAGAGGGAAAGGAGAGGGCGAGGGGGAGAGAGAGAGAGAGAGAGAGAGAGAGAGAGAGAGAGAGAGAATGAATAGATGATTCTGTTACCCCCTGTGGGGTCCTTTCATAACAGTTAAGCCAAGTTACCTGGCCTCATCGCCTGGTATTTGTGTGGTGTAGGCTCTGAATAGATGATAGGTGGGCTGCCCAATGTCTTGAGGGAGGAGATCTAATCCACGTGGTCTCTGTGAGTCTGGCTATTTGGGGTGAGACACCAGGAGCCATTAGGAGTTAGGCTTTGTTTGTGTATGGCATCACAAGTCGCTGGGTCAGGCTCTAAGCAGTTAAGGTATGTCAACTAGAGTGTTGGGGAATATTGCTTTTTGTCTTTGCCTTTTTGTCCCTACATGCAAGTTTTTCATTGTACATATGATATGAAGAATAATGTTTGATATCATGTATATTATTAAATAATTACTAATAATTTTAAAATAAAGAAATAGAGAAATAATTTTTTTTTGGCTTTTTGAGACAGGGTCTCCCTGTAGCCCCAGCTGTCCTGAACTCACTATGTAGACCAGGCTGGCCTTGAACTCACAAAGATCCACCTGCCTCTGCCTCCCAAGTGCTGGGATTAAAGGCGTGCGCCACCATGCTGGGTGAGAAATAATTTTATTTTAATTATGCATATGTGTGTCTGTGTACGGGTATGTGCATGTAAGTGCAGGTGCATGTGGAGGCCAGAAGAAGGCAACAGATCCCCTGGAACTGGAGTTCCTGGTGGTACTGAGCTGCTTTGTGGGTGCTGGGAACTGAACTCTGGTCCTCTGAAAGATCAGCAAGTGCTTTTAACCACTGAGCCATTCTCCACAAAGATACAGTTTTATATTTTAGTAACATACTGACTTTTTATTGTGTTAGTTACATATGGGAAGTCATATATTTTTCATAAAGTATGTAAAGTCCAAGTTATATTGTAATTTATGAAAAAATTTTGTTAAATCTTTGAAAATCAATTAAATGTGTGCTTTGGCAGGACACACACACAGAGTAGCATCATCTTACACATATATAGTATGTATCAAATAAGGCCTATGGAGTCTGATTTGTATCTCCAAATGTCCTTCAGCATGTGTCCATCCACCAGGCCCACCAAGAATTCCGTCCCTGTAAGACACTGTCTCCCCCATCCCAGCAGCCATCTAGTGCCAAAAGTTCTTTAGATTGGGTTGGTATTTCTTACCTACCTCCCCATGTCTGTGCTGGGATTTTGTCTTATTTGAGCTTGCATAGGACTTGCACATGCTGTCACCATTGTCATGAGTTCTTATGCATAACTGACCAGCTGTGGAAGACTGTTTCCTTGTGGTCATCCACCCCCTCTGGCTCTTAAATCTTTCTGCCTCCTCTTCTGCAAAGATCCCTGAGTCTTGGGAGGCAGAGGTTTGAAGAAGGTGTCCTAATCTGAAACAAGCACTCTGTGGCCTGTTGCACTCTACATATTAGCCAGCTTTGGGTTTCTGTGTTAATCACCTGCATAAGGAAACTTCTCTGGAGATAGCTGAATTTTAATGATTATTAATGAGGATGACCAACTTTTTCTATGTATCTGGTTATTTTGGTTTCTTTCAAAATGCTTGTCTGCCTTAAATCTTTTGCTTTGTAGGAACTGTAGTTTTGTAACCTATATCATAGAATGTTTTAAACACTAGAAAAGAAAATTGTAGTGATCAACTCTTTTCCTTACCTACATTCAGCAGTTAACACTTTGCCCACCTGCTTCAGGCTGATGTGTGTGGACATCCAAATGTAATATGCCATTTTCATTAATTCAGGCCTTTATTTTCTTTTTTAAAAAATATTTTTGTTTACTATTTTAAATTTGTGCGTATGAGTGTATTATCTGCATGTAGGTAGGTGCACTTGTGTCTTGCAGTACCCATGGAGGTCAGAAGAGGGCATTGGATCCCCTGAAACTGGAGTTTTAGACAATTGTTAGCCACTCTGTGGATCCTGGGAATTGATCCCAGGTCCTCTACAAGAGCAGCCAGTGCTCTTAACCTCTGAGTCATCTCTCCAGCTCCTCAGGCCTTTATTTTCTGAGCTGTTGAAAAAATAGTTCATTGTAGTCCTATACCCATGTATTCTGCATGTTAATCTTCTATGGTTGTTTGTTGTAGGTACTTTTTAAAAATAAAAGATCTCTTTCTAATTATGTGAATGATTAGGTCAGATGAGGATGTGAGATGCCCTAGAGCTGTAGTTACAGGCAGTTGTCAGTCTCACAACATGGGTCCTGGGAACTGAACTCTGTTACTCTGCAAGAGCAACAAGTGCTTTTAAGCACTGAGCCATCTCTCCAGTCCCATGATGCAGGTAGCTTTAATTTGTGGTGAGCTGTCTTTATAGTATCTGGAGATAGGCAGCAGTTCTTAAAGTTAAGACCAGTGCGATGACTTAGCAGGTAAAGGCACTTGCCACCAAAGTGGATGACCTGACTTAGATGGGGGACCCAAGACTGACCAGTCTAGGCAAATCTGTGAGCTCTAGGTTCGGTGAGATTCTGTCTTAGAAAATAAGGTGGAGAGTGATTGAGGAAGATACCTGATGACCTGTGGACCTGTAACCTCCACACACATGTGCACATGCACACTCACATATATCCGTGCAAACACATACATGCACCTGTGTGTACACGTACGCCCCTCACATGTAAATAAATGGTTTTTTAGCCTAACATCATTAAAATAGTGTCTTTCATTTAAAAATCTTATTTATTATTATTTTTATTTTATGTGTGAGTGTATTGCCTGCATTTATGTAAGTGTACCCATGCTGTGCAATGCCCATGGAGGTCAAAAGAGGGTGTTGGATCCCCTGGAACTGGAGTTACAGACTTTCAGCTGCCATGTGAGTGCTGGGGATCAGACCCAGGTCCTCTGCAAGAGCACCTGGTGCTCTTAACCGCTGAACCATGTCCCTAGCTCCTCTTTCATTTTTTTTAATGAAAAGTTTTATAATTTATTTGTTTTCCCATGCACTTTTTGATATTTTTCCTTTAAACTATTTTTAAATTAGCATATATTCATTGTATATTGTAAAGAATTTCATTAAAGACATTTAAAATATTTTATTTATTATTTTTATTTTATGTATATGCATGTATTGCCTGTATGTAGGTAAGTGCACCTGTGTTGTGCAATGCCCGCACAGGACAGAAGAGGCTGTTGGATTCCCTGGAACTGGAGTTACAGACAGTTGTTAGCTGCCATGTGGGTGCTGGGATTCTAACCCAGGTCGTCTGCAAGAACAGTCAGTGCTCTTAACTGTTGAGCCATCTCTCCAGCCCCAATTAAAGATATTTTTAAGTGTGTCATATACTTTGACCATATTCAACCCCCCTAATCCTTATTTATCTCCTCCCTCCTGTCAGGCCTCTTTCCTTTATCCAAGTAGTTTCCCTTTTACTTTCATGTCATACACATACATGTATACATATATATGTCCAAACAGAGTTCTGTACATACACACATGTGCGTATATGTGTGCATATATGTATGTATGTATATGTGTATATATCCACGTGCTTGTGTATATCTATGCTCATGTGTATATGTGCATGTGTGTATATATGTATATTGTAGGCATGTGTGTTGGTACAAGGGGTTAAACCCAGGCCCTTGTACATGTGAAATATATACCCTGCCACCTTTGAGCTATAGCCCCAGGCTGATATTTTATATCTGTAAACCCTAATTCCCACATATGAAAGAAAATGTGTGGTATTTGTCTTTTTGAGTCTGTTTTAATTTGTTTAATGTGGTGATCTCCATTTCAATCCATTTCCTCGCAAACAATATAATTTTGTTGTCCTTTTTGGTGGATAAAACTCCATTGTGCCTACATACTGCATTTTCTGTATCCATTCATGTCTTGATAGACATTTGATGTGTAGACCTAGTCTGTAATTAGGCTGCTGTGAACAGGGCAATGTGCACCTTTGATGTGTGGGTCTCTTGAGGAGTGCTGACTGATTCCTTTGGAAGCCTTTCCAGGATAGTGCCGCAAGATCGCATGGTAGTTCATTTTTGGTTTTCTGAGGAACGTTCATGAGGGTGTCTGCAATGGCTGGTCTCATGGACATTCCCACAAGCAGTGCACAAGGCTCGCTTTTCTGGGCCTCACCAGTGCTGTTTCCTATTTCTTTTCTTAATGTTAATCACTTTGATTGGGGTCAGATGGAATCTCAATGTAATTTTGATTTGCATTTCCCCATTGCTAAGGATTTTGAACTTTTTTTCAATATTTATTGGCCACTTGTACTTAATCTTTTGAGAACCATCTCTTCATTTCATTTGCCTATTTATTGATTGAATTGTTTATTAAGTTGGTATTTGATTTTTTTAGTTTTTACATTTTTTCCCTCTGGCTACTAACCCCTGTCAGATAAACAGCTGGCAAAGCTCCCCCACCCCGCCCACCCATGGAGTGTCTCTTCTTTCTCCTGATTATTTCCTTTGCTGTGCAGAACCTTTTAAATTTCCTGAAGTCTCACCTGTCAGTTGTTGCTATTATTTTGTGAGCTGTTGGAGTTCTTTTCACAAAGTCCTTGTCTATGCCTGCATCTTGAAATGTTTCCTCCTAGCAGTTACAGAGTTTTAAATCTTAAATTCAGGTTTTTAATCCATTTTTAATTGATTTTTGTGCAAGTGAGAGGTAGGGGGCAAGTTTCATTCTCCTACCTGTTATCCAATTTCCCCAGAACCTTTTGAAGAGTCTTGTCTTTTTTCTAGTGCATGTTTTTGGTATTTATATTAGTTACTTTTCCTGTTGCTCTGACAAAACACCTAACAGAAGCAGCTTAAAGAAAGAAGGGTTTATTTTGGATCACAGTTTCATGATGGGAAGGCATGGCTACAGGAGCATGAGGTATTTATTTTCCTGCAAACAACATAATTTAGTTCTTCATGGCTGAAAATAATTCACTATATATAAATACCACATTTTCTTTCTCCATTCCTTTGTTGATGAACAGCAGGGTCTTAAAAATATTTTATTCTTTTTATTTTATGTGTATGTGTGTATTGCCTGCATGTATGTAAGTACTCCCATGTCATAAAATGCCCATGGAGGTCAGAAGAGCCTGTCAGATCCCCTGGAACTGGAGTTATGGACAGTTGTTAGCTGCCATGTGGGTGTTGGGAATTGAACCCAGGTCCTCTGTAAGAACAATCAATGCTCTTAACCACTGAGCCAGCTCTCCAACCCCTGATGAATAGCAGTTTTTAAAATCAAATATCCTTATACAGTACAATCCAGATCTGCTAGTGTAAGGCCTGCATGGTGAATGATAGCATGAAAATATTAGGTCTTTGTTTTCCTTAATTAAAACCATATGTCAGGGCTGGTGGGGTGGCTCAGTGGGTAAGGATGCTTGCCTCTAAGTCTGAAGATCCAAATTCAGTCCCCAGAATCCACATGGTGAAAGAAGAGAACTAACTCCTACATGTTATCCTCGGACCTCCACATGTTTCCTATGGCAGAGGCATGTGTCCATGTGAACACACACATACACACACACACACACACACACACACACAAAGTAAAAAATTTAAAACATACTACAAAAGCATAAAAGTTTGTATTCAAGGTAAAACCACTACAATTTATAAGAAAGAATAGTCTGAAAACTGAGCACAGTGTTTCAGATAGCAGTCATTGGAGCTGTGTGGTGTGATATGCACAGTTCAGAGTGGGCATAGGGTGTGTTCAGAACCAAGGTTGCAGTACACAGGGGCCAGAGCTGCCAGAAAAACCCTGGATTTATGAGGCTTGGGTTCTGATCTAAATGTTGGTCATTATATGTTCAGAAACCTTTTGCTGTGGCCAACTTTTCCTACCTCTATAGTTAGTTACATGACCCTGTATTGGGCCCCAGCCACAGTGTAAGAAGCTAGGATCGAGACTTAGGAGTGTGTTCATACACACTGTCTCATTTCCTCGGTATCTGCTTGTGTTTCATTATCTCCGTTTTACAGATGACAAAGCTGAGGTGCAGAGGGATCATGTCCAAAATTGCCTAGTTACTAGAATGTGAAACATGGCTGGAGCTTAGAGACAAGTGGATATTTTTCTTTTTTATGATTTTACATGAAAGAGACAACACATTGTACTAAAAAAATTTAAAAAAGTAATACATACATACTGTACCAATCTCAGCCCCACAGTCCACACTGGGTAATCGCTATTACAGAACACTGTCTAATTTTTTATGTCCTTCCTTCTTTTACTTATGTGTTTATATATGTGTGTTTTCTTGATAAACACAATGGAATTATACTGTACATATAATTATTTAATGTATTTTTCAATAGTTTTTGTTTTAAAAAATATTTTTACTGTTTCTTTGAGAATTCCACACAGTGTTTTTTTGTCTTTTTTTTTTTTTTGGTATTTTTTGAGACAGGGTCTCCCTGTAGCCCCAGCTGTCCTGGAACTCGCTATGTAGACCAGGCTGGCCTTGAACTCACAGAGATCTGCCTGCCTCTGCCTCCCAAGTGCTGGGATTAAAGATGTGTGCCACCACGACTAGCTTTTTTTGTCTTTTTGAGACAGGGTTTCCTTGTAGCCCAGCTGGCCTGAAACTCACTGTGTAGACCAGGCTAGCCTTGATCTCACAGAGATTTATCTGCCTCTGCCTCTTGAGTGCTGGGATTAAAGGTGTGCATCACCATGCTGGTCATACAATGTATATTCATCATATTCAGACCCCTTTCCCCATCTCCCCCCGCCCCAATCGTTTTGGTTTCTGAGATAGGGGTCTCATTATGTAGCCCTGGCTGGCCTTGAACTCATAGAAATCCACCTGCCTAGATCAAATTTAGTTTGGTGAACCTATGAATTTATTGATTAATTTATAGGACCATGACTTTTCAAAGGCAGCATCACTAAAAATTGCTGTATTCTGGCATTTTCTAGTTTTTTTCTAAGAAGGTTAATCTTGATCAATGGTATTCATGCCATTTAATACTGTACTATTTTAGTTCTTTAATTCAGATTTAGGATTCCAGATTTTATCCCTTAAGAGCCCCTAGATCCTTTCCTTACACTTGTAAAATTGAACTGGCTTTATGTAATTATGCAGAAAATGTTATTACAAAGCTTTCTAGCCAATACTCCAGCTGGATTAAAAAAATACCCACTATATTTCTGGTCAAAATGGTATTTTTGGCATAAGGCTTCCCTCTTAAACACACACACACACACACATACACACACACACAAATCAACAAATTAAAGAAAAATGTATTATATTTGAGGAGGAAGCATGGAAATTTACATCATGCTAATTAGTAGAGGTGATAACCAATACCATTGAAATCTGTCCGAT